>NC_090941.1:352947614-353250644 GCF_040938575.1 Ambystoma mexicanum | reverse complement strand
CACCTCCTGGGTGCCCCCCCAGGTCGTATGTGGCCATTTTTGACTTTTCTTTTAGTTTAGTTAGTTAACTTTCAATGTGATAGTTAGTTTAATTAGGTAATGTAGGTTTTTCATAGTTAGTCTAATTAGTTAATATAGTTTAAAATCGCTTGTCTATTGTGCTTTCATGTGACGGTGTGGTGCTTTCAAGCTTGTCTCATGTATGTGTTTGCAGCTTGGGGTCCTGACTCACATATGCCACTCCTGCTTCCCTTATCCATGGGCTCGCAAGGATGGTTCGGTGTTACAGCCTATTACACAAGGGCTTTGGACTGTCATTTCTGCGTCATGTCTTCTGCTGTCCAACTTGTGTTAACACCCCTAGTGGGGATGATAGGGGTGTTATTGACCACTGTTCTTCTTTCGCTAGATGGGAGGTTTCATGATTCATGTGTACATTAATTGCTATGCATTGTGAAGTATGTTTCTTATCTTTACTGTACATGTGCTTGTTGCAATTCATGCCATAGATAGTGTGTACCACACTTTGCCTGTGAAAGTCGTACTGATGGTGTGATTTCTGATGTATGTCTCTGGCATGGTCCAGTCATGAAATGCCTGAAGAGACACACACAGATGATTTTAAAGCATTAATCATGTGTTTCATGCCCTTTCTGCAGGGGGATGAGCCTCCAGACCACCTTTGCCAGCAGACATGGCCCATTGGATGTCTGGAAGCTGGACATGTTTGGTGGTGCCGACATGGACATGTGTGCGCAAGCAGAAGCACAGGGATTGCGCTCATACATCCAAAAACAGCTGATGTGTTTCAAGGGTTTCCAGGCAAGGTGAGCAGCACAGGGGGGCCACAACGCAGCAAGCTTTTCACCAGGCCATTTGCACTTGCATGCTTAGTAGCAGCACTGACGGTGAGCTTGGACCAATATTGGTGTTGAAGCGCACAATACAGCTGAGATGCGTTGGTGGACTAATGGCTAGTTGATGGCTAGTTGATGGGAAAGTTGTCTGGGGCACCTGCAGGGGCAGTGGCACATACCCTCCGGTCCACCATGGTCCATTGAGGCACTTGTATTAGACATGTAGCATTCCAAGACATGGAAAGAAGCAGCTCACAGGGACAGACAGCAAGGGACAGACTTGTGTGCAGTGCATTTCATTTCCATGTAGAATTTCACACATGCACTACCTACTTTATTTTGGTCATGGTGGAACACGACTTGTTCTGAAGTCATACCTTGCTGTATGCGTCTGGCTGCTTACCCAGGGAACATTGCATGTTGTGTGAATCGTGACACATTGGTCTTCCATTTGCCATGCAACCACCTGCGCCTGACTTACTGCATTGACTGTGTATGAACCATCACAGGGGTAATGTTACGTATGGGTACAAAGCATCCACACCAGATTGTTTGTTTGTAGAGTAGTTTGTCAGTTTGGGACATATATGGTGGTGTGTTTGTGTGTTATGGGCACGCACAGATTAGTAACGGTGGCTCTCTTTGCAGCATTGAACTGCTCCTGTTACCGGACCTGAGAGTGCGCAGGCAGGAGCCCAGCACTCACCCCAAAGATAAGGTTCTCTTTGTCTTCCATTTGAGTAATTTGTTACTATGTGCATGATGATCAAGTTAGGAGTAATTAGATATGTGTTAATGTGAGTAGTACAGTTTTGTGCATTTGCTACTTTCCCATGTCAATCCTACTCCCCTCTCCTGCCCCTCATTCCGGTTATCCAGTATAGCAATGCTTGTCCCAACTGCATATCCCTGACCCTCCTTCCCCACCAGGGTCTCAGAGGCCTGTGTGAGTTTGACCTTGCAGCCACCCAGACCACTGTGGGGGTGGTTGGTTCGTGCCACTCCTGCATCTGTACACAGGAGCTGTGACAGTACACATCAGTTTGTGGTGCATCATTCTGTGTTATGTACCACACATGGTACACATCCTGTTGTGACATTGTTTTACTGTGCTACCTTGGTTGTTACGTCATTGTGGTAGTACTTGGGCTTTGTGACGTAAAGCTACTTCAAGTCATCTACTGGAGGCTTTTCTGGTTTGTTTTGCTGCCTGCAGGCTTTTTGCTTGGCTTCTGTGTTGGCCTGCTTTGAGCTTTGAGTTATCTTTGATTTGGTGTTTTTGTAAGTCAAGGTGGCCTCTGAGGGTGCTGGACACTTTTTACACACAAGGTGGAAGATGGTGACAAAGGGGAAGGGTGATCCTGTGGCCAGGTGAACTTCAAGGATGAAGGCTACATAACCCAAGTTGTTCAGTGGGTCATGGTGATTTGTGAGGGAGGGGGGGGGGGTGTTTTGTTGTTGACAGTTGCCTTGCACTACAGTGTGATGCACACCCTGACATTGTGATTGTGGTATTCTATGTACATGATGTATTCTGATGATCAATGCCTGTTCATGTGTTGTGTTTACCTTTCAGGTGTGAGGGAATAGTTCAGGTGTGAGGGACATATATGGTGGTGTGTTTGTGTGTTATGGGCACGCACAGATTAGTAACTGTGGCTCTCTTTGCAGCATTGAACTGCTCCTGTTACCGGACCTGAGAGTGCGCAGGCAGGAGCCCAGCACTCACCCCAAAGATAAGGTTCTTTTTGTCTTCCATTTGAGTAATTTGTTACTATGTGCGTGATGATCAAGTTAGGAGTAATTAGATATGTGTTAATGTGAGTAGTACAGTTTTGTGCATTTGCTACTTTCCCATGTCAATCCTACTCCCCTCTCCTGCCCCTCATTCCGGTTATCCAGTATAGCAATGCTTGTCCCAACTGCATATCCCTGACCCTCCTTCCCCACCAGGGTCTCAGAGGCCTGTGTGAGTTTGACCTTGCAGCCACCCAGACCACTGTGGGGGTGGTTGGTTCGTGCCACTCATGCATCTGTACACAGGAGCTGTGAGAGTACACATCAGTTTGTGGTGCATCATTCTGTGTTATGTGCCACACATGGTACACATCCTGTTGTGACATTGTTTTACTGTGCTACCTTGGTTGTTACGTCATTGTGGTAGTACTTGGGCTTTGTGACGTAAAGCTACTTCAAGTCATCTACTGGAGGCTTTTCTGGTTTGTTTTGCTGCCTGCAGGCTTTTTGCTTGGCTTCTGTGTTGGCCTGCTTTGAGCTTTGAGTTATCTTTGATTTGGTGTTTTTGTAAGTCAAGGTGGCCTCTGAGGGTGCTGGACACTTTTTACACACAAGGTGGAAGATGGTGACAAAGGGGAAGGGTGATCCTGTGGCCAGGTGAACTTCAAGGATGAAGGCTACATAACCCAAGTTGTTCAGTGGGTCATGGTGATTTGTGAGGGAGGGGGGGGGGTGTTTTGTTGTTGACAGTTGCCTTGCACTACAGTGTGATGCACACCCTGACATTGTGATTGTGGTATTCTATGTACATGATGTATTCTGATGATCAATGCCTGTTCATGTGTTGTGTTTACCTTTCAGGTGTGAGGGAATAGTTGTGGCTTGACATGCTGGGGTGTATACATGGTCAATGTTCACATGTGATGTGTAGAGGACACTGATGGTCACTTGATTGCACATGCATATATTGAGTGCATGCCCCTACTGACCCACACACTTGCACTATGATCCACTACATGGACAACCACCCTTCCATGTCCACATGTACACTCTGTTTGCCTTCTGGTGCCCACTATGTCCCTGCAGCACATGATCTATGACCAATTGTGGATCCTGTACATGCGTAATTTGCTTTTTGATGTAGTTTGTCACTTAGATGAGATGCTCAGGGTGTGCATCACACACAATGGCTGTTCACTATGCTGTGCGCTGAGCAGTGTTTTGCAGGAGGTGGACACGGCACACAGAAGCTGCAGTGTTGATTTTGCAATGCACAATGTGCATGTAGACAGGCATTCATTGTTATGTTACAACTACAACGGTTGGAATGCATTTGGGTATGACTTCTTTTGGGTGGGAGGTTGCTGGTCAGTCATTACATCTGATTCCATGTCAGGCATCATTGTCTGATACCACTTTACATTTTTCACGTGTCAATGTGTACCTTATTGGTACTGTGTTGGTGTATAGCTATTGCTTGCCATGTCATGTTGTGGTTTGGGAGGGTTTGGGTGACATAGCAGTGATAGTCATGGCCTGTTTTGCAGATCTGTGTGATTCACACCTTGCATGCGTGCCTTTTAGTCACACAGGATTGCTTATGTTTAAGTAGCTAGGGATGCACACAATGTGGCACTTCCATGGCAACATTCTCAGGGTGGTAAGGTTGTGACAGTTGACTGTCTCTTTGTCATCATCGATTGTCACCTGGTATGTGCCAGGCCTGTGTGCACTCCGCAGGGGTGGGAGTTTAGGTGAAAAATGTGGCCACAAGCTGGGTTCTGTGCCTGTGGTTGGGGATGTGGGGACACCACCATGTCCACTGTTACGCCCTGCCATGTTGCAACATTGTGCAGGACACATGCTGCCACAATGATCCTGCACACTACTGGGGGTGCATAGAGTAGCTGCCCGCCAGAGTGGTCAAGGGAGCAGAAGCGTGACTTGAGCACTCCGAATGTGCGCCCCACTATGGCCCTGGTTGCAATATGGGCCACGTTGTACCTTACCTGGGGTGGTGTGATGGGGTCGCGGATTGGCTTCATCATGTGGTTGCTCAGAGGGTAAGCACTGTCCCCTGGAGAGGTGATGATGGTTGTGATTATTGGGGTTTGTGTATTTGTGTGTGTGTGACATCCATGCATGTGCACTGGCATTTGTACTCACCTAGGAGCCATGTGTCACCATGCTGCCCAGCTTCCAGCGCCCGGCTCACGGCAGACATTCTGTATATGAAACTGTCATGGGTGGAGCCAGGGTAGTTTGCATAGACAGAGGTGATGATTCCTTTTACATCGCATACCACCTGCACGTTGATGGAATGCCAGTGCTTGCGGTTTCGGTAGATGTGCTCAGTGGCCTTAGGTGGACGTAGGTCCACATGGGTGCAATCTATGGCACCAAGCACTTTGGGGAAGTGTGCCACCCTGTAAAAGTCCTGGACAACGGCCTGCCTTTCTGCTGGTGTTCTGGGCATGTATGTGTGCCTGCGGACTGAGGGGCGCGCTATCATGATTGCCAAGACCTGGTGTAGGCAGTGTTACTGCGTGGCCTGTGAGACCCCCCCACTATGGCAGTAGTCTGATGAAATGACCCAGTGGCCCCTCTCCAAGGGGCTCAATGCTTGGGAGCAGAGGGTGGGGGATGTAAGGTCATCTTCCCACTCCCTTACCAGGTCTAGGATGATACGAGGTGGAAACCTATACCTGCCGTAGACCGAGGATTGGTCAACAATAGATTTAAAAACAGTGTACAAATATATGGCACCTGAAGAATAACTGCCCCTGACCTATATATACATGTACACTTTCTACTAACATCCACCAGTCTGTCTTGCTTTGCTCTTGCCACAGCTCTCTTGTAGTGGGACACCTTTTGAAACTGATGAAAATGTATTTCTAACTATTGATGCCCATATTCAGTTCTGCAAAGTATTTTCTACTCAAGAAAAGATGTTATGTAGTTATTTGTTAAAAGCTCAGCACTACATCTCCAGTTTGTTTTCTGGTATTTTGTTCTGCTTTCCTTCTCTTGTCTTTGGACTGAAGAACACACTTGAGATTTATGCTTTATTAATGTCTACAGCTCCTCTTCCTTCTGCTCTTCCTTTATATCAGGACACCACACTTTGGTTCTTGTTGTTTTTGATATAGGAAGCTGTGAGTATTAAAATTGTATCACTAATGAATGTTGCTCTTAATCATATAGAGTTTACCAATATAATTTTATCTATTGGTCTTGTTTACCCCTATGGGGGGTTTAGATTTCATCACTGGTGAATTTATGATAACACCACTAACTCAAATATAATTAATTACATACCCAATTTAAAGTATGATCCAACTTTGTCAGGCGGCTACCCCCTGTGTGACATACTGTAGACCTGGTCGTCAGGCATCCCAAAAAGGCTTGTCCGGGGTGAAAAAATGCGGGCCCTGGCTATTCTGCTCCTCCTGCGGTGTCCCATGATCAGTGCTGCGACAAATGGGGCATTCATCATAGCTGTATATACGTGTTTGTTGTTTGCGTGCACTTTTATACTGTGCACGGGGACGCTTCGGCCTGCCTTCGTGTGGTGGAAACGTTGACGCCTATGCACATCTTTTGGCTTGCGCGGGTTTCACGTATTCAAATCCATGAATACAGGTTGTTCGCGTGCATGTGGGTGTTCTGTGTAGTTCCCTGCAGTTCTTCCCCAGTCACGTCTTCTTTTTCACGCTTTGTTCCCCATTCCGCATGTTACGCCCCGTGTTCCGCCCACTTTTGTTGTGTGCACCGCGCTATGTGTGCTTTTGCTGTGCGCGTCGCGCACACCGTTTGATGACATGTGCGCCTGCGTGCGCCACACAGGATTTTAGCGCACATCCCAGGATTTACAAACGCACGGACTTCCATGAATCGATGTGCGTGGCTTTTGAACGCTTGTGCTGCGATATTTCATGCTTGCGCTGCAATTCGCACTCTTGCACGGCGCACATTTATTCCATGAATCGGCCTCTAAGTGTATGAAACTCACTTGGTTTCTTAAGGCTGTGTTATTGCATGTTAGGAGATAGAAGAAATAATGATATACTTGTTTTGCAATTTTTATAAGGTAAATGGCAGAAACTGTATAGAAAAGCAGAGAACGTATGTGTTTGTGAAGGTGTGGGTAATAAAGCAGAAGGATGTGATGTACAGGCAGTGGTGTTATTTCAGCTGGGAGCTTTTCAATGATAGTGTCTATCTGTGTGAGTGTATAAAGATGCATGAACTTATCCTGGCTGTGTCTAATTTTATAATACACTACTAAGTGTTTTTCTACAATTATACTGTTATATTTCCCATCTTTTAATATAACAATTTTTTAGATAGTTATGTGTGTAAAGAAACAATTTAGATAGCAGACAGGTTTGGAAGTGACAGTTGATTATAGCAGATGGAAAAATAATAGTAAGTTCAATTTATAGGTTATTCAGATTAAGTGGCAGTCACTCTGTTTATATGCATTTATAAGAGTTGTGCATGCACTCTGCATAGAATATGCATACCTGTAGTTTGTATTCATGCTTGTGGATATGCATGCAGCTGCAAGTAGAAATCTTGGAGACTTGTACAATAGTTTTTGTAGTAGGTGCTTTCCAATGAATGAGACTTGTACTCAGAGTGATCAACAGTATATTTGAAGTGCTGAACTCTGATGATGGAGTTAAATGTAGAGGTCTTGGATGTGATTGGCGGATGGTCGTGTGACTGCTTAGCTGTATCCAATGAGGGAATGGCACAGAGAGTGAAGTGAAAAGGGTAGAAGGTCTGTCTAAGAGTTACACGCTCCACGGACACCGCGGCTGTCCGTGGACAGGGCGTGCCACATCTGGGTTTTTCCAGCAAAACCAATATGGAAAAGGGACTGTAGAGATTAGCCAATCAGGTGTTGAGGTTGAGGATTTGTGTTGAAAGAGGCTGTGTGTAGTGAAGATGGCAGAGGCAGAGAAAGTCAGGGTGTTGGTGCTTGGAGATATGTTTGTGCATGGTTTACAGCAGTATGCTCAATGCAGGCATGTGGCAAACAATTTTGATGTTAAAGGGAGTGGAGGCGGTGTGGAGCACTGTGCCTGATTGCAATGTACAGGGAATTGTACAAGTTTGTGAAGATATGGGCAGGATGAACAGTCCCCATGTGGTAGTTTTGCACTGTGGTGCTTTCCATTTGGGGTGTGTCAGTGCCCCTACTTAGTTGGCAGATTTAGAACACTTGGTTCAAGCAGTAATGAACATCCTTCCAAATGCCAAAGTCATTTTTTTCTGGATTAGTACCTAGGGCAATATGGGACAATAGTTCAGTTTTTTTGTCCTCAGCGAAACATTGCTAGGTGTGCAATCAACCGAGGCATGTGTGCTTTCATGCTTAGAGCTGGTATGTTCTTCTGTAATAATGAGAATATTGATTCCAGTAATTATGTTTATTTTAAAGAAGATGGCATTTCTTTATCTTTTATGGCAAATGCCATGCTGTTTTGGAATGTAAGGGTTGCTTTGGAGAAGGTTATGTGAAGATTGTAGGAGTAAAGGTAAGAAAATAAAACACACAAAAGATACAAAATAACAGGTGTCTGTCAAGCATCTGCAACCCCCCCACCCCCAAGAAAATGGCTCTTTTCAGAGCCACCTTTAAAGGGGAAATGGGGCACACTATTTAAATTTAAATTCACCATGCTCAGATTTTGGATATGTCTGTGGACATGGCGGTGGTCCGCGGACATCGCATATTACATACAGGGATTCTGGGGTGGAGAGGCATGCAAGAGAGTAGAGCAAGGGATTGGTCAGTAGGGATTGGAGAGTAGAGCAAGGGATTGGTCAGTAAAGTATGCTGGGTGTGTTGTGTGAGGAGAGAGTTTGTCAGACAGTTTTTTTCCTGAGAGAAGAACAGATAGCTATGGCTGTGTGTTTCAGAAAACAGATTATCTGGATTTTGGGAGACTCATGGATACATTGTTTGGAGGTGCATGCAGAATGCAGTGGAGTAGCTGCACATCTTGGATTCTCTCATGTGGAAGTGCATTGGCATGGAGTGCGTGAAATGAAGTAGCTGGACTTCGTACCTCTCTGTGCTACTTTCGAGACACATTATCATCCAGACATAATTATAATTCATTGTGGAGGGAACAGTTTAGGACATGTGTCTGGAATTTATTTGCAATTTGCAATGAAAGAAGGACTTGGGAAGGTCAAAGACATGTTTCCAAATTCCCAAGTAATTTTTTCTCGTATTGCGCAGAAAAATGGTCCACAAATGGAGAAAGCGAGGCACAATGTCAATAAGGCTGTTTGTGCCTTTTTAAGAGATGGTGGCATGTCCTTTTTTCACTATGAAAATATTATGTTTCGTAGCATATACATTTTTCGCAGAGATAGAGTCCATCTTACTTATGCTGGCAATCAGATTTTTCTGAGAAATGTACAAAATGCATTGCAACCTTTTTTGGAATTACAGCAATCCATTTTGCAGAAGGTGTTCACCATTTGACACAAAGGACTGAATTAAAACACACATCATATTTTTTATTATATGCAGCTATAAAATTTATGAAAGAGATGGGGAAGCAGAAACTGACATAAACAAAGGGGAATTAGGGGATTGGAGAGGATGGATGGGACAGGATGAAGGGATGGAAGTTTCATCATAACGTTTTTCTTGGTGGTTAGGGTTTGGGGATAGTTGACTGGGACATGGAGAGGGGTAACAGGTGCATGTGGGGCAATGATATTTAATTTTTATTGTATGTGTTCCTCCACAAATTGTTTTAAAACATTGAAATTTTCCATAAGCATATCAATTTTTTGTTCCATGCGCTGCAGAGTATTTTGTAATGTCTCTTTTGCTATATTATTTTCAATGTTTGTATGGTATGTTAAAAAAAAGATATGTTAAGTACACATAAAGTAATGCTTATTAATTTGCTTATATAGAGAAGTGTCTACCATTAGTATCACGGTCTTCAGTCATTTACTCACGTGGGAAATTGTTTTCAAGTCATTCCAAAGTACTGGACATTTATGTGTAAAAAAAAATATATTACTTTTAGTATACCTAATACAGAAAGTTTAGAAATATATAAGAAAAATGAAGTTTACTTACTGGTTTCTGCTAAGTGTTGTTACTGTTGTGTAGGTCTGCTGTTGCTTCTTGCTCTGCAGTTTCTGTGAACTAATTATGTTGGAGGCATATCTTTTTTGTTTTGGTATATTCCATTTTAGTATATATGTTATTTAAATTGACGGTTGATGTGTTACATATATAGGTTCCACTTCTTATTTATTATTACATATAATGTGTTTATGTGCTGCTTTTTAGTAGCGCAACTTAACCATAACGTCCCTTTAACAACGTTTTTTAACTGAATTTCATAGGTTTTTCGTAGTGCAACTGAACCATAACGTCCCTTAACAAAGTTTTTTTACTGAATTTCATAGTTTTTTAGTAGCACAACTTAACAATAATAACTTTGACTTTATGTACATGTAATATGGAACATACTGAACCCTTTTTACTGAATTTGACTGTCCGCGGACATGTTCGGACAACAGTACCACCACCTAAAAACTCTGGGGGGGTATATGTAATTGTTATATCATAACATAGGAACATTTAACAAATTCACAAAGCAGCACACATACAAAGTATATGCAGTAATACTTAAGAAATGTGATCCATATATGTAACACACTAACCATTCATTTAAATACAATATGTTCTAAAATGGAATATACCAAAAGAAGATGAAGTGGTTTCCAACATAATTACCTCACAGACACTCCACAACTAAGAGCAAGACCAGATGTACAGACTACTCATCACATATCTTACCTGAAATAGTAAGTGCACTTCATTTTACTCATATATTTATAACCTTTATGTATTAGATAAAAAAAAAATATTACTTTTTTGTTTTCTCACAGAAATGTGTAGCACTCTGGAGTGGCTAGAGGAGCATTTCCCACGAGAGGAAATGTCAGAAGATAGTGCACCTAATGGTACACACTTTACTATATAAACCAATTAATAAATATTATTTTGTATACATTTAACATATACTTTTTTTTTTGTACAGACCATACAAAAATTGAAACTACTACAGAAAAAGAAGCAGTGGATAACACTCTGGAGCACATAAACGAAAAAATTGACCAATTTATGGCAAATTTTACCAATTTAAAAAACTTTGTGGAAGATCACTTAAAACTACCAACAAGATACCTTTGTCCCACCTGTACTTGTTCCTCCTCACCATATCCCACTCATTTAACCCCAAACCCTCTCCATGGAACAAAACATTTTGATGACATTTCCATCCCTTCTTCACCTGATCCCAATTATGTTGAAATCCCTAATTCTCCTGTTTTTGTTTCCGTTTCTGACCCACCTTCTCAGTCATAAATTGTTAATATATGTCAAATAAAGTTACTTTTTTATATTGTGTTGTAATTAGTTTCAGTTATTTTTGTTAAAACCAATTTAGGTGTCCACGGACAGCGCGGTTGTTCGGAAATGTTCGTAAATAGATGAAAATGTAAGTATCCTGAGGACACTATATCTGTCCGTAATGTTCTCATGCAAGATGAAACTGTTCTAAGAACACTTGTAGTGTCCTAAAATGTTCGTAAATAAACGAAAATGGAGGTGTCCTTAAGAACCCTATGCCTGTTCGTAGTGTTCGCTAGTAAGTTAAACTGTGCTAAGAACAAACGGCTGTCCGTAGACTGTTCGTTTTACGTGTGACGCACTTTTAATTAGTTCAGGATCTGAACACTGTCTGTAGAACATCAACGCGCATGCGCAAAAGCAATGTCCGTACATTGGGTGTCCTGCGAACAGCTGCTTCCTTAGCGAACATGCTCACGAAGCAATCATGTGACTGTGCCCACGCTGATGGCGTGTTCTGAATGCGGACACTGTTCGTGTCCCCGAACAGTTTAAAAGTACATTTCCAAGTAATCCACAATATTTCTCATTAAAAACTCACCATACCACAAATCCCACATACTAATCCTAAGTTTCCACATAGTTTTTGTGACTTTTTGAACCTTTTTTGGTGTTCGATCTGTCTTGCAGACGACGCGCATGTCCGCGAACTGTGTACAAGCACCCCTATAAAAGACCACCCCCTAGAGCTCATTCTCATTGTGTTTCTGGCTATTCCACAGAGTACACTGCATTTTGCAGTATACTTTGCAGATTTTGAGATTTCCATCTGCAAGCCGATGACATCCATGGCTCCACTATTGCCTCCTGGTGCTACATCTGCCTCAGCAACACCCCCACCCCCTCCACCACCACCATCTCCCTGAGGATACAGAGGAGGAAGAAGAGGATGACGAGAATGAGGTAGAGGAAATCCCTACTACCCACCCTCGCCGTGATTCTTGGGTGTGGTGGTTGTTTACCGTTCATGGGAATGGTCCTAAGGCTCGTGCGAACCGTGTCACCTGCAATGAGTGCAAAATGGTACTCAGTCACGGGAGGCATGGTTTGTACAGCTTTGGGACCACTACCATGAAGCAACACCTCAACTCATTCCACACTGGGGCCATTCACCAGGTTGTACCTTGCGAAGAGCGTAGTAGGTTGATTGCCTCTACTTCATCCTCCGTTTCTGATCCTGTCACCACAAGGAACACCTCTGTGGGACAGCGTCTTCCTCAAGCTGCCTCACAGGCCATACAGAATTCTGATGACCCTTACCTTTCGAGGGTCACAATTGTATGTATGTACTGTGACACAGTACTCTGCAGGGGGGAGCGACTTCGGAGTGCTTTTGAGACTATCGTCTCACAGCACGAGAAGACCTGCTCACTACCCAAATAAAACCCACTCTACATCTTCCTCTCTCAGCTCGCCCTTTCTTATACCTGTGGTTGGTATCCCCCTTTACCCTCCTTTCCCCTCCTCTCCTAGTGTGTCATGTATAAAAAACAAAAAAAAAAAATACAAAATAACAAAAATCAAAAAAATACAGCTCTTTTCAGAGCCGCCTTTCACAGTTAAAAAATAGAAGTGAAGATAAATAAAACAGGGCCCTTTGTATTTCTTGAAAGTCTGCGGACAGTTCGCGAACATAAAAAAATGTGGGGTACTACCCTATTGTAACCATTGCATTTTTCTCTGGGAGGAAGTGGTGGCTCTGAAAAGAGCCTTTGGGAGGTGTTTGTATGTCAAAAATGATAAATACTTAACACCTACTTCAAAATGGATGCTGTATTTCTTAAAAAGGTCGCAATGCATTTTGTACATTTCTCAGACAAATCTGATTGCCAGCATAAGTAAGATGGACTCCATCTCTGCGAAAAATGTATGTACTACGAAACATAATATTTTCATTGTGAAAAGAGGACATGCCAAAATCTCTTAGGAAGGCACAAACAGCCTTATTAACATTACGCCTTGCTTTCTCCATTTGTGGACCACATGAGAAAGAACGAAGCCACCGTGAAAAAATTACTTTGGAGTTTGGAAACATGTCCATGATCTTCTGAAGTCGTTCTTTCATTGCAAATTGCAAAGAAATTCCAGACACATGTCCTAAACTGTTCCCTCCACAATGAATTACAATTATGTCTGGATGTTCCTCTATCTTCAAAGTTGCACAGAGAGGTAGCAAGTCCAACCACCTCATTCCAAGCACTCCATGCCAGTGCACTTCCACATGTGCGAATCCAAGATCTATAGGTACTCCACAGCTTTCTGCATGCACCTTCAACCAATGTATCCATGAGTCTCCCAAAATCCACACAATCTGTTTTTTGAAACACTCAGCCATAGCTATCTGTTCTTCTCTCGCAAAAAGAATATCTGAGAAAACCTCTCCTAGCACAACACACTCACTAAACTTTACTGACCAATCCCTTGCTACATTCAATCTCATTTGCATGCCTCCCCACCCCAAATTCCCCGGATGTAATACGCGGTGTCCTAGAACTACCACCATGTCCGCGAACATATCGTAACATGGACAGCCCTTCTACCATTTCCACTTCACTCTCTGTGCCATTCCCTCATTGGATGTATCTAAGAAATCACATGACCATCCACCAATCAGATCCAAGACCTCTACATGTAACTACATCATCATAGATCAGCACTGCAAATGTACGGTGAATCTCTCGGAGTACAAGTCTCATACCATTGGCAAGCATGATCTAAGAGAAATACTATACAAGTCTCCAAGATTTCTACTTGCAGCTTCGTCCATATCCATATGCAACACAAACTACAGGTATGCGTATTTTCTATACAGTACATGAACACATTTCTAACCGACTTTTACCTTGTATAATCGGTAAAATGAATCTACGATCATTTTTCATTGTCCTAAAATGAACTGTGACTTAAAAAACCTTTATGCCGTTTAATTTCTTCATACACACACACACACACGCAATAATGTTAAACTAACATTTTTGAAATAAAATATAGACTACATATAATCAAACAAAATTACATGCAAACTCTATGATCAAATCTCAAACAATAATATTTGTACAAACACATAATTGGTTTTAATTTTTTAAATTTATATAATTACTTACATTTATATAGGACAAGCAGGCTATGACATTGACTAACTATTACGTGGAAAAACAGGCTATGACATTGACTCAATATTACGTGGAAAAGCTTAGTTACAGGAATAGTGGTATACAGTGGTACATTATGAATTAAACAAGCTATAGTAAAGATCTTTCCTACAGTTAGTCATAAAATAGTTTTAATGGTTTTGAGGAAGGCGCTGAGCATTTCAATTTAAAAAAATCAATGTCTAAATTAAAAACAGTGCTATATACAAACCAAATTACTAATTTCTTTCTTTTACAATTGCAGTGAAGACCATTCTCCTGGAAAGAAGCAGCCAAATTTGAAGTACAAAGAACAACTAAGAAGTAAACTGCTCATTTTGGAAAAAAAGTAAGTAGAATGTTACCATAATATTTGAATTACTACTCAAACACACTAAGGTTAATTCATGCTATTTCTGTGCCTAAAAATAGAGATCCTGCACCATTCTGACCAAAAATCCCCCCATCTTAAACAGTGATTTACTGGCAGAATGGCCCACAAATTCCTATTTTTCGACACACAAATTACCCAACTCAGCCGCTAGAATTTAGATGTTGTAGAACAAACAACTGTTTTAATAGTATAGCTTTGGATATACTATGTATACTTCTCCACACCACTGGCTTACTTTTTTCTGTCATCTGAACCCCAGTTTAGTAACACATTAATTCAAGAATACCCATCCCTAGTACTTCCCAATGCACAATCACACACCATTACATACATTTTTATCATCTTACTCAAACACTCATGCACACAACACACATGCATTGCAGAACACCCAAACCTATACCTTCTGTATTTTTTTCAACAGACCCTAAAGAATGCCTACCAAAAAGCAACTCTGTAGAAAGGAACACAGAAGTAGAGCAAATGAAAAGAAAAGTCTCCAACATAAACATCCATCTATAGCAGAATTTGTAAAAAAAAGTTGAAACACAACAGCTAATACAGTCATGTAGTGAAACAGAAGAAGTTTCTAGTACAAAAACTTTGCCTCCTCTATCAAAAAGTAAAACAACCCGAAAAACAATTAACAGAAAATCAACTATCCCTACAAATAAAACTTCTTCTGTAAATCTTGATATAGTACAAAGTAAGCATACCAAGAAAAGTATTTTAGCCAAAATGTTCCGCCACAAAGTCATTCAACATCTTACAAAAACAGGAGAGAAACCAGGTTCAACACTTCAAACCTATCGTAGGAAAGTAATCTTAGAAGCTTAGATAGACAGTGCAATTCTTCTCAAAAGAAAGTTATTTATTTTAGTGTTAAACAGAATGAAACCACTAACAAAACTAATAACTAAATCACAAAAAAGACTTCTCAATAAACGAAATGTGAACAGAAATAACTTCTTAAATATCTGTGGAGGTGAATGGAGTCACACTACAAGCACAAAACCATACTTTAATGAAGAAGCGTACAAACAAAAGCAAACAAATACAATTGCCATACATAGCAGTGGTCGAGGTTATGAAAAAGTTAATAATACCATAATGGAACAAGAAGTACTCCTTACAAAAATATGCCCTGAAAACGTAGATTTACCCCTCCATTCAACTGAATCAGAACATCTAGTGTACAAATGGCCATGCACGTCAATGTGTAACATTCCCAAAAAAATGTTCAAGTCTTTACGCCAATTCCTCAATCAATATGTGAAAAGCAAAGACAAAATCAAAATTAAACTACTGCAAAATATGGATGCTTGTCCAGTACACAAGTACACAGGACTACAAGGACATTCACTGGCCTGCATTACAGGACCTACTTGCAAAACAACCTTCCATGATATCAAAAGGATATCAACACATCATGCAAGTATAAGAAATCTAGTTTATAAACTGTACTATGCTAAAAGTCCTGCTTTAGCACTAGCCAATTTAAATAACATTCTTCTACATGGTACAGCAAAAGACCTACTAGAAGAAATCGACTATATCCAGAAAAAATATTTTGGAAGTGAAACCCACTTACAGAATGAAATAGCTGTAATCCAAACTAGTAACAATTCTACACATGGCAACCTTTTACTACACACATACAAAAAAGAAATACTAAAATTTAAAAGTACATCAGCTGAAGTACCAAACCATCTGTGTGTATGTTGCCGCAGAACTTTTTATAAAAGTAACACAAAAACTGTAGACCTATCATACAAAATAGAAGACAATGAAGATTCTAAATGGTTTGAATTAGCTCTCTACCTTATAGCAGAAAACAAATATGAAATAACTAACCCCGTAATGCTTTGTAGTTACTGCACTACAAAACTTGACAACAACCAAACTCCTTCACGTGCTATCACAAATAATTTGGAATTATATCCACTACCAAAACCCCTTCAACAACTTAATTTATATGAGAGCATCATAATTCAAACAACAATACGTCTTCAACCAAAAACTGCAAAATTACCTCCCTCTGAATTAGTGAAAGGTATTCATGGAAAAGTAGTGTATTTACCATTAGATCTAAAAGAAAATGTGCACACTCTAGGAGTGCAACGTCCAATGCAACAATCTTTAATTATCTTGATAAATGGAGTACCTACAAAAGACAAAGAAATTTGGCAACAGCTGGTAGATTTACATAAAGTTTGAGAAGCCTTGCAATATCTTAAAGAGAATAATGAATATTACAAATAAATTAATATTGAAGAAAACTTGAAGGATACAACTGAAATAATTCAAGAGACCAAGAAACTGGTCAATTTGAGCTCCTAGATCCTGCTACAATATCAAACACTTTAGACCATTATACAATTCATCCATTGGACTCTAATGACTCCATAGAAGATGCACTGGAAACGTACCAAATGCATCAAACAAAAGGATCACCAATCAGCATATGGGAAAAAGTATAGAAGCACGTGCTTTTCTTTTACTCTTTGCTACTGGCAAAGGAGGAAGGTACGATGATAGACCTATTCAAATATCAGCATCAGAATACCGCTCATTACGGATATATTCTGAAGATCCCAGATTTAGACAAAATGTGGAATAAATATTCCACATACTCTTTGAAAGTGAACTAGCAACTTTATGTTACGGAGTTGCACACATATTAAAATCAGGATCACACTTTCAAAATATGACAGCTACACAATTATTACAAAAAGTGCAACAAAAAGATGAGGTTTTACAATCAAATATTACAAACCTATTAGCAAATATGCGTGGTACTAAAGAGTACTTGTTTCGACTTCAAGGAGATGTATGTTGTATGATCAGAAAACTGGGCCCACCCACTTGGTTTGTTACATTAAGTTGTGCAGAATATGAAGGGGAAGATTTACATGATTTCCTATGCATATCAAACAAAAACAAAACAAACATAGATATACTAACACCTGGAGAACTTTGTTCTCTGGATCCTGTTAATGTTTCGAGATATTTTCACTGTCGCTTCATTGCTATGCTACATTTTATTTGTAATAAAACTGTTCCTCCTCTTGGAGAAGTGCAACACTTCTTTTGGAGAAAAGAATGCCAAGCCAGAGGAGCACCACATATCCACATGCTTTTATGGATTAAAGATGCTCCTAAATTTGGTCAAGACAGTGATGCCACTGTTTTACAGTTTATTGAAAAATATGTCACTTGTGAAATTCCATCGGAATCCAAAAATAGTGATCTTCATGGACAAAGACACAAATGTGGCAAATATTGTCGTCGCAAATACAAAAACAAAGGGAAATACTACACCAAATGCCAATTTGGTTTCCCTAGACCAGTTACAAATACAGGTCAAGTGAACAACCTCATGTCTTCAGTTAGACATAGTGTTAAAGGTAAATCACCTAAAAATACATATTACATAAAAAGAAAAGAAGAGGAAAAATATATCAATGATTACAATGCAATCATTGCACACTTATGGAATGCAAACATAGATGTGCAGTACATTGCAGACAATTCTACTGCAGTTGCACGATATGTCACAGCATACTTAACCAAATCAGAAAAGACAGAGCTGCAAGACCTCTGGAATGACATGTCATCAGATAAAACAGTGTCTCAAAAATTATACAGCTTGGGCATAAAAATGATGTCCCATACAGAATGTGGATCCTATGAAGCAGCTGATCGTTTAATTTGTACTGCACTGTATGGAAGAACTGAAAATATAGTATGGCTAAGTCTTGGTCCAGATAAATCTAGAAAAAGAATTCTAAAATCAGACGAAGATATAGAAACAATAGCCAAACATGATTCCAACAGCCAAGACATTTTAAAAAACAATTTATTGGAAACATACTACCCAAACAGGAGTACCACTTTGGAAACCATGTGTCTATACCACATAGCCAAAAACTACACATACAAACATATTATAAAACCTGATGAAAAAAACAGTAAATACAGAGTGACAAACTGTGAAGGCAGCTTAGTAAAACTTACCAAACCAAATTTAATTAATCATATCAAATTTTCATTAAACACTCCTCAACATAAAGAAGTGTATTACATGTCCCTGCTACAACTCTTTAAACCATGGAGAAAAGAAGAAGAAATAGTGGATAACTATGACTCATATGAAGACGCTTTCAAAGGAAATGAAAGCATTATAACTGATGTAAACTTTACACAGTACAAAACAATGTTGCACAATGAACAGCAACACAAAGAAGAACTCCAGGCCCAACTAGATAAGGACACTCCTGACAGTAGTCAACCTTCTGTAACAGGAAGCCACGAACCACTGGGAGAGCCACAATGAGGCAGAATTTGATATGATAGAAGTAGAAAACACCATGTGTCAGTATGAAGATAAAGAAGACTTAACTATACTACAATCAAAACTAAACAATGAGTAACGTAGCATTTTTCAAGAAGTAACAAAAGAAATTGCACATGGTGTACAACATGAAAACAAAGAATGCACCTGCCAAAATTACAAACCTATACTATTGCTTGTCAGTGGTGAAGCTGGTTCTGGCAAAACATTCCTAATCAAAATCATCAGTAAGTTCCTTCAACAATTGACAAACATCAAACTGTCAGCTGTTGTCACTGCCCCCACAGGTTTAGCTGCCTACAACATAGGTGGTGTCACTTTACACCGACTACTACTCCTGCCAGTAGAACACCAAAACAAATTAGACTATTACAATCTTTCTACAGAAGCTGCAATGGAACTACGTAGAGTATTGAAACAAATGAAAATGCTTCTAATAGATGAAGTGAGCATGGTGTCCAACCTAATGTTGGCTTTGATTTACCTCAGAATACAAGAAGTACTCAAAACAAACTATGAAGAGCTCTTTGCAGGAAAACACATTATTGTTTTTGGAGATCTTCTTCAATTGACACCAGTAAAAGGTCAGCCTATTTTTAAAACATTAAGACACAAACTCTGCCGTAAAACTGTTGGCAGCATTGGAAATGTCAACCTTTGGCAACATTTCCAATACAGCGAATTAACAGAAAACATGCAGTAATCAGCAGATCTCACTTATGCCAACATGCCAAGTATCAGAGTTGGTATACTTTCTAAAGAAGCAGAAGCAATATTGAAAACCAGGCACATTCATGCACTTTATGGTGATAATGCATGTGCTACAGATGTTATGGAACAATTAGCCCACAAAAATGTCAATTGTATGGCCTTAATGCCATCTCTTGCAAGCTGTTTCATATTCAATGAAATAATGTTAAGTAAAGAAATGCAACCAATAATGGAAATTAGTGCCACAGACAAACTAGATGTACATGGTATGACACTACCCATGTGTGACCAAGCCACAACAAGACTAAATAGTTTAGAAAAATCAATCTCAAACACAGCAGGATTGGAAAGGATATTAAAATTATCCTTTAATTGCAGAGTAATGCTTAAACGTAAACTTGACGTGGACCAAGGACTAGTTAATGGAGCACTGGGTACAGTTGTTGGCTTTCAAACATACCCACGTGACAACAGAATTCAGTTTGTCAATATTCTCTTTGACAAACTTTCAGAAGTAAAAAGGATAGGACGTTGAACAGCTCGATTCCTTCTCTTCAAAGACATGTATGTACGCAGAGAACGCGAAACAGAAATTGAAAGAGCCTAGAAATGTGAAGGGTTGAAAAAGTTGAATAGGAATGACGGGATATAACAGGAAATTTATTGAAAATGATGCTGAAATTACTCAACCATTGACTAGACTATTGAAGCTGAATACACCCTGGAAATGGGAAAAGGAGCAATCTGAGGCAGTTGCTAAATTGAAGGAATGTCTCATAAAGGCACCATGCTTAGCATATCCCATAAAAAACAGAGATTTCTTTATAGAAATAGGTTTCACTGAACATTGTATGTCAGCAGTGTTATCTCAAATACATGATTTGAACCACAAAACTATTGCTTATGCATGTAAGGCATTTTCCCAGGTTAAGATTAAATTCAGTCAATGTGAACAGGCTCTTCTGACCACTGTGTGGGCGTTGCAACATTTTCGCCCCATTGTTCAAGTGGAAAAGGTAATCATTGAGACCAGTCATCAACCATTGCAGTTTTTACAGAGTACAAGGATTAAGTCAGGCAATCTAGCACAGTCCAGAATTACTTCATGGACATTGGTATTGCAAGGCTTTCCTGTAGAAGTGAGGTACGGCCAGAATAAAAAGAGCCCAGTTGCTCAAGGATTAGCAGATTCACATAACTGTGCAGGTAAATATGTATCAGATGAAGTAGAGGTGGTATCTAGTTTGCAGGAGTTTGAACAATCACCACACAAAGCTTTTTATGAAAAGACATGCAAGAATTCCCAACTGTATATGTTGATGGAGGTGCTTTTCACATTGGAAATGACAGCAGTAAACAGTTGGTATCAGGGATAGGAAATGTCTGGTTGAAATGTGAGGACATTCCTAATATAGGAATGAGAATTGGGGCTAGGAGTAGCCAGGTAGCAGAGTTGTCAGCCATTTATAAAGCAATTACTACTGCAGTTGATAATAAATTCAGTGAAATTGTATTGGTGACTGATTCTCATTATGCATGAAATAGCTCTGTAGAATATTTGCCTGGCTGGAAAGCAAGAGGCATGATCACATATAATGAAAAGCTCCTCAAGCACAGGAAAATGATACAAGCTATAGAAACATTAGTGTCAGAGAATGATTTAACAGTATACTGGGGGACAATTTGTGGACATTTGAAAACTCCAGGAGAAGATAAGGAGGGACATGATAAAGCAGATCAATTGGCCAATATTGGGGCTGTTATGGGAGAGTTGATACTCGTTGAACACCTAATTGGAGAAATACAAATAGATGCAGTTACACACTCTAAGGCTCCAAAAGAGGTAGAGCAACCAGTATTCTAGTACAATACCAGCTCAGGATCTGATTGAGGCGCAAAAAAGATGATCCAATATTTGGGATATATTATGATCATTTGATGGACCCTGAACAAAATCCTTTGACTGAAAATGATTGTACAGGGAAAGAAGAGTTGAAGGTGTTATTAAAGAAAAAAAAACTGATTAGACTTCAGGATAGATTTATGATCAGGGAATCCATAACAAGACAGATACACTAGGTGGTACCCCTTTTATTCAGAGGGCTAATGTTACACCATGCACATGATGCAATAACTGCAGGACACAGAGCTTCACAAAAGACTTTAGAAATACTGAAAGATTATGCTTACTGGCCACATATGTCCCAAGATGTGGAATTATACACTAGGGGTGCCTGGTATGTGCCCAATTTAAACCCGCTTCACCATTGCATAGAGCTCCACTGATGAAAAGAGGTTTAACTCTTCCATGGTCAGATTTGCAACAAATCGACTATGTAGGGCCTGTAAAAAGGTTGAGAAGGGGAAACTGTTATTTTTTTACCCTGGTTTGTTTAATATTGAAATGGGTAGAGTGTATCCCTGCACCAGATTGTAGTGCACAAATAGCAGCTACAGTACTGATAAATCATATATTTTCAAGATTCGGATTACCACAAAGAATAGAGTCGGACAGAGGAAGTCATTTCACAAGCACCTTAATGAGTAAGGTGTGGCAGATATTGAGGATGAAAATGAAACTGCATATTGCGTACCGGCCTGCCTCTTCTGGAAATATTGACCGTTGCAACAGGTCTGTTGTGGAGATATTAAAGAAGTTTGTAGCAGAGGCAGGTTCCAGTCAGGATTTACGATTACTTCTGGTATTGATGGCAATCAGATCGACTCCTGCTAAAGCAACAGGTATCAGTCCTCATGAGGTGTTAACAGGAAGGAAGATGGTACTGCCACACATTTATTATACAGGTCACATGAGCAGACACTTGTGAGTGCATTTACAGTTCACGAATATGTGGAAGAACTAAGGAAGCATTTACAACATGCATTTGCATTTGTGCAGTGAAATTTGGAGAGAGCTGCTGACAGTGCAAAGTCATATTATGATAAAAAGACGTCTGTGAAAGAGTATAATGTAGGGGGTCAGGTACATAAATTTCATTTTGGAAAAGGTAAACATAAACATTTTACATTTCTTGCGGCCTGGCAAGGGCCATCTCGAATAATTGATAAGGTGTCTCCAGTAGTTTACAAAATATTAAAGACAGATGGTCAAATGGTGACAGAACAATTTGTTCATGTTGACCAAATTAAGCCCTCCCACCCCAAACATGAAATCAGGAGACTTGAGCAAGTAGAGACAGCTTAAGTGTCCTGAGTACATGTAGAGAAAGATGCAGTGACTGTCTTCATAGTGTCCCACACCATACAAATAAAAATAGATATAATGATTATGGTGGAGATAAATGCAGATGAAAATACCACATTTAAGAAAGGTGTGATAATAGAATTAATTGAAGGCGCTGAATCGGGTTGATTTACTACAGTTTTGATGTATAATGATGTCATATGTATATTATTGTTTTCTCTCTAACATGTGCTTAGTTCAGATATCGGAAGAGTCAATTGGAATATTTTGGATTACATTTTGTTCTTGAGTGGTAGAAAGGGTAAAATTGGTATCGTGCTATGTACTTAATCTGTTCCTTTCCTATTTAATTTAGAATACTAATAAATATTGATTGGGGTCGGAGGTCACAGGACCGGAGAACTCGAGAGATGATGGAGTCATGGAGTCCACGTACTGAAGCTCAAGTAAAGTCTCCGGACTGAAGTATGGAGATGAAGACAAAGCGACAGGGATGCCTAAAGAGATGATTTCTATGGAAAAGCACCCAAGAGTGCCAGGCTGAAAGAGTTTCACCGAATGAACCAGATGATGAGAAATTGACAATCAGGACATCTCAAAGGTGCAGTCATAAAGATGGTAAACATCATTAAAGGAACAGTAGTGAATTGAACTTAATTCTATAGCATTCCTCATTAAACATAGTATTATTCTATGGGACTGAGAATAAGTGTGGTGGAGAATCACCTGTTTGTTATTTTAATTATTTGTTTTAGTTAGTTATATTAGTCATTTTATTTATTTATTTATTTTATTTTATTATTTTTGTTATATATGAAATGTTGATGCCATATATATATATATAAAGACTATGAGTAAAAGAACATTCAAACCTACGCGGACACTTCAGTTGCAAAGAAAGACGTGTGGATATTTCGTTATACATATACATGCACATGTGTATGAGGACTCATGGACCCATTTGGCATATGTTACTTTTATTATGATTAAGCAGTGGTTTATTAAGAAATATTTCAATGTTCATTTTACTGAGCTGCTATATATAATAGAAAAAGAAAGAAGAACAATTTGGGTTTCCTCCAATTGTGGATTTGGTTAGCCAGAATTGCCGAAAAAAAGGAGGGTATGTGAGGACATGTAAAGCATTTTGCCAAAATATAATAGCATTTTGCTAGTATGTAATATAGCATTTTTTTTGCCAGTATAATAAATAACATTATTGGTAGTATGCAAAGTACAGGATTTCCAGCACAGTCAGGCCCAATTTGAAACTGCAGCTATTCAGAGCATGCATAAAAAGCTTAGTGTGCTGCCAGGTTCAAATAATGAAGTGCACCATGATTATTTTATTTTTGTTGATGCTTCATGTATAGTAACATTATTAACATTACTAAAATACTAATTCTAACTTCTCTAACATTAAAATGCAGTCTCATATGCAAAATGAAGTGAATTCCATTTTTTGGTGGCACTGTTGAGATTCATTTTTAAATGCACAATGGCGTTTTCTTCAGCTTGTGGAGAACAGAAAAAATGCAAGCGGCAGGAAACAAAGTGAAACAGTAACTCTGGGCCTAAAGCTTTCATTTTTCTGAGAATGAGGGCTGGTACATAGCATATTATTTTACTATGATTGGTGGAAATTGTAGGCAGGCAAGCCACGTCAATAAGGGGATGGATAAGAGTTTTCTTAGTAACAAGAAATGAGGAGAGAAGTTAGTTCATGCTGGGCTGAGGAGACAGACGGAGGTTCCAAGGGGTAGAGCGCTAGCTGTGGGACGTAATCATCTGGCGCTCTCCACACAAGATTACAGAAGAGTTTCGCACTGACACTGGGTCTGCATCTGTGAAGACAACAAGGTTGTGTGGGGGACTTCAAAGAAAGGCCAACCTTGGTAAGATAAGTGCTAAGTGAGGACCAGACAAAATGCTTTATGTGTGACTAAGATTTATTGCAGTGTACGGATGTTAGGAAATCATTGCATGTTAATTTTCCAATTATTTTCAGACTGTGGGAACATTAATCCATGTTTAAAACATATCTGTGTGTTCTGTTTTTTTCTCTTGTATTGCAGATGTTGCTGCAATTAATCCACTGCAAGTCCACTGCAAGTAAAATAGCAAACAAGAGAAAGCTAGTAATAAACAGCTATAAAGCAGAGGTTTGTGTGCGGTGTGATAAATGTTTCCTTCCTTGCATGCTGATGGGAAGGTGTCTGATCTAATACATAGACTGCTGGACGTACATAAACCAGTAATGCCTGATGGCACATAGATTACTGGATGCACATAAGCCAGTAATACCAGCCACAAACTGTAGGTGGCGTTATGAATAAAATCATTGGGTTCTACTAAAGTGTATACGTCTGGGACTCTCTACAGACAACTAGGAGGTATTCTAATAGAAAGGAAAAGTTTGTTTTAGGATGGGGTTATAGTATAAAAAGAAACCATGCTCACCATTATACCACAGGCCGTAAAACAAGATACCACTAAAATTACCATCAATACAAGCTAACAAGATATGGACACTAAAATAGTGTGATACCAAACCCAATCTAAATGTAAGACTAATTTACCGCCAAATTACCAGCAATATTTTTATGGTAAGAAAATACTGCCAAATCCTGAATTTACCACAATAAAACTAAATCTCTTACAATCCTTACTTGCAACCATATTTCCCACATTGCCAACCTCTCCTTTTTCTGTGGGCTTTTCCACCCTGTTGTAAGGTGCCCCCAACTTCCAAATCATTTGGGTTCACTGTGGAGAGCATGTTCATCTTGCAACAACAGATCACCATAAATGCCCAAGTCACCTGTTATTAGTTATGCCTTTGCCAGATGATAAAAATCTGTATTCCTACCAAGGACTTCAAACTACCCTCCAGACCCTAGTAATCTCCCACATCAATGGGAGAAACTCCGTCCTCACCAACGTTCCTGCAACACAACTTCCAAGTAGTCACTGCTTGAACATATGCATATCTAGCAGTAAAACTCTGTCACTCAGGTAGGTCATGCACCTCCACAAACTAGGCCATCGCTAGTCTCCAAATAAAACTGATGGAAACACAGGAAACCAGAAAAAAGGTATGTCTCTTGGTATGCCTCTGCCTATTAGAGCATCATCATGGTGGTAATGCAAACCATGCCAATGCACTTGCAGTTATTGAAGGACCACAGGATTGTATTATTCAGTCAATAACTATGTGCACCATAGTCTCCTTCAATCCCAAATCACACCTCACATCCATGGCTGAAAAATTCCATGCCACATACTGTTGTCTATCCTCCCTTACAACTTGTTGGTTTGGTCAGGGAGGTCCCAAAGATCAAAAAGTGTTTATGTTGCACACACCATATTGATTACTGGGGACAGCGGCAGCAAATTGGGCGCAAAGTTGCAATTGTATATACATCAAATGGATGTAATCATAGATGGGAGATGTTACTTTAGTGTTACTGTTGGTCTAGAAATTGATGCATGTTAGCTTGAATGTGTGCAGAAAGATAAAATGTTGAGCCCACCAAATGTAAAAACATCCATGCACAATAATACAAATACATGGGGAATTTATGAATCTCACACATGAATCAGAAACATTGTAGTTGGGCCCCTTTTGCAAAATGCACTTTCACTTTTAAACTGACTTTGCCAGGTTTTCAGAAAGCAGAGGGCAAGTGAATGAGTAACTTCACAACCTTTGCGGTTAGCAGCTGCACAATGAATTTTAGGTAGCATTCTGGTTCTGGGGGGTTGACGCAAGAAAGAATGATCAGTTTGCGAACAGGACACAGGTTTATAATTTAACAGTTGGCCAGGGGAACAGATGTAATCTCACTCATTGCAATGAAGTCACGTAGAGGGGCTTGACCATTTGCTTAGGCTGGAAATTAAGATGAGACTCGAAGTCAGGGTGTCTGTGCTCAAGTGGTGTTCACATAAATTAGTATGTCTAAAGAGTAGCCAGGAGTATGGGGCAGACCATGTGTAAACAAACTTAAGGTTAAAGGCCATAGGCCACTTATTGCTAATAATGAATTATGTTACAATACCAATGTGTAACCATGTGCTGATGCCATGACCTACTACAGACAATTCCTAATTTGTAGTTGTTTGTATTTGTTTTATTTATAACGCGCAGACCATCAGGCCCAGAGGCATCAGGGCGCAATTTGTACAAAGTTACAGAAATGCATATATACAGACATAAAAAGTACATTACATTACATTCAGAGAAATATTAAAAGGGTTTCTATCTACATATATCACAGTGGTTTCAGTCCCGCTAAGGCTTAACAGTGGATATACCCATAGGGTGTACAGTAAAAAATAGTAACGGAGGTCATCGGGTCAGGGTATGTAAGACAAGGGCGCTGAACATGTCTTAAAGCTGGTAGAAAAGCCAGGATTTGGTTTTGGCCTTGAATGTGTTGAATGAGTCTTCAGCTCTGATTGTAGTGGGAAGGGAGTTCCATAGCTTAGAGGCTAGGACAGGGAAGCTCGAGCCCCCGGCTTTTTGCAGTTTAAACCTAGGGATCGATAGACAGTGGGGCTGGGCAGTTCTTAGTGGTCGGGAGGTCGAGTGGCGTGACAGCCGACTGCAGAGGTAGATAGGGGCCTTGTTAGCCAAGCATTTGTGCATAAGGGCGAGTGTATTTAGTGAAATTCTCTGCTTGACAGGTAACCACTTTAGGTTGGTTCTAGATTCTGAAATGTGGTGGTTGCGGGGAATGTTTAGGGCAGCACGAATGGCATTGTTCTGGGTTGTTTGGAGTTTATTCAGGTTCTCTTGGCTGGTGCCTAAGTAAACAGCACTACAATAATCAATTTTAGCCATGATGAGGGTTCTAGCTAGTGTGACACTGTTAGGGGTAGTAAGAAATGGTCTGCAAGCTGCAATGAGTTTGCATGTGTATGCAGAAGCAGATCTGACAGCATTTATTTGTCGGGATAATGAAAGGGTGGCGTCAAGGTAAAAACCTAGCGTTTTAGTATCTTTCGAGACTCGTATGGTGTTACCGTCCATGGTGAATGACAGATAGGACAGCTCTAGTTTGCTCAGGCGTTGTGCGGTGCCCAGGATCAGGAGCTCCGTCTTGTCGTCATTTAGGCATAACTGGTGTTGGGCCATTCAGGCTTGGATGACCAGGTAGACGTTGTTGAGGGCCTTGGTGTCAGCTAGATAATCACCTGTGATGGGAATGAGTATCTGGGTGTCGTCAGCATAGTTAGTGTAGGAGACACCCAGATAGTCAAGCACATCAAAGAGTGGTTTCGTGAAAATGTTATAGAGTGTAGGTGACACGCAAGATCCCTGAGGTACGCCGCAGTGAATTGGGGAAGGGTCCGCAGTTGCGGATGGGGTATAGACCCTCAAGGATCTATTGCTCAAAAAGGATTTGATCCAGGCCGCAGCAGAGGACGAGAAGTTGGCAGCAGAGTGGAGGTGCCTGCATAGGATCTGGTGGTTGACCAAATCAAATGCGGCTGAAAGGTCGAGAAGTACTAGCATTGCTAGTTTGCCCTGATCCTTCAATACCTCAATTTGGGTTTTTAGGTCTATTAAAGCAGTTTCCGTCATGTGTCTGGGGCGGAATCCGGATTGTCGTAGACCTAGCAAGTTGTTAGATTCCAAGTAATCTTGGATCTGAAGGTATGACGCGCGGTCTAATATCTTAAGCAAAAACAGAACCGTGGTGATAGGTCGGAAGTTAGATGACTCTAAGAAGAGATGTGTTATGAATATGATATGAAGATGACTCTTAAGATAAAACTGGCCAATTAAAATGCAGGAATTGGGAAAATATAATATTTCTTTGAAGAGGTTTTTGTCCAATCACGTTTGGGGGGGGATTGTAACAAAATATCGGGGAGTGTTTCAACTGTTGCAAAATTGAAAAAAGAAGTCAACTGATGTGGTTTGTTGAGACTTTGGTTAAATTGTTCCTGCAACACCATCTAACTGCTCCCCAGAGAATTGTACAATAAACTTGCTTCATGTACAACTGTATACTCACTTATTAAGTGGTGGGCCTGGTTGGGTTAAGATGATTAAAGGCCCATCTGCACAACCTTATGGTACACTCAATGGCATGTATAGTGCTTCTTTCTTCCTAGCTAGGTTTATGCCATATAAACACCAAAAACAATTATACATATGAATACAATAGC
Organism: Ambystoma mexicanum; assembly: GCF_040938575.1. Lineage (NCBI taxonomy): Eukaryota > Metazoa > Chordata > Amphibia > Caudata > Ambystomatidae > Ambystoma > Ambystoma mexicanum. The sequence goes on along the minus strand of NC_090941.1, from coordinate 353,221,614 downwards.
TCACACTCTAAATTCAACAATCTAGTCAACAAATCTAACCACATGCAAGGTCTCACTCTGTTTATAGCCAACTCCATCCCTCGCTATTCACCGCTCACTATCTGCAATCTCACACTCACCTCAACCTCTCTTTGCTCTGCCCTATTTATGCTCCCTCTTGCTTTAATTATTTAATCTTACTTGCAGCCTACCATTGGAATTCTTTCCCCAAATATTACGTCCATCCCTTCTTTGCTTGTCTTGAAACCTGTTCTAGAAATGGACCTCCTCTAACTTGAAGGATGTCTGAAGAGGCAACATTTTATTCTCCCAACACCGCCCCTCCTTTCTGTTCTGTCAAATCTCCTATAAATAGGCATATACTGCATGTCATAATCCCCTCGTTTCTGAAAATGGTAAAACATGAAAATTATATTTCTCATCTGCTATACTAATTTCTTTCAATGTCTTCTCCACTCACTGTCCCATTGCCTCCTTAATGCAATGGCATGGCACACAGTCATGGGAATGCCCAGTCATCCATATAGCTAATGTACAATGTTTATTGTCAAATGTTCTCAAATAAATAATAACACAAACACTCAAACATGACTTTGTTCTTACACCAGCATTGTGTCTCAGTAGGGAGAATATGCCATTTTAAGAAATGTATTTTTGTTAATGATTTCCAAGTAAACACTATATAACACATAATGTTTTAATTACAAATGCTATTATGATGCCCAAAGTGCAAGTTAACATCCCTTTGCTTCAATTTCGACCAAACATTCTTATTTAGTTACACGTCTTCTTGTAAGGTGCCCTTTTTCTCACATATTCCTACAATAACAAATCCCCAGCCTTTGTATGCTTGTGTCAACTATGTTGGCGCATTTCTCAGCTCTCCTGATACTGTCACCTCAACAAACATTTCAAAATATATCAATTTAAGAGGAAAAGGTGCTGAAAAATTGAAAGAATGTGTGCTCTCTATATACAATGTTCCCTGAATGTTATGCTAGTTATAATTGCTTTAGTATAGATTTGTGTACTGGGTTTAAGATGAAGGTATTTTTCATTTGTGGAATTAGGTTAACTTCTGAAAGGCTAATTTGTGTTGTTGACAGTTAGAATGATTAATGCTGCTCTATGTGCTTATTGGTACCAAACAGCTTTAAAACAAAGCCATTTTTCAAAGAAACCTTTAGATTTAAAGAAATATATGTTTTGATGTCAACAATATATCGAGGTACAAACATTCTTCTTAATTGAAGTTGCATACTTTTTTTACAGATTGCATTTGATGATATTGGCCACACACTCTCTTTGTGAAATAACTGCTTTAGGAGAGTATGGCCAATACATGCTCAGAACGAACAACCATATGAAGTATAGTAGATGAAACACATTAACCATGCTTTACAAAAGGTGTTGATTCACACACAACAGGTTAGGCGAGACCCAGGCAATGACATGTTCACAGATCAAGTATACGTAATGAACATGCTTCTTGTTAAAAATAAAACTTCTAAGATGTGTTAATTGCCAAGTGCAATACGCATATTCCATTTACATTTATCTTCAATGTAAAAATGATGTGTTGTTTCACATCCCAAACATATTCCTGATAGCCTATTGCTAAGAAAAGAAATCTAGGCACGCATAACCATGTTGTTTGTGATTACAGCTCTCAGTATCAAGGTATTCATTTCTTTATCGTTTCCATGTGTACAATTGTATACTCAAAGCCAAAATTAAGCAAACGTTAGCAAGAACATATTTTCTCCAAAAGGCCTGGGGCAGCCAAAGTGACAACACATGCCCGTGAGTACTGAGGACATCACAGGAAGTGATGCCACGTGACATTTAGCCTTGTCCAAGTGGCATTAAAGGAAGTGATGTCACTTCCTCCTGCAGCACAGACCCGCAGATAACAGTTTGCAGTAACTGCTGCTAGATGAGAGTGGGGTAACACCGGTTGGAGGGCAAGATACAGGGAACATATATGAGTTACCAAGTAGACAGTCTTTGAGAACGTGTCTCAAAGAGAGCTCAGAGTAGGGATTCCATGGGGGACAGTGTCCTGCTGTGGTACCTAGGGACAACTCAGCATGCTACGAGCTCACGCTGTAATATATAGGAGCTAGTTCCTCAAATAACATTGGGAATTGTGGGTGCAGAATCATGGGCACTGGGAGCCATGGGCAAAATGACAGGGGGGTCCCAGGGATATTTGCAACCTGTATCTGGGACAATTTACCAATGCAGATAAGACTTAAGGTAAGTCTTTTCTGCATTGGTAAGTCTCTTAGCCCTCCATTCAACACTTTAGAGTGGACCTGAAGAACCTGCTTTGCCAATCTCTGAACGCTAAAGTCAACCCTACTTCCACCATCCTGAGACTCCCCTTTCTTTCACTTATGCAACCCAGTCACCCTAAATGTAGCCCCATATCCATGCTATGCTGTTTCCTAGCATACATACATATATACAAAAAGGGAACACAAATCCAGAAGGGAAAATTAACAGTTGAACACCCAGGAGAAAGATCACAGTGGGGCAAAATTACAGTAGAACGGGATACCTTGGTAAGGATCAAAGTGGGGCCTGGAAGCAGTACAGGATAAGGCAGAATGAAGGAGACCATTATAATCCATATTGCACTCACTAGCTAGATTTCAATGTAAATGGACCAAAACATCAACCTCTTTGCTGCAGCAATGTCCTGCACAATACACGCATTTGGTGTTGAGAACAGTGACATTGTCCATATTTTGCGTGAAATGTATGGGGCCACATGGTTAAACATAGTTACAAGGGTGCATTCTAAGTGTATTCAGCCTATCTGTTGGGAAGTATGTCTTTAGTTTCTATCACTACCCCAAGATATGTAACAGCATCACATTGCACAATGATTTCACAGTTCTGAAGTACCCTATTAGGCAAGGGAAAATGACTTGATATTCTAATATTGATATAACACACTTGTTGCTAAATCAATGAGTAGACAAGTTGGCTGGTGTGCCAACATGCAAAAATGGTGTCCGAAATATGTTCATATATTGGTTACAGTTTTACCCAAAAGCGGTGGAAGCGTGTGCTTAAAGAAATACCAGGGGCCAGATTACAGAAACCTTGCACCAGTGCAAATGCAAAGTTTGCACTGTATTAGCACTAGGGCAAAGTGTGCCCTATTTTTAAAAACACTGGGACACATTATAAATCATTAAAAGCACCATGTAAAAATTGACCTTGTGCAAAAAAGTTGCTTTTTTCACAATAATGTATCTTTTTTTAGCACTAGGGCCATTTTAATCGTGGTGCTTTTAATATGCCAAACTGCACTTGTTGAGGTGCAATGATTTTTTAATGTGTTCCAGTGTTTTAAAAAATAAGGTGAAAATTGCCCTAGTGCTAATACCGTGCACACTTTGCACTTGCGCAAAGTTTCTGTCCCCAGAAGTCCTCTAGGTCGGCCAACAGTCTTAAAAAATGTTTATTCTCTCACAATTCTTTGCATTCCCCTGTCAAATTGAAAAAAAACACGTTTTTTTCTCCAATATTACTGTTGACTGCTACACAACAGATTTTTGTTTGTTTTGTTTCCATTTGGTGATGTGGAAACCTCCATCAAAGCCCAGCAAGGCCTGCTTCACCACAGGTAACACTCTTGAGCCACTGCCCTGGTTAACATTACACACACGCTTCTGAGTGGCCCTCATATCCTTCTGGGATCCAGCATCTTGTATTTAAATAATTGTTTTTCTAAGTCGACTTTTCAGTTAAGAATCCGGGAACATGCTCACTCCGATTTAACACGTTTTCAATTTCGTTTCAGGGCTTTCAATTAGTACATGGCGGTGACTCCTTGCCTGATGTGCAATCAGTATTCTGGGGAGAGATCACGCATCAGATTTGGCTGCAGATATCCGTCAGAGCTCTCTACTCCAGCCAGAGACTCTGACCGTGTAGGCAAACGGGGAAGTGCACTGAGGCCCCGACGTGGGCGCTGTCCCAACATAACTACCAGATACGAAAAATGCAGAGCCCATTTTATTAACAAACCGTGAATAAAAGGGCATAATATTCAGACCCTCCATTTTGCAGAATGTTTCCCGCTAACGGCACAAAGTGCAAACATATTTTCACCATAGTAAAATCGATATTCGCCTGAAAAGACCTGCTTCTTCTTTTTTATTTTTATTTTTATTTATTTTTTTACTTGGGAAGCAACGCACTTCATACAACCCTTCCACTCAGCTCACTCTGCACCGACACAAAGCGAAAGGCTGCATGCATGTCTGTTATCACTCCAGGTGCATTCACCTTTCACCTCACGATGTCATTTGTATTTTGAATAACCATATGTTAAATAATCTGCATCTCCGGCATATGTAACCACTCTAACACCCATGTTAAGGCTTGGCTTTCTTGACTGCTATAACAGCTATAGGTGGATATCTTTCAGTTCTGTTTTTTCAGTGGATTATGGGGAAACTAGTCCTACAAGTCACATGTCAGAGAAACGAGGCTCACTCTTCAATTTGGAATGATGGCAAAGGCTGTGAGTTATTGCAAGTCAAGGAGTGCAGCATCCTCCCCATAATGAAACCCACCTAACTGACCTCATCCGCCCTGCAGACCCATTACCTTTTGAGATCTCCAATCACCTGACAAAGGAAGGCTGGAGAAAAACTCTGACATGCCTTTCACCATGTTTATCCCACCTCCCACAAAACAATGAGCGCATTCATCCAAGTAACGAGCCAGTTTATAATGTTCGTGAACAAAAGAAACATATACTGACATAATTTCGATTAGAGGTGGCCTGACGGAAGGCAGGGACCCCTTCAGATAAATGTTTCTGGTCTCACACCATCAGCCGAGGAATGAAGGTCCTCCATCTCAGTGGCGACTCCCGCCCATGTGATGACTGTTATTCCCTCACAACAGTCCATTGTACAGTCTGGTTTGGGCTGATTTATCCGGCTGAGCTCCGACCTGCAGCCCTGCTTTTGTAACCCCAGGTGGGATGACGCCTGTAGTTCTTAGTTTCTGTGCCTGCGTCCTTTAATAGGTGGCAGGAAAAGCAATGTTTTGAGCCTCAATTAGGAAAGGGATAACATAATAAGAACCACTGGCGTAACAGGGGCCCCCGCAGCCCACGCAGTGCGGGGGGCCCCACCAGCAAATGTCCTGGAAGGGGGCCCCACTTGGAGAGAAACAAAAATGAAAAAATTAAAATTAAAATAAAAACTGTTTGATTTCACTTTGCATTCATAAAGAAATTATTTCTGTAACAGAAATAATGTCTTCATGAAGGCAGAGTGACTACAAAAAAATGTTCTTTTTGAAGTCTGAGGGATCCCCCACCCCATGCAATGGAAGACCCTAGCTGGAGGCCTCCATGTCATGGGGTGGGGAAACCCTATGACTTCAAAAATAAACAGTGGGTCTAATTATTGAGTTTGCCGGTCCGGAAACAACAGTATCGGTAAGCTTGCTGGTACCATTGTTTCCGGACTGGCAAACTACGAGTTCTGCGAGCGGGTGCCTTTCAGCCCGCCTGGTCTGACCAGGTGGCCGGAATGGCACAGGCGCTCAGAACTCAACGGCTGCTTAGGCACCATTCATGAATTCATGAATGGTACCGGTGCATCCAGCCTCCCCATTCCAATTGAGTCCAATGGGACTCAAATGGGAATGGGGAGTAATATTTTCCGGTGCCTGGGAATGGGCAATTACCGGGTTTGCCAGGGCTGTAATGCACCGGTAATTGCCCATTCCCAGGCACCGGAAAATTCATGACTCCGGCAGCAGCCGTGCCTGTATTGCCCGGCACGGCTACCGGCAGGGTCATAATGACCACCAGTATCTTTTTGAAGTCACTCTGCAGTCATAAAGAAATTATTTCCATTATGGTTCAGTCCTTAAAGGAAATCATTTCTTTATGAAGTCAACGTGACTTTAAAAAGAAACTATTTCTTTTTGAAGTAATAGGACTCCCCTTAACCCCATGGAGGGTGCGTGTGTGAGTGCATGGTGAAAGGGTGTCCACTTAACTATATAGGTGGCTGCCTGTGTGAATGTATGGTGAAAGGGTGCACACTCAAATGTGGGGTGGATGCCTGGGTATGCCTCCATGGTGAAAGGGTGCACATTTAAATGTATAGGTGACTGCCTGTGTGAGTGTATAGTGAAAGGGCACACGCTTAAACGTATGGGTGGTTGCCTGTGTGAGTGTATGGTGAAAGGGCGCACACTTAAAGGTATGGGTGGGTGCCTGGGTGTGTGTGCCTGCATGGTGAAAGTGTGCACACTTAAATAGCTGGGTGTACACGTGTGTATATGGTGAATGGTGTGTGTGCATGTGTTCAGGGGTGCAACAAATCCTACACCTCGGGGGGCTAACCCTTCAAATGTTGGGAGATGCGCTAACTTCATATGTGGTGGAGGAGAGTCAAACTTATTTGTGTGGGGAATACAATTTCTTTACGCATTTTAATGAGACTATTCGAGTGCAGCTTCAATGTTACACGCGGTTAACTCTCTCCCACTGATGGACTGCTGTGAGAATTGAGTGATCTCCTGTTCCCTCTCAACCCTTCCAATCACTCTAATGGGCTTACAAGTACTAAACCCACATCACAATTTCAATTGGCTAAAAAATTTGGCATTTGAATGCAGGTATTAACAGTAAAATGCTTTATGTTAGTAATTGTTGGGCTCTTGTTAACAGTAAAACCCAGGTGCCGTTTAACATCTTTGTCCTGTTCTGGCAAGTTTACCGGTACCGTTATTACCGGACCGTCAAACGTATACTGAGGCCCAATTTCTTTTTGAAGTAATAGCCCCCATGTGTCTGTGTGTGTGAATGTATGGTGAAAGGGTGCACACAAATGTATGGGTGACTGGGTGTGCATGTACGTTGAAAGGGTGCACACTTAAATGTATGGGTGGCTGCCTGGGTGTGCCTGCATGGTAAAAGAGTGCATACTTAAATGTAAGGATGGCTGGTGTGCATGCGTGTATATGGTGAATGGTGTTTGTGCTTGTGTTCAGGGGTGCAACAAAACCTACATTTCGGGGGGGCTGTACCTTCAAATGTTGGGGGAGGCGCTAACTTCACAGGTGGTAGGGGAGGCAAACTTATTTGTGTGGGGGCATCTAACTTCTTTACACATTATAATGAGACTATTCTAGTGCAGCTTCGATGTTACAAGCAGTTAACTCTCTCCTTATGAAAGCACCCACTTATGAACTGTTGTGAGAATGAACGGTCTCCTGTTCCCTTTCTTCCAATCACTTCGCTGGCATGAACGTGCTAAACACACATCACAATTTCAATTGCTTAAAAAGTTTGGCATTTGAAGGCAGGTACTAAAAGTGAAATGCTTTATGTTAGTAACTGCTTGGCCCTTGCCGTTTAACTTCTGTGTCCTGTTCTGTCCGGCAACTGCTCTGAAGGTCAGCCAGGTCGAGTCAACTTAGCCCAATATTTCGGGGGGGGGGGGCGTACTGAATTCCAGTCAACTTAATGGTGTTGCACCACTACTTGTGTTTAATGCCTTGATTACTTATTGGCAATCTTCATTACTCCTAGCCCTATTCTTCCTCGTCCCACTATTTGTGTATGAGGCACTGTGCCTCATACACAAGTACTGGTATGAGGTAGAGGTACATGGAGGTAATGCCTGACTTAGGTAGCTGTAATCTTAATTGCTCCTAGTCCCACTCTTCCTCGTCCCAGTACTTATCTATGCGTAAAGGAGCCTCATATGTAAGCTCTGGGACAAGGAAGAGGGACGTGGAGGTAATTCTGGGCAAATGAGTTGATTTTGGAGGTTGGGGTAGGGGTGGGAGGGAGAGGGGATGTTTGTGGGGGGGCAGGATTGTGTGACAAATCATAATGGTTTTCCATGTCCAGTCTAAGAAGGCATGAGATGTGTTTATAGTGGTTACAATTGGGCATTTCTAATAAAGCAGCCCTGCTAAGTGTAATTACCTGGCTAGACTGGCATTCCAGTGCTGCCAGACTAGTCGTTTCTTACTGGGGCATTATATATTTTTCTGGGAATCTGTGATAAAATTATATGATATAAATCATTTATAATGCGCCTGTACACAAGCGTTTCTAGATGCGACAAGACACAGGAGGGAAGATAGAGTGAGGACAAGACAAACGATCTTACTAGGCCTTGCTTCATTCAGATCGTGCGGGTGTGAGAATGAGAAATTCAAGGGGAAAGGGAGGGGGGAAGTGCAAGGGAAAGGGGGGGAAAACACAGGGCAGCAATTCTCTGAGTAAGTGCACCCAGGGCAGTGCAGCCCTGAGTAGTGCAAGGAGAACAAGGGCCTGTAGGGTTACAGTTACAGCCCCTAAGTGCGTGGTAGGTCCAGAGTCAGTGCAGGGGTTACAGAACAAGAAAGAGTCTGGACATAGTGAGACTCTGAGGGTAGCCCAGTGACCAGTTGGTACAGCAGACAGGTAGGTCAGGTAGGCCAGGAGGGGAGGGAGAGAGAGAAAGCAGAGGAGAAGAGAAATGTTTTGAGCTGCTTCCGGATCTTCAGGTGGTCCACCTCAAGTTTGAGAGGGGCAGGGAGGCCTTTCCAGCTGGAGGCACCTGCAAAGGAGAGAGATCGACCCCCCCCCAATCTCTGCCTGGGGAATTGTCTAACCCTTAGAGAGTTGGAAGTAGCTGAGCGAAGGGCTTGAGAAGGAAGTTATTTGGATGAGAGCGATAGATGTAGTGTGGGCACAGGCCCAGAAAGCTTTGTTGACAATGTAAAGGATCTTGAAATTGATCCTTGCAGCAACCTGGATCCATTTGAGAGATTTCAGGGCAGGAGAGATATTATCCCTGGACTTGAGGCCAAGGATATGTCTTGCAGTCCTGTTCTGGATTAGTTACAGAGGGCAGAGAGTAGAGGAAGGCAGGTTGAGAAAGAGGCTGTTGCAGTAGTCCAGCCTAGTGAGAACCAGGGCTCTGGAGACAGTGAGCTCTGGAGGAAAGTGAGAAAGGGAAGAGTCCCTTTGAGGAGGTGCAGCTGGTAGTGGCACTTCTTGACGATGTCTGAGATGTGAGGAGAGAAAGAGAGAGTGGAGTCAATGATGACAACCACGTTTTTTGCCTCGCAGGAAGGCGAAAGAAGGGGGCCTAAGGTGGGCAGAGAGAGTGCCAGAAGGAAAGCAGGGGCCCCAATGAGAAGGATCTCCATCTTACTGTCATTAAGGGAGAGATCGGTGGACGTGCACCAATCCTGAATCGCGGATAGACAATCAGGAATGAGAGAGAGAGAGGAGAGGAGTCTGAGGGTAGCCTGAAGGAAAGCTGATTGTCATCTGGTAAGAGGAGAAGGCAGAGATCAGGTGGACCAAAGGGGCCAAGAAGAGGTTGAAAAATCACGGTGAGAGGATGGAGCCCTGGGGAACACCACAGGTATAGAGAGATGTGGCGTAGAGAAAGGGACCAAGGTGCACCTGGGAGGGACAGTCCAAGAGGAAGGAGGTCAGCCACTCAAGGGCCTGATCCATAATGCCCAGGTTCTCATGGAGTCGCTTAATCAGGATGGCATAGTTCACTGTGTCGAAAGCAGAGGAAATATCAAGGAGGATTAGAACAGAAGGAATGTTGTAAACAAGGTTAGAGAGCAGATCTTCACAGGTATTCAGGAGAACAGTTTCCATGCCTCTGCTCTGGCAGCTCTGAAGCCAGACTGATGGTGATCAAGACAACCAACAGATTCAGTGTGGAGAGTAAGCTAGAAGATGGCCAGTTTGTTTCCAACAGGTTGCCCAGGAAAGGGGTGATGGATATTGGGCGATAGTTTTCCAGGCAGGCAGGAAATGCAGATGGCTTCTTGAAGAGTGGGTGCACAAGGGACTGTTTAAGAGGAGAGGGGAACATTCCAGTGGTGAAAGAGTGATTACAGAAATCAGCCAAGGCTGGAGTGAGGGTGTCAATATGGTCCTTGATGGTTCTGAGGGAGCAGGGGAGCACCTGTTTGGACAACACATTCAAAGATCGGACTTGTCTAGAAATCTCATCAGGTATTGTCAGAGAGAAAGAGGAGAAAGGAGGAAGAGAAGTAGAGCTGGCCAATGGGGGGTCAAGAGAGGAAGAGGGAGAGGAAGACCAGATGGGGGACTGGATGTCCTGAGTTTTAGCAGAGAAGTGAGAGAACAAAGACTGCAACAGGATTGACCAGTTACTTACAGATTTTAAAGAGTTTGTCCGTGTTGTTAGAGGCCACAGAGATGCAGGCTTGAATGTGTGTTCTCTTCTTGATGAGTGTTATTGCTTCGACTGGCATTTTGGTGCAACCAGTCTAGGTATATCTAAATGTGGCCTGGCATGCTTTACTGTAATGGTCTACATTGAGTAGCCAGTTGGACATGTTTTCATTGTGGCATGGCATTTTTAATAGCAAAGCATTCATGTTCCTGTGCACTGTTGGTGACTTGCATGTATTGGATTGGTGTTACCCTACAGAACCATTGCAAACACTATGGCTTTTTAGCCACTTTTTTCAGAAAGTGTGCTGTAATTTGCATTAAAAAACATATTTATATCTTTCTCCTAGTGCAGTGTGTGGCATACCCCTTCAACAGCACATTCATGCGTATTACGCATTTGTGATAATCTAGGCCTGCCCAAAGTGTGGCGCGACCCGTGATTTGTTGCTGATTTTGGGGGTGCTCCCTCAGCATGGCTCACAGGGGGGCCTCCACATTTTGTGTTACGCCACTGATAAGAATCTGCTAAAAAAAGAATACTACGAGGTTGTGGCAGCACAGTATCGTTGGTGAGGGGCAGTTTTTTGCTGCAGCAGTTCATATGGGGTTAACCCAATCCCTCCTGCAAAGGAAAACACTATTCATCGTTTCCCCCCATAGAGTCATCCATGTTCTTCATTTTTTTTGCTACATAAGAAAGATAAGTGTGTACTGCTCCCCTAAACTGCAACCTAATTCAGGAGAAAAAAAAAACATTTACTTTCCTTCAACTGCCCTTAATAACTACAATTTAATCTGCAGCTGGTAGCGTAATTATGTTGCATTTGACGCAACATAATTGATGGGTAAAATCCTCATGATACAACTTTTGAACGTCACAGTAGCAGTAAAGTAAGGTCAGTCAGTGATGTCATTACAAATCGTTTAAATGAAATCACTGGGAGTACACAAGTTGGCTGAACGATAGGCTATTTTGAATGCTCTCTAATCCTGATTAAATACAACTTCCAGCACATGCAAACTCTTCTGTACATCTGCTATCTTTCTCACTTTTGGTAATACTTCTAGCAGGTTATCAATCCATCTTGGCACAATCTTAGGCTATCTTTGGTGAAACTATGTAGGTAAGCTTAACAATCACCTCTCCTCTGTGGGTCAGAAAATATCAAACTGCCATGTTTGTGTCTGCAAAACAAAATGAATGCCAAAGGAAGCCACAGACACTAATTCTACACATGTATGCTATTCCTACAATAAGAGTTTACACTGCAATGTAAGTCCAGTCACCTTCCCATCGCGACATACCCTATTACCTACCAGTATCACCTGAACTCTTACCGGCTTACTAAAACTTAGCAGCTGGAGTTGTTGCAAGGACCATCTTTTTCAACTAGAATCTGTGCCTAACTGTAGATTAGAGGTTGTTTCTAAGGCCGGTGGCACATAGCTAGCAGGACTTTCAGGGGGTCACTCGTTTTACGCATCCCTGTGAATGATCAAGTGCAAGTTGAAGCCTCCCCAAAGGCTAGGACTGGTTTTGCTAGTTAATGCCTTTGCTGCTTTTATTGGACACTTTGCTTTGAAGGTACACTCTGTGCACTCACCTCTCCAGCCACTGTATTTTCACAGGTCTCTCCAGGATCACAGCTCCTTCAGAATTCCAGAATCATTGCTGAGGATTCTTGTCCAGATGTTGTGCAGTATTTCTTCCCTGGTGATTAATTGTTCAGTATGCAGGTAGTCTTGCACTTCCACTCAGACAATGTCCCATTGCAACATTGCATTGCAACATTGTTCCTGTTGATGGAGCTCATTTGATCAGTTGGACTCGTACGTTTTGAGTGATTTTGTTCAGAGTTCTAATTACATGGACTTCTCTGATATTAGTGTCGGTATTGGCCAGCTGTGCCCCAGTGATAAGCCCCACTGGATATTTAATTGGATATCCATTGGTAAGACTGTACCATTACATAATCACCAGGCTCCAGAGAATATTTGACTTCCACTGGCACCTTTGGAAGGCACTCCACCTTTTTTTAGTCAGATATAAAGGAGTAGGTGTGTTCTCCCATGTCTCACTATTCATATTGCAGATGAGCGCCCTATCAGACGAGTTGTCTTTTCTATTAAAAATGTTCCAAAGGCTTTTGATTTTGCGCTTCTACGATTCCATATAAAGTAACTGCCACGCCTTATTTCTAGTGGAACTATGGTGAAACTTCATCCAGTTCCGATATTCATTTTTCAAATGTTTCACCACCCTAGTTCTTACACATGGGTCTAAATGTACACAATTAACTTTCCTTATTGCCTGATGCAAGGCTCTCTTTGTTGTCTCTGATGAGACTGTCATATGGTTGGGACAGAGCACCATTTGCTTTTACAAAACAGAACTTTCTGCTTAATGAGAACATGTTGGTAATTGACATTATTCAATCCACTAACTCATCTGCTGTATTTAGGGCTTCAAGATCAACCCAGTTGTTATTCATATAATTAGTGATAGTTTCAAGAGTCTAGTCTGTTAACCGCAACCTATTAAGACCCTTGTTCACATGTACTTCCCCAGTTTTGTCCTTTCTACTCACATTTAATTAACATTAGAAAATGCAGCAGTCAAAATTGCATGATCACTATATTTCTCGAAGTCTGACACACTTAATAGCACACTATCAAGCAACTGTGGACCCTCAAAGAAATAATCAATGACTGAGGAGTTTTTTGCCACTCCACCAGATGTAAGATGGCTTCTCCGACACCGCAATATCCTCTTTCATTCTACATAGCCCCAAGTTGTCAAAGAATTCTGCCCAGTCACAGCCACACTTAATCGTCTTAGCCCTATTACGTTCCAGGTCAGCCTAATTGGTCTGCAATGAAGTACTTGGCCATGACTAGTGGCCCATTAATGTGGTGAAAAATACTCGGCCACACCCACTGACCATGGCCGAAGGCCATGCTTATTGTTGGTTACTGTTGTAATGTAATTAGTGATGTCACTAGTGGTGTAATCAGTGATGTCATCTGTGATGTCATCATTGTGGTGAAAGCTGCACAACAGGGGGTGCGACATAAAGGTTGTTTCAGCTGAATTTCAGGGGGTTTGTTGTATTAAGTTCTCACCTTTAAATCCCTGCAACTAAAGTTTTTTCCTTGAATTTCAAGCTTTATTTTATAACATAGGATCAACAATTTTTGGGGATGTGTAATTCGAAATAACTTAACTAATTTGTTTAATGAGTGCCTCATATTACTTGCTCGGTCACCAAAACATTTGTGAAAGACAATCCAATATATGTCATAATAGAAATACAAATAAATTGCTGTTGTTTATTTCTCCATAATAATACTGTATGAATACTGAATGTATTCCAAGTACTCAACCAATTTAGGTTGTAATTATTAATCATTAAGTAGAGGAAAACACTTCTCATTGAAGAAAAAAATACATCTACTCTCTTTCTTTCCCATTGCTCCACCGACTTATTGACTGAGCACCCTTCCCTGGGTGTTAATCTCCTTAGTAAAGTATGGCACCTACACTAAGCATTCAGGTAACTATGAACCTACTTTAGAATCGGCACATTCTAAATAGATGTTCAGCCATTTCAAAAGTGTGTGCGCCTGCAAAGCTACTTCTATACATTGTACATACAAAATAAAGACCCACAAAGAGTATCCTGAATACATAAATATTTACACAAAGCATATGTTTCATTTTTGTACAAACGTTCTTTATTTTAAAAACATATGAAATGTATAGAAAAGTTTATACAATCTTAACCAGGAAACCGAGACATAGAACCTAACTATGTCATCAGTTTTACAAAATAAATATACAGACATTCTTACATTGTACAATTATTTTTAGAGTAAATCTTTTAATGTCTAGTCATACCATTGTTTCAAATAATAGGTAGACAAGAAAAGGTTATCTGTATGTAAATACATGAGTACTTAATACAAGCTACACTAAAGTATCTTAGAAATGTCATTTCAATACTTACTGTAAAATCTTTGTGGGTCCTTGTTTTGGTCACCAACACACATACAAAGTTAATAATGACATTGTATAATCTACACATCACTTTTTTTTTTTTAAATGCGTTTTGTTATTTAATACTTGCATTTGCCCAGAAGCTTTTATGCAGTGTGAAAGCCCCTTTTTTTTAACACACATTCACTTTCAAATATTATATTCTTCCTCTAAATTGTCATTAAAATACTTCTTTTCAAATCTGTGTGTGTACTTGTTTTGGCCACCTACACACATAGGAAGTTAATAACAATTTTATATTATCTACTCTATAAAAATGTATTGATATTTCTTTAAAAATATTTTTTCATATTTTTTTGAAAATCCACAGTGCAATCACATAACACATGACAGACCTTCGTAGCAACTATCACACTTGAAATAGAAATACTCCACCAACCAGTACTTAAAGTAGGTTGTTTCCCTTTTTTAATTTAATCACAATACGTGTAAAGTTCTTGTGCATCCTTATTTTGGCCACCTACACAGATAAGAAATAAAAGACAATTTACCTAAATCTTCCCATGCAATTCTAATTAGTGGTCAGATCTAATTTCTTTTTTAAACTCTGTACTTTTCTTCTTTTATCTACTTCCTACTGTTTACCTGTTTCAAATGTAAACCGTTATCAACATCTACACTCCCTAGCACTGAAAATAATGTACATGTACCCAGTACCTATAGGGAACACTTTAACATATTATACTATACAGTGTTTACAGAAGTAGAACATTGCAGAATGCTGATTTTATATTGCAACCTAGTAAATACCTATCCTTTAGTTTACCTAAAACACTTATTACCTATTTTCTTCTTTCAAACATCCATGTTGCATGTTTATATTCACAAAGAATATACTACATATTCTAAAATGTTGGTTCCATCAAAATTAAGAAAGCATGCTTTAAACCCTTTGGCAATCTATCTTGGTGTGTGACTATAGAGTCATTGCAAACAAGCCAATCTACTTCTAGATGCAGCCATGTTGTGAAACATCCACCGAGAATGGATGTTCGCTCATAATAAATAATGCATGGTTTTTAAAGGTTTTGTTACAAATCGAAACATGACTATATACAGAATTAATAACCAATATGGTAAGTTTCCTACCATCTGTACTATACGTCTGAAACATTATTATAAGGTACGTATTAAAAACTAGATTTTGCAGTGTTGACTCTAGACTGCAACCACAGTCACTGCATTCCATATCATGAAAATGTTGTGTTATGAAATCAGAAAAAATCACACTTTTCTGATTAGGAACAGAAAGGGATAAAAACCTTTCTGTAACATCTTGAGTAATTTGAATTTTGTAACATTGTGGACACTCATACTTCTACTCATAAGACATTCCTATATATCTATCTACAGTAAATGTTTCCTGCACTAGAACCTCCAAAAAAGCCATTAACAAGTCTTGAATGTATTCCTGTTTATTTTGACAAAAATGTCCACTTGAACTTGCAACAGCTACTATAATTTGGATTGACATTGCCGAATGTGTATTGTGTGGTCTTTCATCTACATAGACTTTAAGAATTGAATGTTCCACACATAGATGTTGCTATATTGTTGACACTATTTCTTGCATCAGAGGTGTCATTTGAAACAGCAGGCACAAAGCTGCATTTGAATAGCATTCAAGTCCTGATTGATTACTAAATCTACAGTGGGCTTATGTCATATTTGTTTGACTTTCCAATACTGCTAGATTCTCTTGTTTCACAGACATAAGAGCAAGCACGTGAAGCTTCACCTTTTGCTTATTTTCTATCCTAAGGGCTTACCTGGAAGAGGTCAAGGTGAGGAGCATAAAGTACATGTAATCTATTACATGTTTCAATGTGTAAGCTGTCACTTTTGATTCATCAAAATTTATTACAAATAAACCTTCAATATTCTTTCCACATGACAGGAATACATATGATATTCCTTCTTTGAACACTGTATGTCCAATGTCAATCAGCATTGCTTCTAAAGTCAACCCTTGTGATTTATATATAGTAATTGCATATAGAGAGCACAATAGAAATTGTGTTTTTTTCACAAAGGTACCCTTAAAAGCATGAAGCGTGCAGATGTCCAATTCATGAAATAAGGTTCCTCTAAATGACCAAACTTTACAAGAATATGTTCAATATATGCACTTTGAGGAAAGTGTGAAATGCAACCACTCTTCCCATTGCTCCATTGACTAGACCAATTTCTACATTCAAGTTCCTATTTAACATTACCCTTGCATTGATGCACAATTCTAAAACCGATTCTAGACCTGCTGTTTTAGAATGTGTACAGTCTAATTGAATTCATTGTGCCTTTTCTCATTTATGTAACTCTTATGGCATAATATGGCCATCCAACACATCACACAATGTTATCTCTACAATATCTTGCTTCTCAGAGAGCAGCATTGTAGAGTTGAACTAGTCAAACTCGCCAAGTGTACACATCAAAGCAAAACAAGAAATGTTCTTTTCTTGAAGAGTTAACATGAGATCAGGTGCAGTGCAACCAGCATGAACAATGTTAGAAATCAGTCTCCCTTTTAAAACTGTTTTCATATTCTCCTCAAGGACACCTATACCAATTCTATTGCGCATTTCTAGTAGCGCTAAGTCTGCAGATTGCCTCATATTAATAATAAGTTCCTGGAATTCAAAACAATTCCAGAGGTTGAAATTACCAATGCTGCCTATAGTTGTTTGTCTATCCTTAGATTGCAGCATCTGCAAGACGGGTTGACCTTTTTACAGGAGCTAATTTTAACAAATCTCTGAAAACAAGGACATGTTTACCTCCAAACAAAATGGCATAGGCAGTCTTCAAGACCTCTTACATTCGCAAGTAAATGAAAGCAGGAATCAAGTTATACACCATGCTTGCTTCATCTACAATCAAGGTAATTCATTTTCTTCTTGTGCTACACTTGATACAAGTGTATTGTTATTTTCCACTGGTAGCATCAACAATCCGTGTAAAGTAACACCCCCTATGTTCAATGCAACTAATCCTGTTGGAGCAGTTACAATACACTGGATGGATCTTCAAATGTTTGGGCAATTTGAATTTCAAGGCTGTTTGAGACACACATTTGTCAATTACATATGGAACAATAAATCTAGGTATACATTTTCGTGGCCCCACTAGTTGTAAATGCTGAGTTGGCAACCACACCTTGTCACCTACTCCATAATTAGGAGTCTCTCTTCATCTCTTATCTGCCTGCTTTTTATAAACCTCCATGGCTCTCTCCAAATTGTGCTGTGCCTTTGGCCTGATATCGAACAGCAACTGCTTATGCTCACAAATAACCGGCCCCGTTTCCATCTCTGGTAATGTTTCTGGAATCATGTTTTGGGTCATTCCATAAAGACACTCATTGGTGATATTCGTAAAGAGACATGATCCATGTTATTGTAGGTACAGTCTGCTAACCACAATGTATGTACGCAGGAGGTCATACCATTAGCCAACAGACAATGTATATATTGCTCCATAGTCTGATTGACTCTTTCAGTTTGTCCATCCATCTTGGGGTGATAGCTTGTCCAGAGAGCACAGTTGATCCTACAAAAGGCATACCAAAACCGTGAGGTAAACTGTGACTCCCAGTCTGAAACAATTGTTTTAGGAAAACCATGTAATTGAACAATTATGAGTTTGGAGGCAGCCATGTCCTTAATAAGGGCATGGCTGCCTCCAAACTCGGGTCTGGGTCCGGGTTTGCTGAATGGGGAAATACCTGGCCATTCTGACCTTGGAGGGCCCGATATTTCCCCAATCAGGGAACCCGGACTCGGACCATCCCCATTCCCATTGAGCCCCCATAGGGGGCCCCCATAGGGGCTCAATGGGAATGGGGAGCATGCTAACAATGGGCCCGTTAATGACAGGCCCATTGTTAGCATGCTGGGCTGCTCGCGGGACCCGCTAGGGACACCTGGTAAAACCAGGCGTCCTTAGCGGGTTCCGCGAGCAGGCCTCGTAATAGGGCGGTAAGGGGTTAATGGCTCTGATGCCTTTACCAGTGCTGTTAACCACTTACCGGCCACCTTATAATGAGGCCCAATGTGTTGCAAGAATAGTTCTGCCAACCACCCAGCGGTAGGCACTCCCCTACATGTGACAAAATGTGCTTGCTTAGAGAAGTGATCAGCAACAACCATGATCGTGTCATACTGTTTGTCTTTCGGTAAATCAGTTACAAAATCCATGGAAACATTTGTCTAAGGGGCCTCAGGAGTTGGTAACGGCTGTAACAACCCCATCTTCTTGGAATGATCGACCTTACTTCGCATACACACCTCACACTTCTGCAAGTAATTGTGTACTGATTGCTTCATGTTTGGCCACCACACATATTTGTTTAACATATCTTGGGTCTGTCATTCTCCAGAATGACCCACTAACGGTGCGTTATGACACCAATGTTAGGACTTTTCTTGCAACTCTTGCGTAGGCAAGTATAACTGCTGAAAATGGTATGCCAAACAGTTGCACACAGTTCGTGAGGGATGACCTGCCCTCCAAACCTGTAAATCCTTCCCCACCAGACTATATCACACTTGTTACAGAATACCTTTAGTTACTGCCCTAATAATCTTTTCCAAAGGGAGCATCGCCTTGTTCTCTAGTGGACCTACCTCTTGATGTTGCTGCCTAGTCCAAGCATCTGCGTCCCAATTCTTGTGGCCGGGTCGGTAAGTCACCACAAAATCAAATTCAGAGTAGTACTGTGACCACATCAACTGACGAGGACCCTTGTCCTGGCGGATTTTAGCTATTGTATATTCTTGTGATCTCTCACCACCACCACCTGATGACAAGCCTCCATCAAATAATGCCTCCACTCTTCGAAAGGTGCTCTAATAGCTAACATTACTTGTATGTTATTGAGTAGTTTTGCAAGCACTTTGTGAGCTTCCAGAAGAAAACTACCATCGGATGAAGAATTCCCTCTTTATCCTGCTGTGACAATATTGCCCCTGCTGCTTGGTTAGACGCATCCGTCTCTACCTGGAAAGGACTCTCTAATACAGGATGTCGTAATACAGTTGCCTTAGTGAAAGCTTCTTTCACCTTCTGAAACGCTGCCTCAGCCTCCTACACCCATGCAAACGGCATGTTTTTCCTGAGCATCTGTATAATGGGTGTCATGGCCTGTGAAAACTTGTTAATAAACCGTCTTTAAAATTGACAAACTCCAGGAATGCTTGCACATTCTTCACACACTGTGGTGATGGTCGATCAGTTAAAGCCTGTACCTTCCCTTTGTCCATAACTACCCTACCTGGAGTCAGTATGACACCCAAGAATTCCATTCTGTCGGTATGGAGTACACATTTCTCAAATTTTGCATACAACTGATATTCATGCAATCACCTGAGCATGGCCCTTATGTGCCTAACATGTTGTTCAGGGGACTCTGAATAAACCAAAATGTCATCAATGTAAATAATGACAAAGACATCAATATAGTTTATTAACAACACAGTCAGAAGCTCACTGTCTCGCAAGCTCTGGTTCTTTCTAGGTTGGACTATTGCAACAGTCTCTTTCTAAATCTTCCTGCCTCTACTCTCCGCCCTCTGCAACATATCCAGAACAGGACTGCGAGACTTGTCCTTGGCCTCAAGCCCTGGGTTCGTATCTCTCCGGCCCTGAAATCTCTCCATTGGATCCGAGTGGATGCAAGGATTAAATTCAAAACCCTCTGCATTGTCCACAAGGCTTTCTGGGCCTGGGTCTAAAAAACCTCCAGCTATCCCTCCGCAAATACCTACCCTCTCGAGCTCTTCGCTTCTCTACCTCTAACTCCATCAGGGTCAATCGTTTTTCAAATAAACGAGCGGGGGGTAGATCTCTATCTTCGGCTGTGTTCTCACTCTGGAACAGCCTCTCTGCCAATCTAAAACTTGAGAAGAACCATCTCCGGTTCTGGAAGAACTTCTAAATCTTCCTCTTTACTTCTGCCTTCGCTCCCCCTCCCCCCTGCTGATCTTCTCTCTCTTGGCACTGTGCACCTGGCCACTCTCTGTACGCATACAGCCCCACCCATTTTTCTTTTCCTGCACTTACCAGCCTTTTCCAGTCTGCTGCCTTAAACACAGCACTTGCCACTTCCTGGCTCCACTACCACTGTTTATTGCCTCAATTTCTGTTTATTTGTATTTATTATTATTTGTCTGCTCTGCTCTGCTCCACACTTTCCACTCTCCCCCTTCCATGCACTTTTTCCCTTTTTCCCTTTCCTATGCACTTGCGTATTCTCAATGGCACTAGGCCTAGTAAGATCGTTGTTGTTGTTGTGTTGTGTTGTGTTATCGCCTGTTCCCCTCCCTTGCCTAGTTGTACTCTGAAACACTTGTGTACGACGCAATACAAATAAAATATCAGATCATATCATAACACCTCCCGCATACAATGTTGAAATGCAGCAGGAGCATTAATTAATCCGAACAGCATCACCCAATACTCAAACAATCTGAATGTAATCCTTAATGCTGTCTTCCACTCATCACCCTCTTTCACTTGTATCAAATGATATGCTCCCCTCAAGTCTAACTTAGTGTAGATCACAGCAGGTTTCACCTGATTCAAAAGAACCTATATTAGTGGTAATGGGAAGTGATTCTTAATAATGACCTTATTCAAGGAACTGTAATCAATACAGGTCCTTAAGTTACCCTCTTTCTTTGGTACAAAGAACAGGGGAGAAGATACCAGAGATGAGAACTCTGAATAAAGCCTCTCTCCAGCATTTCATCCAAATGCTCTGTCAAATGTATAATCTGTGCCTCAGTAAGCACATAAATCCTACTACATGGAAGCTTATCCCCAGGCTCTAAATCAATGACACAGTCGTATGAGCGATGTGGTGGTAAAGTTTCAGCTTTCCCTTTGTCAAAAACCTATGCATACTCTTGATATATGCCAGGAAGGACCGTCTCCACAGCACCTACTATATGTATTGTATGGTTTCCTTCCACCAAAAATGTGGCTGCACCATCTTGTCATGTCAAAGTGTTTGACAACATTCGGATTTAAAAAATGAATGTCCGCTCTACTCAATCAATTGTGGGATTGTGTTTTACTAACCAAGGCATGCCCAATATTAAACCAAACTGGGGCACTGCAATTAAATCAAACTCAATCTCCTCCTCATGCCCCAGAAAACATAACATATGTACTGGTTGTGTTTGTACGGTGAAAGGACTTGATGTCAATAGTGACCCATCAACCATTTGTAGCACCTCTGGATTTACCTGACTAGCAATCGGTATTCCCAACTTGTCAGCCAACGTGATATCAATAACCTTTCTAGTGGTGCCTAAATGCACCATGGCTGACACAATTTGTTTAGGTCACCAGAATATATAAATGCAGGGTTTGCTATCATATTGGGGACATTCTTCTCGATTGGGCTCAACTCCCTTATACCTTCTAGGGCCGAGCCAGAGCTTTTCCAAATTCTGCCTTGTGGTTGTCTCCTCCCACCCCTCAATTTGGAGTATTAGGACAATTCCTAATATAATGTCCAGACTTGCAACAATATATGATATGATATGGCATTTATAATGTGCCTATACACACGTGTTTCAAGGTGCAACGAGGCAAGGGAGGGGAAAGAGTGCGAAGGCAGACAATGACCCTACTAGGCCAGGTGTCATTCAGATCGTGCAGGTGCAAGGGTAGGGAGAAAGGGAAAGTGCCTGAGGAAGGGAGAGGGGAAAAGAGCAGTGCATGGGATAGAATAATAAATAAGATAAATAAAAGCGGCCAGATGGTGGCAAGTGCAGGGTAAGAGCAGACACAAGTGCTGGTAGGGGGACTGTAGGGATACAGAAAACAGTCCCCAGGTGTGGGGTTTGCCAGGGGGCAGGGCAGGTGTGCAAAAGCGGGGCCTGGCCCCAAAATCAGAAAGGATGGCCAGGTAACCAGTGCAGTTTCAGCAAGGAATTTCAGCAGGGGAGAGAGGCAAAGAAAACAGAAGTTTTAGGGAGGCAGGAAGGCTGTTCCTGAGGGAGGCCCCTGCTGAAGAGAGAGATCAACCACCAACTCGTTGCTTGGAGAAGTGACTGACCCTGAGGGAGTTGGAGGCAGATGAGCGAAGAGCCCGAGAAGGAAGGTATTTGGGAAGAGAGAGTTGATGGTATTGTGGCCCCAGGTCCCAGAAGGCCTTGTGGACAATGCAGTGGGTTTTGAACTTAATCCTTGCAGCCACTGGGATATGTATAAATCGCAGGGGGCGGAGAGTAGAGGCAGACAGATTAAGATAGAGACTGTTGCAATAGTCCAGCCTAGAGAGAACCAGGGCTCTGGAGATGGTGAGCTTCTGGGGGAAGGAGAGGAAAGGAAGAATACCTCTGAGGAGTTGCAGCTGGTAGTGTGACTTCTTAGAGATGTCAGAGATGTGAGGAGAGAAGGAGAGTATGGAGTCCAAGATGACTCCAAGGTTTTTAGCCTTGCAGGTGGGAGCAGGAAGAGGGCCAAGAGAGGCCAGCCAGAGAGTGCAGGGAAGCAGGGAGTGGGTGTGCCAATATATGCATAGATTATTCTGTCTCCACTTCTCTTCTTGAGATAGTGACCCTCTAACACTCCCAATCCGCATGGGCTTCTCCTCTCTCTGTCTTCCCCTATGTCCCAACTTCGATCTAAATGTACGAAGGGCAATGTGTCAGACTTTCTTTTTTCACCCTTTCTTTCAGCATTCCGATGATCTAACCTGAGTGCCAAATCAATGAGTGTGGAGCAAGTCGTCGGCTTTAGGTCTACCTGTGCTTTAGTGTCTTTAAGTTCTTCCCTAAGGCCCTGGCAGACACCACAGTCTGTTTCTGTTCAGGCCAATCTGTCTCAATAATGAGTCTATTGAAACGTGTCACATATGCTGTCTGTCAAATCCTTCAAACCTTGATGCTAACAGTTCCTTGTACTGTGCTAATGACACATGTCACTGATCAACTAGCCTTCCGAATACTGCTTAAAGAAGTCCCAATTGTATAGCATGGGGTCATCCTTCTGTACCAAAGGCAATGCCCAAACAGCTGCATCCCACATCAGGTAAGAAATGACAAATGCTGTTCTAGCTTGTGTACCCTCAAATGCTGTGGGTTTGCATACAAAGTGTAACTGGCACTGAGTTAGTAATGTCATATATTTATTTGCATCTCCTGCAAAGCGTAGCAAACTGAACATTGTTTGGTGTCTAGAGGTCGCTGGGGTAGGCAATGCCATTCCCTGAGCCACCAACCCATTCACTTGAGCCTTCAAAGCAGTGGTCTCTTGCCTAGAATGAGCCAATTCTAACTGAATATCCTGTAATGCCTTTAGCACCCATTTTGGCTTGGGTTATATAAATATCCCCAATGGGGGGCTGGTGATTATGTCATGACCAAATAGAAGAGAGGGTATTGACACCCCCTCCCAATCCACAGAAGCCAAAATGTATACAACCCTTCCCACTGTGGTTGGTACGGGTCCCTGGTTCCAAGTAGCAGGTGACCACAAGGCAGCCAGTGGGGGGAAGAGGGATTAGGGTGAGGTTGTGAATAGGTGGTGGGGTATAGGAAAACCGGAAAGAGGGTTGGGGGAACGAGTTGGATAGGACAATGGATTTAGGAAAGGAATATTGTAAGATACAATCACTCTTAATTGTGATTCTGTAATAGCCTGCATTCACCTTATTTCCTGAACCTAGAACACCTAACTACCCTTCACAGACTCAACCTAAATCATAATCCCTCCTGTCCAATCCTGGTGTGATTTGCCTTCATACACATGCAAGCAACAGAAAACCTGATAATGGCATGAACAATGAATGACATGATGTACTGATAAAAATGATAACATGTACAACATATACTGGGTGTCTTGAATAACATTGAGCACTTTGCTCCATACACCCTGTTTCCTTCTTTTCCATGTGTTAACCTCACACAGAGAGGAAATTAGGCAACCATAACTTCTATGCCCTGGAGCCTGCATAAGTGGGCCATCTCCCCACAAGCATTTACAGACATGTCCTACACTTGTGTGCCCCACATCAACTTGGTCCACGCAAAATATTAACTTATTTTGTAACATGGCCCCATAACAAGATCATTCCCGCATGTACGCTGCAAATATGCTAGTTTTCAACAAGGCCACTTATTTGAAGCTTAGGAGGGTTGTGAGGACTCCCAAGCAAATGTTGACAGGCAGTATCCAACTCTCACACTGCAGACACTGCACCCTCTCCTGTCTCACCCCTGCAGTCCAGGAAGCATCACCGCAGTGGCCCGGGCAGCATTGTTGAAAGGACCGCTTGGGCCCCAGGAAGCATTGTTGAAAGGACCACTGTATTCTCTGTGACCTAATGTATGAATGCTCCACGTTCCTCCTGGAGTTCAGCGCAAGCACCTGGCCCGGGGCAGACATGCTACTTATTAAACCCAACCTGCATGTTGTACGCCCCTAGCAGTGTCACTCAGGCTTCTGGGTAATGAAGTCCAGGGCCATAAAGTAGGGAAGCGCCAGAGCTTAGCCTTTTCTTGATGACTACGGCCACAAAGAACAGTAGCATGTCCCCACACTCCTAACACCTGGGCTTAATAGAAGGTGTACCGACAAGACACACAAACAATGTCAGGCCTTTTGCTTGAAGGCAACTCAAACAGTATAATACCTCTTTTGAACTTTTGAAAAATTAGATCCTTGGAAAGCATAGGATCATCATTTCCACTCCGTGTAAGTGTTTCATCCACATATACATAGGGCCTCATTACACGGAAGGCGGTAGTCCAGGGTGCTATTAGCACCCTGGACCATGCCGGTAAAATACCGGCACCGCCTTGGCGGAAAAGGGATTTACCGCCCCATTCCAAGGTTGGAGGGGCGGTAAATCCCCTTTCCGCCATTGCCCTTCCCCATTCCCATTTCTGCCCCATAGGGCTCTATGGGACTGGGGAAGGCGCTAATTACGGCACCGCAATTTTGCGGTGCCGTAATTAGCTCCGAGGTCCCTTAGCGGGTTGGTATTTAACGCCTGCAAAAAGCAGGCGTTAAAACTCCAACCCGCTAAGGGACCTCGTAGTACGGCGGTAAGGGTTAACGGTCACCGTTGCCATTAACGGTGACCGTTAACCCTTACCGCCGTCCGTGTAATGAGGCCCATAATCTTTTAAATGAATCATGTTAATCATCCAAAGTGTAGAAAGAACATTTTCAAAGGTTACACCCAATCATTTTTTATTTAAATGTGCAAGGTCGTACATTATGTTTTGGACTGATACAATTTATCAAGAAGATGTGTTGCCAGCATCCGTATATCATGAAACTGTCTCTTACATCTGCTTGTATCAAGACAAGCTAAAGAGTGAGTGCCACAGAAGTCTGGTTTTCTCATGACCTTCACAGTCATCTATTTTCTGTAAATTCTTGATTTGTCTTTGAACATTATCATTTTTGTGCAACACTTGCAAACATCTCTTTATGAATTTGCAAGAAAACGTGTCAGTATTGCACAAAGAATTATACGTCAATACCAGAGTTTCTTTTCTTGCTTTATCACAGACGGTCCTTATATTTTTGCTTAACTAGTGACTGTCTTTCGCATTTCTTCTTTTTCAGAAATCACACCATCTCCTACTTCATAGCTACATCCACACTCATCAAAGCAAGGGTTACATTGATATGATATGTCATTTATAACGCGCCTCTACAAAAGTGTTTCAAGGCAAGAAAAGTCAAAGTAGGGAAGACAAACAGAGGACATGACTAATGATCTATCTAGGCCTTATGTCATTCAGATTGTCCAAGTGCAACAGTGCAAAGTGCAGAGGGGAATGAGAAGGGGAAGTGCCAGAGAGAGGGAGGTGGGAAGTGAAATCAGGGCAGCAATTGCTCTGAGTAAGTGCAGCCATGGCCGCGCAGCTCTGGGAAGTGCAAGAAGGTAGGGGACTGTAGAGGTTACAGATACAACCCCTTTTTAAATTTTAATTGGTTCACAAAAAGGGGGAAAATGACTACATAAAAAATGATGCCTACAGGTAGCACTGATCCTGGTATTTAGAAATTATTCTTACCCATCCAGGTAGGGTGACACCTCCCGCCCCAACCCGATTGTGACATATGCAGCACATATCTTTGTCTTGGGTCAGATTGCGGGCTGGCAGCAATGGAGGAGGTTCACTTGTGGTCCTTGAGGATGGGGCATCAACTGAGGATGCACTTGTTTCTGGTGGTGATGTAGCCGGAAGGACAGAAGATATTGTAGGGACAGAGGTGGAGGTGTTTCAAAGATACCGCCGTATGGACTGGGGTTCGTGGGTCTTTAGGTTATGTTTAAAAGGAGCTAGCCGGTATGGCTCATGAACGTCATTCCAATGAACTCTCACTAGGTGCTGAATTAGCGCTGACATTCCCAGACTTTGAGACAGTGCCGACGCTGACCCCTTGGCATTGTTTTTTGGCACAAAGTTCACAATGACATCCTCTACCTCCTTCTGGCTATGGTGCAGTGCTTCTTGCAGGGAGGAAAAGAACAAGAGACCCAAACCCCCTCCTCATCATGAAAGTAGACACTTTGTGACATTTGCCATAGGTTTTATTTACAATGCTGTCCTTTGGATTACACGTGTTTTGACCTAGGGGCCTTTTTCAAAACCGGACATACACTAAACATACAAACCCAATGAAGCATCTAAATATTGCTATTGGATATAATTAGTGCTGATGGAAAGTTCAGTCCCGGGTTAATCCCTGCATTGTTCTCAAATCCAGGAGCTAAGGTGTCCTTGTGGGTGCAATCCTAGTTAGAAAGGAGAACTTAGCTCCTGAATTTGAAAACAATTGGACAGTATTGTAAATAAAAGCTATGGTGCATGACAAGAAGTGTCTACTTTTGCTTTGTTACTAATTCCTGGAGCAAAGGGTTAACTCCAGTGACACCTCACATGCGGCAGCGCTTATATACTATGAAGATCACAATCTTTTTTTTTTTTTTTCTTTTTTATTTATTTTGTTATAGCTGAATACAATCAACTTTTCAAAATTATGTAATGATTCGAAAAAAAGATGTCAATACATAGTTAACATACACTTAAAAACATATAATAAAAAACTAAATGACACTAAGTACCACAATTTACAAAATGAAGCAAATACATCAGCACAAATTACCTTATTAAAAACGATCTTGAACGATAAAAACCTACATCAGCTCCTGTACATTCGACCAATTGTTAATATCACTATTTATGAAGGAAAAAGTTCACAAGGTAATATAGATTCCATAAAGTGCACCAGTGACTTCATGACCGAAAATCTAGTGCTGTTGACTAGAGCACTCCATATCTCCAGCTCATCCCCTTGCACATGCACATTCAGCAAATTCGTGAAGTGTTTTACCCGTATGTGTTCCAGAGCGTGGCATGTAACTATCACGTGTTCTAAGGTCTCTTTGACACCGTGACAATTACAAAACCGACAAAACTTTAGCTCAGGAGGAATAAGCTTCCGCCTTGCCAACACTTCTCTCGTAGGCCACAAGTTCATTCTCAAACGCAAGAACTTGGACCGAATTTTCGCAGAGGGACATTTTAGTAAGTAGCTTGGCGCTTGACCCAAGCATTTAATGCCAAAAATTTTGGGATTGAAATCTTTGTATTGCCTACAGCGTTCATAGTTCTGGATCCACTCCCATTGATAATATTTAATTTTAGCACGGTTTGGGTTCTCCATCAGCAGCTGTAATGATATGTCAGCTTCAGACATGGTGTTTATTACAAGGCCACGCCATCGACTAGGAAAAGCCAATCCGGAATTGGTCAAATAGCCAGCGATCGTGCTCATTATGTTATTCTCACCACCACCAAGAATACATTTACGAAAAAAGGAACACAGTCTCCATTTGACCCTACTCGCTAATGATTTAAGCCCTAGTTCAAAACGCAGCATAGGCAAAGGTAAGCAATTTGGCAAATTTAAAACCTTTCTCCAAAATGATGCCTCAAGTTTATCCCAGGCTTGATCGTTAGTGTACAGCTTGGATTCTACGCCATATAACAAGATAGGGATGACTTTTTGCTCATAATACATAAACAGATGCCTCAGTGTAAATTTCCCGTACTTATAAACAAGCATTTTCGCCTGTGACAGCAGCATTAACAGTTTTGACTGTAACACAGTCAAATATCTGTTGTCGATGATGGTATTTTGAATGTATAGGCCCAGATATTTGTATTCTGACACAGTTTCTTTTGGTTGCTGTTGTAAATACCACACTATGTTTAAACTCTTAGTTTTCCCTCTTGGCTTGCAGACAAGAATCTGAGATTTTTCCAAGTTGACTAGGAGTTGGTTCTCCTTGGCATAGTTAGACAGTGCAGACAACAAGTTCTGGAGACCTCTAGGAGATTGCGATATTAAAACAAGGTCGTCCGCATAAAGCAACCATAGTATGCGCTGACCAACAAGTTCAGGGGCATCCGACAAAATATGCACGAAATAACTCCCCATATCCAGTATAAACAAATTAAATAATATCGATGCTAAACTACATCCCTGTTTGAGTCCCAAAAATGTTGAAAAGGAAGAAGATAAAAGACCTTCAAAAGAGAGCCTAACACGCATAGACGTGTTCGTGTGTAGTTGAATGATGATTGATAGAAGAGAAAGAGGACAACCAAAAGCTTTTAACTTATGAAACAATAATTTTCTGTTAATTGAGTCAAAAGCAGAACAAAAGTCGATAAACGCAAAATATAAGGGTTGCTTCCTAAATGCATATTTCGACTTCAGCATATTTAATGTAATCATGTTAGGAAGTGTGCCAAGTCCACTTACAAAACCTGATTGAAAAGGATCTCTCTTATGGCATTTTTTTGTCCAGTTTTTCAACTCACGCAAGATCAGCTGAGAAAAGATCTTGCCCGGGACATCCAAAAGAGAGATCGGTCTGTAACTTGTTGGATTGGCGCGTTCACCTTTTTTATAAATCGGGACAACAATAGATTGCTTCCATGACAGGGGGATTTTCTGTGAGGTGTTAACATGATCAAATACGAGACAAAGAATGTCAGCCCAGATATCCGGATACCGTTTAAGGTGAGCGTTGGATAAGCCATCCGGGCCTGGGGCTCTAGAATTATTAGCTCGCTTAATAAAATACAAGATGTCTTCTCTATCAAAATGTATGTGGAAAGGAGGAAGAGTATCAAATGAGGTTTTATAGGAATGCACTGGAGGTTCAGCAAATAGTTTAGTATAATGCTGTATCCACCTTGCTTCAGACACATCATTTGATTGAACCGCCACCTGATGTCCTGCCGTCACCTGATTTATTATATTCCATGACTGAGCAGTGTTCTTTGAAGCCAAAGTTTTTAATATGCTGATTCCATCGATTTGGTAGAGCTTTGCCCTCCTTCCTCTTGCCCAATTTCGATATTTAGTTTTGATACGGGACAAAACAGTTTGCCGCATATGCAGAGGGAGCTTAAGAGCTGCTCTCCTCTCAGACCGTACCCTAGCTTTCTCAAGTCTAGTTTGGTGATCAAATATATGCAGGTGGGGGGTTTGCTTCTCTTTCTGTTTGATGGACCCTGGTTGGTAAGCCTGCATTAAGTCATAGTATGGTATGACTGGCAGAGAGTTTTGGGATGCTCCATCATTAAATTGAGCAAGATAGTGTGTCCTGAAGGCTTCCAAAGAAGACTCGGTCCATGTTAATCTATTTCTAGCTGGATTTGTATTATGCAAGCCCATAAGAAAGACAGGTTTTGGTTGATCGATGCTGGCATTTATAGACAGATGCATACATAGCATATTATGGTCACTCGTGTCTGAGTCAATTATTTTGAATGCTGTTATCTTATTGAACATCTGTGCATTTACATACATAAAGTCAATTATGCCCTCGCTATTAGCACGATGCCAAGTAGATTTTGGTGGCGTGTCTTGCGGGAAAGCACCGTTTAACATAAACAAATTTCGAGATTTGACTAATATTGACCATTTGCTCAAGCGGTTTTTTTCCAATTTACCTGGAGGGCCTAGGCAATGCAGGTTTAGATCGCCAGCAAGAATAATAAAATGAGACAAACCCTCAAGCATCACAATGTCGATAGCCTTAACCACAGAATCCAAGAAACACTCATCAGAAATACGCAACGGGTTCCAGTACACGTTGATAGCAGCACCCACAAGACCCTTGCCACCGATCTTTGTCATCTGTAGAAAAGCGTTTGGAGAGAACCAAGGTTCAATTTTCAGACCCACGGTCTGTTTCACCCCGTCAGTAGACCAGAAATAGGACGTCCCCAAAGACCCTTCTCAGCTGGTATCAGAGTGACATCGTAGTTGTTCCATGTAGGAACATTAGTAAGCCATGACTCTTGTAATATAATTACGTCATACTCTAATAGCTGTACACTCCCATTATTTAGCAAATGTCTGTTCCCTCTCGAGTTCCAGCTTACAAATGATAGACAAGGTTCTGTAATTTCCGCATGCTAGCGTTGATTGTTTTTAAGCTCGCAAGTGCATGTGGAATGAGACAACGCTTGGTTTTTGTTTGGTGTTTGTTTTAAGTTAACCGATTGTTGTGAGTGTACAGTGGAGTCTAATAAGTCAGATCTAAGCTGAAGAGAGAAGCCCAGGTCCAACAGTTGAGATTTGACAGACCAGAGTGTGTTTGCTACAAGCCTTGAATTAATCCAAAGAGTGGATGCAGTCCAATTAGAGTTGTCAACAAATTCAACGAGCTCAATGTCAACCGTCCCGATATCGTCGAGCTCGGGGATCTCGCTAAATATAGCTAGCACCGATGCACGATTCAGGTTATATTGCTTGACTGGTGCAGGCAAACAGCTAAGTGTTAGAGCATGGATCGCTGGCCGCTTAACACCCATGCGCACACGTTTTAAAGTGTTGACCTGAGGCTGTGGGTTCAAGATTGGTTGGACTGGTGGACAGACTTTATCTTGGGTCATGGGAGGGATCTCAAGAAATTTAATTAACGAGGACTGAATCATCCTTTCGATCTCACTAGCAGACAAAGGCTCAGGTACCGGGGTATTTTGTGTGTTAACGACAGATGCCTGAGACACAGCTAGAGCTCTGCTCACTTTGAAAGGAGCTTGTGAACTTGCTGTTTGTGGTGATTGTGTCAACATTGTTACAGGTTTATGAGGAAGAGCTGTTTCACAGGGTGCAAAGGATAGACTTTTGAGAACAGGTTTAGCTACCATATAGTCATCAATTGCTTGCCTTAGTGCTTTAAGCCGTTCATCCCTCACCCCCATTCCTGACAAAGTAGCAGATGTAAGAGTAAGGTCACTAGATGTTCGATTTTTGGGGTTATTTTTAGATACATCAGTAGCCGCACGTATCAACTCATTTAGGGGACTGTGGTCTACAACCGGGGGAGCTACCACCGGATTTGGTTTTGCTTTTTTTGACTGTGCCTGAAGAGCATATTTCTTTGATATTGCTTTAGCTGCAGCTAGAGTAGTTGCAGCTGGTATAGACAAATTCTTCACAAAAGATTTAGTCTGTGAGGCACATTTAGTCACAGATTTGATGTTTTTTGTCTTTTTCGGTTGAAAAACAACTTTGTTCAACCCTGTTTTCGCTGAATCAGCTAGGTTTGTATTGACGTCAAACAATGGGTATGATGTTTTTTTCTGCTGTTTAGCTAGAGTTTGGCTTGTGGGGATGAAAGGGTCAACTAAAGGTGCTGGGAAACTTGGTAAGGGTTGATATGTTTGTAGAGGGTTACATGACAGTTGAGCCAACGTTTGAGACATTACAGACTTCTTTTTTTTTTTAAAGACGGAGTCAGCAAGTCCTAAATTAGTTAATTTGTTAGAAAATGCAAGTTGTTCAGCTAATAGCTGGTTTAACAGATCTGAATGAGCATCGGCTTTTGTAACTAAGACTTCGAACAGCTTTGCTAACGCTATGATTGCCGTGTTCAGAGAAGTAAGCGCAAATCCTATGTTTATACTCTGTGATTCAGCCCATCCACACTCTGGCATATTATGTGAGGGTATTTTCCGTGGAGTTGGAGCTAAAAAGGATAGATTCGCTACAGAATTTGCCACACTAATGTTCGCAAATAAGATGGGTGATTTGGAAAGGTTTTCAGGTAAAGTGTGATTCGATAGGCCAGAGGCATTTATGTCAAAATCAGATACTGGCGCCTCGCCCTCCGAAATAAGTGTCTTAAAGTTTGATGCATCACTTATAGATATTACAGGACTATAAGCTGTTTTGTCACACGGCACACCAGTCAGTACGTCGTTAAGCAAGATGCTATCTGTAAGCGAGACGTTTTCTTTGGCAAACTTTACTATAGGTTCAGTTGAAGAGACAGTTTTTGCCACCTCTGCCGTCAGAACATCATCCATTACACTATTCTTGTTTTGTTGTCCATATGGAGAATTTGTTTTTATTTTAACAACTGTGATAGGTTCAGCCAGACAATCAATTACTTTCAAAGTGTTATCCCTGTTGTTGGAATCACAGGGAGTCTCATAAGTGGGTTTAGAACAAAAGGATCGAATGTCCATCCCATCGGATACCACAGCTTTGCTTTTGGCCATCACTTTTTGGGTCCTCACACGAGGAGTTGAACTCAGCCTCATTTTGTTCAAAGTTTTCACAGCCACGTTTGACATGGCATGTATGCTATTCGTAATATAAGCAGCAGTAGCAGGAGGCATTCCTGTTTTTAAAGAGTTAAAGCCTCGTTTCATTTTTGCAGGCACTAACAATCAGGAACAGATGTGATAGCCAGGAGTGGCTTCTATACAATGGGTGCACGAACAGCTGGGCACTTACCACAGTCTTGCGCTGTAGACCAAAGCGGAAACGCGTGATGATTTGGTTTTCGCCCTTTCACCCTTCAACCGCCCAACAGCCTAACAGATATGCAACGCCCTTATCGCTGCCGGGCTTTACTCCGCAAGGGTGACTCTGTCGCAGGGATGAGGCCTTGGGTGGCTCACGTGACCACTCACGTGGGCAGCTGTGACTCCGCCTCCTCCAGGAAGCGGATCGCGGGAATGTAGATCCCGGCAAGAGCTTCGCTCCTTAGCTCGCAGTGCCGGGATCGAAAGAAGCAGTTCCAGAGAGCAAGCACGAGAGAAATAGCACCGCTTCAGTCTGCAACACACACGCCACTCGGGCGACTCTGTCGCAGGGATGAGGCCTTGGGTGGCTCACGTGACCACTCACGTGGGCAGCTGTGACTCCGCCTCCTCCAGGAAGCGGATCGCGGGAATGTAGATCCCGGCAAGAGCTTCGCTCCTTAGCTCGCAGTGCCGGGATCGAAAGAAGCAGTTCCAGAGAGCAAGCACGAGAGAAATAGCACCGCTTCAGTCTGCAACACACACCAGATCACAATCAGATTCACTAAACCAATCTAACAAATCTATCTGTGTCGAAGAGAGATTCTCCCTGAATAACCCAACCTAGTTCTACGACACCTCCTCATCACTGTTGTTTTCGGACAACATGTTGAACAGGGACGAAAATGAGATAATAACAAAAAAAACAGAAAAAAAGACATTGGGCCTCATTCTGAGTGTGGAGGTAGCCATGCTGCTTTTAGTGGCATGGCTACCCCCATACTGGATACCGGGTCCGGTTTCCTTGAATGGGGTAATACCGGGCCATTCTGACCTTTGAAGGCCCGGTATTTCCCCATTCAAGGAACCCAGACCCTGTACATCCCCATTCCCACAATGGGAATAGGGAGGATGCTAACAACGGGCCCGTTAATGATGGGCCCGTTGTTAGCATCCCGGTCTGCACCCGGGACCCGCTAAGGACGACTGGTTTTACCAGGTGTCGTTAGCAGGTCCCGCGAGCAGACCTCGTAATGAGGCGGTAGGGGGTTAATGGAACCGGCAGCTCCACCAGCGCTGTTAACCCCCTACCGCCAGGGTCGTAATGAGGCCCATTGACACTTAAATGAAAAAAATGAAAAAAATAAGAAAATAAATGAAAAAAACAGTAAAAAATACAAAATAAAGTAAAATAAAATAATAAATGTAGACAAAACACAAGACAAAAGAAAGGAGAGTTTTTAAAGTTATTTGAGGATTACACAGATGTGTGAGGAACCAAGATCCAAAAAGAAATGTGGAAAAGAAAAGGAGCTTTCTGAAAATATTGAGGGTACCCGTAGCTACGCCCACAACCAGTCACTGCACACTTATCGTAGCCAAGGTTATGATGAAATGTGTGCTTTTGGCTATGGCTGTGTGACTACATATGACATGTATCTGTGTCGACATCCTCAACCAATGACTGCACAACCTGCATAGTCGTGGCTACCCCCATGCTGTATGACAAAATCGGCATGTGCTTCATTGACCAATCGTAACTCATGCTGCGGCTGGGCGGGTGACATATATTTGCATCACCATCCTCAGCCAATGACAGGACGAGCTGTGCAAGCTGTGTAGATGTGCCTACACCCACGCCAAATGATAACATTTTCATGTTTGGCATTGACCAATCGGAATGCGTGCCACAGCTGAGTGGGTAAACATTACATATATCCACATCAACATCCTCAAACAATGTCAGTGCGACCTGTGTAGATGTGGCTACGCCTATATCTGAGTCAACAGCCTCAACCAATGACAGTGCAAGCTGCACGAGCTGGGTAGATTTGGCTACTCCGACGCCATATGATGGAATCTGCTATTGCAGCATTGACCAATCGGAACATGAGCTGCAACTGCATGGGTACACATGGCATATATCTATGTCTACATCCTCAACCAATACCAGCGCAACCTGTGTAGATGTGTAGAAGCAGCTACACCAATGTCACATGATGAAATCTGCATGTGCAGCATTGACCAATCGGAATGCGCACTGCAACTGAGTGAGTAAACATAACATATATCTGCGTCAACATCCTCAACCAATACCAGCGCAAACTGCACAGCCATGGATATTAATTGCATCCATAGCAAATCACTGAATAGTTAACAGTTCTTGCTAGTGAACAGGTGTTCTAAGTAACTGCAATATCTTCTGGCTCCTTATGCCTTTTTCATCCTTTTTACCCACTTTCCACCTAATCCTCTTTTCCCTCGTCTTGTTATTTGTTCTGTTTGACGATTCATTGTTTTGGGTCTTTTTTAAAACATTTTTAAATTTGTGTGGCATTGTCCTTTTGTGTTGTCAATTTTGTTGTTTTATATCTTCATCCCCTGTCAGACGTTTAACATCATGTCTGAGAGAAGTGGCATCAGTTAGGACGATGTGGTTTGGGTTCCAACTCCATCCCCAACATGGAAGAGGCCTAGTGGAATGAAGACTTGTTCAGACAATTGGAGATACTTCCATGTCAAGAAACACTGTTCTATAAAGGAGGCTAAAGAAGTACAATGCACATTGTGCCAGAAGCTGCTATGACATGACACTTCAACTGTTCCATCACAAAGCTTGTGCACATCTGTGCTTATCCATTGTCTAGTAAGTGCCCAAAGGAATTATGTTGATGATACATACAGAAAGGCCCAAGAGCACCACAAAGTCAAGATGCGTGGGACTCATACGTTACGTCAGTGTGTATCTACACCTCCTCCATCAGCACGTCCATTCACCATCCCAACACCTTCAGCCATCATTGAAGCCACAACCTCTCCTAGTGCTACCTCAAATCCACCTGCTGCCATTATACTGGCACCCAATTATTCAGTCATGAAAATCCCATGCAATATATGCCACAATTGTGTTGTCCCGGGTGCTGCCACACCAGAGGATTGGTAAAAGTCTGTCTCTGAATATTATATTCATTGCCATCCCTTGTTTTTATTTAAAGTGGCAATTCTTTCCCCCTTTTTTAAAGAAAAAAACAAAATAAGAAAAAATACCCCTAAAAATACATGTTTGATCCTAATGTTTTTTCCTTCCCTATTCTACACCCTCTTTCCATTCCCCAAAACAGCCTTTTAAGGGCCACCTTCTAAGTTATAAAAATAGATTAAATGAAACACAAAATGCAAAAACAGATCTCAGCATCTTATGTAATCTGTTTTATGCAATTTGAGTTACTGAAATGTTTTTTTTCAACATTTTTCTGTATAGCCATGGGTATGGATGATAGCCGCGGCTAAAATACTCATAGTCCCATTGGTCTGAAAATAGATGTGCCTAGAAATGCACTGTGGAGATAGCCGCAACTGGGTGTTTCACACAGTAATTGGTGTTTTCGTAGCCGTGGATAGCGTTAGAGTGGATAGGTAGGGGTCAAGAGCATGGGGATGGGCTGGGTAGGGGTATAGATGGTGTGACTATGGTATATCAATAAGGGAAAAGATGGTAGGGGTTCAATGTGGGTAGAAAAGATGCCAGTAGGATTAGTGGATAGGGGTAGTCAGGGTTAGATAAGCTGCGTGAGGATAAATAGGGGGGAGTTGGCGGGTGGTTGGAGTAGACAGTGTGGGGTAGGTTCAGTGAATGTAAAG
Source organism: Ambystoma mexicanum (assembly GCF_040938575.1). Classification (NCBI taxonomy): domain Eukaryota; kingdom Metazoa; phylum Chordata; class Amphibia; order Caudata; family Ambystomatidae; genus Ambystoma; species Ambystoma mexicanum. The sequence continues at coordinate 353,184,887 of NC_090941.1, read as the reverse complement.
ATGGTAAGATATAATACGTGTGCAGAGTAGAGACACTAGCCATGGCCACAGTAACATGTGGAACTTTGCAGACTCTCTCAGTGACGTACGATTATCAACCTTCAACCAACATCCCATGCTCACAAAACGAGGAGATTTAAAGATCTGGTTTGAATCCCCCTCAAACCCTATGACCAGCTCCCTCACTGATAACCTAGAAGCTCTCAACCTCACACAACTCATTTCACTTCCCACTCATACTACAGGACACACCCTTGATGTGGTATTCAGTCCCACAAACAATTTCCACTCTACCTCACTGCCCCCTAATCTGAACAGTTTACTCTGCAATCTTCTTCTCCCTCCCAAACTCGCCACCTGGCCCCTCCCGGGTTTCTCGTGCTACCATCACCAACCTCCATCCCCATCACCCCACTCTGGAATAAAGTTATCACCCCAGATCTAGCCAATTGCCTCCTCAACTCACTCCCAGTTCTCTCTCTCCAGAAAGGCCCCTCCTCCATCAAACTCTTTGATCACTGGCTCTACAGTGCCCTCACACAACTCACTCCCACAAAACAGACCTCTCAGAGATCAGGCCCCACATCCAAATGGTACACCACATTCCTCAAATATATCAAATCTATCAAAACTCAAACACCGACTGGAGTGCACTTGGAGAACCAATCCCACCCCAAAACAAAACCTCCCTGGCAAGACTGACTAGGGCCTACCAGTCGGAAATTAGAAAAGCAGAAAAAACCTTCTACGGGAACAGAATCTTCAACTCTCACAACCTAAGCAAAGAACTGCATAGTATCATCTGTGAATTCAACTTGCCAGGTGCTCAACCCCTCTCCCACTTAACTCCCAATCCCTATGCGATGCCTTGTCCGAACATTTTCAGAATATTTCTATCAATTGACATATATCCATCCTCTCTAAAATAGCTAAGTTGCCCCAACCCCCTCTCTGCTCTCCACCAGTCCCCTGTCCCAATTTCCTCCTAATGCAAGCCTTCTCCTCTTTATCCCCATCTCACACCAGGAGTTCATCATGCTCCTAGCACAAAGCTGCCCACCAGGCTCCTGTGGAGACCCTTCCCTGCCTACACTCCTCAAGAACATCCTTACATCAACCTGCACAGGCAGCATTGCATGGTCAATCCTTAACCAATCCCTCACCTCGGGAATGTTCCCTGTGTTAGGCAGAATTGCATGCAGTACTCTCAGGGACCACCACACACAATTAGGACTACAGTTGTAAGCAAGACCAACCTATGGTATAAGTATGTACTACACAGTTTGTTGGTAGCGAGCTGAGCAGCCAGGCTTATCTCAAGAGTGAATGTGAGCAGTACAAGTAGTTACACAGAGGACTTTCAATCACAGTGGTTCAAGTAGACACTTATACCGAAGGTTTCTTGGTAAAACACTTATTAATTTATTACACAATCATTTAGAAAACATTTCACTATAAGAAGACAACTTAATATTATATGCCAATACACTTCAATACAAAACTCTAAGCTTTTGAGACAGTTTGAGCTCCCCTAAAATAGGAGCAAAATGGCAATTCAATTAGTTAGCAGTGAGAAAAAATGTAAATTAGATTACATATACTTTCCAGACAGTGCAAATAGTTTTAGTTCACCAGAATAGTTACATTCAAGGCAATAGGCCAGGCCAAAGTCAATGGGCTAGTATTCTGGATAGGAAAGAGCAGTCTTGGTATCAACCGGTAAAGTCTTTGCAAAAGTTCTTAAAAGTAGTTTAGGCAAAAACTAATCAATATCTATCTCAGCCCCCTCGCTGCACTCATTTGCTCGCACAGCCTCATCTGTTATAACTATGCAGCTGACACTCAGATCATCCTCAAAATCCCAAAATCGCTAGGTGACACCCATCTGCATCTCTCATCATGGCTCTCTGATATTGACCACTGGATGATGACCAACCACCTCCTCCTAAATCATGGAAAAACAGACATCTGTGTATGCGGCAAAACCGGTCTCCTTCCCCTATCTATGCCCTGGCCTCACTCTCTAGGCACCCTCTCCCCCTGATATTTTTCACTACAGTGAAAAACCTCAGATGCCCGGTGGACTCAAATCTATCCCTCTCCCGACACATCAACCTCGTATCCAGAACCTGCCTCTACCACATGCGCATCTTCAGGCAAATCTAACCATACCTGAACTACCCACACAGAGTCTTTGCCATCATCAGCATCATCGTTTCCCACTTCGAATATGCAAACTGCCTCTATCTAGGCAGACCGGATTTCCAATTTAGGAAACTCCAAAGAATCCAAAATGCCACTGCCGCTCTCCACATTGGCCTCCCACTTATAGAACACATCAGCCCTGTACTCAGAGTCCTACACTGGCTCCCTATTGGTTGACAGACTACCATTAAAGCTATGTGCATCACTCACTGTGATATCCACAACACCAGTCACTAATTCCTCCAGGATAAACTAATTTGCTACCAGCCCTCCATTACCCTCAGATCCAGAAAATAAGTTCTCCTCTGTAGCACCCATTGCAACTCCACCAGAAAGGATGGATCCTCCTCCATCCAAGTCCCCACCATCTGGTACTCCCTCCCTCTCCATATCTGCTACATCGGCATGCACCTCACATTCAGAAAAGCCCTACAAACTTGGATGTTCTCTTCCTCTTTGTGAAGACTCTCCCGATGGATTCCCGTGTTGGCCCTCACGCACAAGCACCGGCCCATTCTCACAGAAAAATTGACAGTTCATGTTACAGTAGAGGCCGGCTGAATTCACGGCAGCTCTCCCTGCTAAACTTAGCCCATTCCCTTTCTGCATACGATCACACATCAGCCCCCAGCACTTTCTGCACTTTAACAGGTCTTCCAAGTTACCTGCTAGCAACCCACTTCAGACTTACAACTGATTATGTTAGCTGTGAAACGCACAGTGATTACATGTATGTATCCCTTGACATCACGCATATTAGATTACTTGTTTACCCTCCTTAGAATGCGGAAGATACGTAGCAGCTATGTTCTATTTAATTTATTTGGCTATTGCACTCAAAGAACCCCAATAGCCCGGTACTTTCCATGGTAGCATTCTACCCCCAGTGGAAGATGCTCTCAGACAACTAGCATATCGCCTCCAGAGACTTAAGGGTAGCTGGATGATTGAGGCAAAAAAAATCTGTTGCAGTGGCATCAAAGATAAACTCCATCCAAGTTTAGGGAATGTATAAATACACCACGCCTATGCTATGACAAATTCAGTATAGCTGGTCACATACATTATCTCACTGAAACCCCAGATTTGCCTCAACACCTCTGCCATTAGCATACAGGGACAACCTCTGACAAATTTGGTCTAGCTGGGTACAGATTGAGTCTCCTGCACTAGCCCTCTGTCATGTCCACCCACAGCTCTCATCCACGTACTTGACCTCTTGAGTTGCTTCCTGGAGCCTATCCAGCCCATCCTAAATCCTAACCCCAGCCAAATGCACACATGCATATTCAATTCTAATCTTAGAATATTTTTCCATACCTGGTCTTCGGTCCACGAGGGCGTTCCAACCACAAAGTGCTTTGAGGCCATACAAAGGGGAAAATGACACTATATAAATGATGAGTCCAATACAATAGAATACAATAGAAATTGATTGTCATAATTTGCGCTTTTCAGTCTGTAAAAAAATAAATCATAATAATTAGTTAGAGAGCATACTTTATGAAAAACAATCGGTTACAGTTGTCCACATATGTTACATTTGTTTGACCCTCATAATTAGTATATTGTATGCACTATCTTTGGTACAACATTTGTGCATAGTACACTGTTGTTTCTGTTCACATATAATTTGAAAAGAAAGATGGGAGTAGTGATTTAAGTGTGTGTTGTAATCAGAAGTATATGAACACATCTAGCGGTGAATCTGCTCCCCTTTCTCATTGGATCGTCAGAAATTCCCCTCCTTCAAACAGATCTCCTAGTGTTTCTATCTTCAATTTGTCTGTCCACTGTAGGTATATCCGTTCGACTGTGAGCAGGGTTGCCGGGATAATTCTTGCTAGGACAAGGGGTGAGTATCTAACTGGGACATCATTTTTTGGGGTGATTCTTCTCTAAATTTTATGCATGATCTGAGCTATATTTAATGTCTTTGGCGGTACCATGAGATGACTAATGATCACTGCTCTCAGGAGATTGGGGGTTATCAGGGCACGTTCGATTTGGACGTGGGCTCGAACAGTGCATGTGGCATACCAGTGACCCAGAAATTGTGCCTGTGCGGCCCAGTAGTAGCATTCCAGGTCAGAGAACGCAAGCCCTCCCTTCGTTATTGGTTGGATCAGGATCATGCTAGCCACCCTAGCTGGTTTACCTGCCCATATTAGTTCTAGGATTACGGTGTCGGAAAAGCTTCCTGACAGTAGTATCAGGATGTTGACAAACAGGTACAAGAGTTTGGGTAATATAACCATTTTAACTATGGAAACCCTGCCTGAAAAATGTCTCCATCTTGATATTTTGTTGCAAAGTGATTCTATTGTCTTCCCATAATTGTCTTAGAAGAGTTCTTTATTATTCCTTGACAAGATTACTCCCAGGTACCTAACTCCTGTGGATTCCCATTGGAACTCAAAATCGTCTTTACATTCTGTGGTTTCTGCTGTCAAGGGGAATACTACCGATTTGGTATGGTTAACTTTTACCCTCTGGTAGGTCTCTCATTACTGGACTAAGGTTCCTCTCCGGGTTGCTGTTGGAAAGGGCTACATCATCAGCATATAGTGACAAAATTAGTTTGTGAGGTCCCAGGGTAAGACCTTTTTTGATTTGTCTAGCTCTAAGGCCCGCGTCCAGTGGTTCCATCGCAAGGGTGAACAGCAGGGATGACAGAGGGAAGCCCTGTTTAGTAACCCTCTTTATCTCTATGTGCATCGATTGTGTTTTCCCTAGCATGATTTTAGCTACCGGGGTCTTATAAAGGAGTGAGACTAATTTCAGGAAGTAGCCACCAAGGCCGAGCTTCAGGAGTACTGTGAAGAGGTATGGCCATTCGACTGAGTCAAAGACTTTTTCTGTGTCTAAAAGGACTGCCACTGCTTGAGGGGTCTAGAGATTCCATAATACCGAAGATCCGTTGGATGCTAAATGTGGTGTTCCACCCTCGTATAAAGCTTGCCTGGTCAGTCAGTACCAGACCGGCGTTAATTGGAGTAATGGTTTAGTGGGGCGGGAAAGTAATGGTTTAGTGGGGAATCTTACCGAAAATGTTGTTGTCGACGTTCATATGCGAAACCGGCCTGTACGAGGTGCTCCCTGAAGGGTTTTCCAAGTTTGTGAAGTAGGATGATGATGTTGGCTTCGCATAATGTAGGGGGTAGGCTCTCTTTCTCTAGTGCCTCCTCATACACGTAGAACTACCCTGTCAGACCATTGGGACCTGGCGATTTGGATCCTGGTAGTTCTTTTATTTCTGCTAGTATTTCCTCGAGAGTAATTGGTTTATTGAAGGACTCCCTCATTTCTCCCTCCACCCATTACAATTCTGTCTCTTCTAGGTAGGTAGGCTTGTAATGCTATGGGATCTTTGGTGGATTTGGAGCTGTAAAGGTCTTGGCAAAACATGCAAAACATCTCTACAATCTCTCTTTCTGTATGAACTATGTTTCCATGAGAGTCGCAGATGCATTCTACCTGTGGGGGGCGTCTGTCGGTGGCCAGCAGCCTCTCCAGGAGGGATCCTGGTTTCTGGCCCTCACCACACTACCGTACTTGATATGTACAATTCTTCTTTGAGTAGGGCTAGGGTCTGTGGCTCTTGGTGTTCAGTGTATGCCCTCTCTAATTCTTTAAGCCAGGTTTTATTTTCTGCAAGTTATTTTCTAATGATTTTTAAGATCCCATTTTCTTTGGCCATGCAAATTCTGCGGGTGTAACATTTTAGGGTTTCCCAAAGGGTCCCACTTGATGTAACTGACTCTTGGTTAATTGCGAGAAATGACTTGATCTCATCTAGAAATTCTCGGGCAAACACTGAATCTTGGAGTGACCCAGCCTTAAATCTCCAGCCGTAGCCTCCCCTCTCGCTAACTGTGGGTGTACACTCGAGAATGACTGGGGAATGATCAGATAGTGTTCTCGGCAGGATCTGACTATCTCCCCACTGGACACTAATATGTAGGTGGACCTGGAGCTGGTACCATGAACCCAGGAATGGTAGGTAAATTCAAGGGTACCTGTGTGGCTGAGTCTCCATATGTCAGTTAGGTTATAAACTCAGCAGATTGGTCATGTGGGATTTATCCCATTCGGGGTCTAGCGTGGTGTTCAGGTCTCCTCCCCATATAATTGTAGCCATGTTAAACACTGCTAGGTGTGTCATGACCCAATCAAATGCATTGGTGTTGTCGACATTTGGTCTGTATGTGTTTACCAAGGCGACCTGCCTCCCTTCAAGCACCCCATGTACCAGTAGGGTTCTGCCTTCCTCGTCTCTTGTCACTGACAGCAGTCAAAACGTTACACGTCTGTTTATCAGTAGTGCCACCCCTCTAGCATGGGAGGAAAAGGAGTAATAGTATCTGTGACAGCCCCAAATGGTGATCAAACATGAAAGAATATCTTATTTAATAAGTCTACTCAGGCACCCCGAGTAGACTTATTAAATAAGATAATGTGCCCTACTTAACAGTAGTGTGACATATAAATTAAGAAAACTTTTTAATCCTTTGATGTAATTGCATTACATGGTATGACAAATTGACCAACCAGTGATTTCTCTATGGTCAGAGTATATTGCTTGATCTTTATTTTTGTTAATCTGTGTTGTACAATTGATTTGTTTTTGTTTTATAATTAATTTGTTGATGGATTCTAAATGATGTTGGATTCTTCATATTAATTGCAATTGTACTTTTCCCATTTCTTTTACTTTCGTTTCTCTCTACTACAGATTCTGTCTTTAGGCTTTTTGAACTACTGTCTTGCTTATCTAATACTTGTTTGTACTTACAAATTGTCATTTGGGTATTAGTTTAATTGTGTTAACTAAATAAATAAAATATGTTATATTTTTCCTAATGTTTAGGTTGAATATTTTACATAGAATGTCTTAGCTCCTACATATTTGAGAGCTTCTTTGAGGACACAAAAATATATGTTACTTAATAAAAATATAATCATGGCCCCCCCATTGGGTAGAGAGCCATCATTAGGTATTGTGTCTGCTCAGGTGTTTCCTTGTGGTACAGGACCTGCTGCGTGGGAATGGGGGCTGCTGGGGTGGTGGTGGAGGCTGCACTGGTGCTGCATGCTGGGCCTGTATCCCCCTCCTTCTCCCCCTGTGTCTCCTCAGTTGGGAGGCCTGGTGTTTTTGGTGTAGTTCTAGTGGTTGTGACCTTGCTGGCAGGGCTGCCTGCCTCATGTGCTGCTACCACTATTGGTCTTTTCTTGGTGTGGGAGGAGGTGTGGTGTGTGGCTGTGGTCCTTTTGTGCTGTGGCACACTCCATTGCCTCCACCTGTGCTGATTGTGTGCACCTGTGGCTCTGTGGACACTGCTCATGGTTCTTTACTCCTTCTCTTAGATGCCTGTGTGTATTCCATGCCGGTAAGTGACTTTACGGCCTTAATGAGGACGTTATTTACGTGTGCTCCATACTTGTGATCAGCTCCGGTTTACGCCATGTCGCTAATTTCGGCATGGTGGGGCGCGCGCGTGACCCAAGACCGGTATTTACAGCATCGTAGATTAGGGTGCCGTAAATAGCGGTCTGACCAGTCGGAATGGCCCGTAGCGGTAAGCGATGCCGGTAATCCTTTACCGGCATCGATTTTCCCTTTATTCCAATCTCGGAATGACCCTCTATGTTTTTTGAGATATTGAGATATTGTCCATGTCTTGGGCGGGTTGTTTCGCCCTCTAATTTTCCACATTGCTACCCTGAATCTCCCTAGTCTCTATATGTTTACACAGTGTATGTCCAGCCTTTTCAGTGATAAATCTTGTGGTGTCCGCTCTGCTAACTTTTCCATATCTGATATTGGAGTTTGACGGTGGGAACATGGCTAGTGCTTTCTCTTATGAACTTCCCTTTTCTAGTCTGCTGCGTTCTGTTCATAACAACTTGCAGTAAAGCTTCCCACCCTTTCCTTCCCACACGGGCAATCCGCAACCCACCTGTGAAATGACCCCTCCCTCTCAACTTGTAACTTTTAAACAGTGATGTGCTCGGGGCGTTAGTGCCCAGCCAAGTTTTATAGCTCCCTTGAGAGGGTGTACATGGTTCTGTCTAGGTTTCAAAAAAGGTAGCAGGTGCTCCTCTCCAGAAAGAACATGGTATGATAACCTGTTCTGAGATGAGAGTTTGCAGCACATACTTTTTGCTCACTGTACCTTTCACAGATGGGAAATATCCATTTGCATATCAGTCTTTGTCCCGCCCACATGGGCAGTCCAGCACCGAAATACTATGACGATTCCTCTCTGAACAAGAGTACCATGCCTAGGTGTGGTGTACAGATATTCAAAGTGTCTCTATTACGGAGATTAATTGTTTTGCTTCCTTCCAAACAGGGTGTCCTCGTCGGTCTCGCGGTGTAGAGTGTGTAATGTGTTGTCGTGTTTGTCACCTACCATGTGCTTTCAGGGTGGATTTCTGTCAATGGTCTTAGATTGTTGTTAACGGGTTGGCAGCCAATCTCTTCTGGAAAGTTGTTCACTTCCCCAGGGAGAGAGCGTTGAGTTTGGAGTCCAGGTTCCTGATGCCTGCTTTGAGTTCTAATGGGATATCTTGCATATCAATGCCCGGGTTCCGGCCGCTTCTTCTTCCAGCTCATTGTTGTGTCTGGGGGCTCTGACTGTGCTTGCAGCCTGCAACGGCTCTGTGCTCAAAGGTCAACTTTCATCGTGATTTGTCTGATTTTCCCATATTTGGTTACCTTTGTTGGAAAGGTCAGGCAGGCTTATTAGGAGGTAGTCTGACTGGGTCCGGAATATGGCTATGGTAAGGTGTTGCTGTGTTGGCTGGTAATTTCATCAGGAGGTCTGGAGGCTGGCTGGGAGGGACCCCGATTGATTATCCTTTCACAGTCTGAGTCATATCGGTTTGGTCGAGAAGCTGTTCCTGCAGTGCAACCTTTGCTTTCACTGGCAGTGTCACACCCCTGGAGGTGTTCGCTAGATGGTGTACTTTATATTGTATTCACTTGGAAGTCCAGTTAGGATGGCATTCCACTGCCCGGCTATGATTTGTGGGGCTACTGCTTTGATCGTTGTGACTCTTCATTAATCTTGCTCGATGCATTCCGGTAAGACCTTGAATGGTGGTCTCCAGGCAGTCTGCTCTGCACGAGAGATTGTCTATCATGACCACTGCAAGGTTCTTGGTTGTCGAGTTTCTCAGATGTGGCTAGGGCGTTGTGCGTGGTCTTTTGTGGTCTGATTCCAGGAGGTGTCAGGTGGCCCAAGCCTTCCTCCTGCTCTGGATCTTGCGTTTTATGTTACGGCCAGGTCATCCCTGAGTTGACTTCTGCTGGGGGTTCTTGTTTCAAGTGGTTACAGCAGGGGTGGTGCCTCGAGCCCCATGGGCAGCAGAGGATAGGAGGAGAGAGGGGCTCACGTCCCCCATCTCATAGCAAACTTGCGTCTCTCCAGGGGGTGTTGCCTGTATTCTGCTTGTTTGGCAATGGCACCATTGTAGAAAATAATTTCAGTTATCTGCTATGAGGGTGTCGCCTTGATCTCCCCTCCAAACATCATCAGGATCTCTTTTGCCAGCAAAAGTTGGTCCCCAGCTTGGGCTACTATTGCGTGTCGACCGCTGTGATTGTCGTCTGTGTTTGCAGCAGTAGCTTGGTCTACAATACCATGATATGGGGGGCTGTGCAGTTGAGGATGATCTGTCCGCTTTGTGCCCTGTTCCGGGATGAGTTGTGTTAGGGGACTCTCGGGTGGGATCGAGACTTCCTCCCCTTCTAGGTCTTGTGTACCTGGGGTCTACGCCATCAGGCCGGGTCGCCTGGTATGTCCCGCCATTATGAGGGTGCAGCAGGGGGCACTGGTGCTAGTTTGACTGTGATGGTAGGCCTGTCCTCAGTCGAGACTGAGCTGGGGCTTGAGCTGGTCTCAGCTGTTAGAGGGCCGCTTTTGCCCCTGTATATGGGGGTTCTCTTGGGCACACGGCTCGCACAGAGCAGGGAGGGCGGGATAGGAGGGCTCAGCTCTCCTGTCAAGAACATGTTCCTCTGCTTGGCCGCTAATGTCGGAGCTCCTCAGGCTGTTGCTGGGTCGCAGCGGGTGCTCAGCGTCGTCCGGTTCTAGTCTGCTGTTTTAGTTTGTGTCCCGCCAGCTGTATAACTTGCTGTATGTGCCTGAGCTCAGAGCGGGCTCCTTACTGCCTCCACTCCGAGAAGTCCAGGTTGTGGTTCTGGGTGGCAGATTGACTGGGAGATCGGTTCACCAGAGTTTCCTGCTCCCCCTCGTCTTCGGGTTGGAGGCTCAAGCGTTCCCAGGCGTTCACGACACTGAGGCCGCCACCCTTCAGTGCTGAGCGGGTCACCTGCTTATTGTGCTGATTTGCCAGGGCCTCTGCGGGTCTCCCTGGCCACTCCGGCATCGGTCCGCCTATGGATCTTCCCCCACCCTTCGGCTGCTGTTTCCCACACTGCGGAATGTGGACTGATGGAGGCACTCCCCACGGTGCCGCTCGGGAGTCTCGGTGAGGGTCTCCAGCCCACCACTCCGCAGTCGCTGTACTCCAGGGATGCCATGTACCGTATCCTCACACTTGGTCTCCAGCTGGGCTTCCTCGTCCCGCTTCACATATGGAGTTTCTGTGCTGCCTCCGCCCGCAGGGTGACCGTTACTTCTTTCTCAGAGATGCAGTTGCTCTAACTCCTATTGCTGATGTTGCATTCACACGGTCATGGGGTGACTCTCATCTTCATGCTTTCGACTCACAATCAGGGGGCCCTTGGGAGGTTATTTACAACACTGGTCTATCACTTTAGCCACCTCTGGCATCTGTTATTTGGGATTTTCAGGAGCTCTGTGCGGAGATCACGGGTGAGCCGCCATCTTGGTTGTGCTCTCTAGCTCCCTCCATGCTGTTGACATATAATAATCATTGGGTCATTGGGGAAAAATCCAAGATGGATTGAAAAACCCCATACAAGAAAATCCATGGTATACTTTTACAGTTTCTGAGAGGTCCTTCTGACAGACCACCATTCCCAAAGAAGGCTAAATAGATTCAATAACAATAGGGTAGATAGGTAGGGGTCAAGAGATCGGGGGTCATCTGGGTAGGGCGGATAGGGGTAGAGAGGATATGGGTTGGGTGCACTGGGATGACGTTGATGATGACTAAAGGAAGGCGCATGAACACCATGAGGTGAGCATGCATGTGTCGTATTGCCTTTTTCAGCGTGCATCTGCAGCTTCTACATTAACGCCCCTGTCACTGTTATACCCACAACATCTTTCAGTGCAGCACCAAACCCACCTGCTGCCATTTTGGCAGCACCATATTTTCTGTGCTAAAAATTATTTGCACTATATAGCACACACTGTGTTCTGTATGAACATGAACAGAAGTACATATAGCCATAAGTACTTGCTTCTGATGGAGCACTGTTCCCGAAAGGAGGCTGAGGTGGTGCAGTACTGATTGGGAAGTAGACATGTCTCAACATCATTATTACAGGCAAGGGGTAGGGCAAGTGCAAGCAAACAGACCCTTTACCATTGATTTGATCCCAGAAAAAGCTTGGTGCCATAAACAAAAACAAAAAAACTTCAGACAGTTGGAGAATCTTTCATATGAAGGGATACCATACTCTAAAGGAGGTAAAGGAAGTGCAGTGCACCTTTTTCAAAAATCTTCTGTAATGCATCAACCATCGCATTACAGAGCTAGGGCACCTATGTATAAATAACTATCTAGTAGCCATACATCGGGATAAAGTGCATGTCAAATATAGAAACTCCCATTAACACAACAAAGTAAACATGGATGGGGCTTGTTCACTATGTCAGAGTCCTTCTGTAGCTGCACCTGCTTCTGCTGCACCTCCTTCATAATCATCTCACCTACCATTTCTTCTGCAGCTCTTTCAACATCACAAAACAAAAAAGTGTCCTGACAGGTTCACTAAACATATATATAAATTTAATTTATAATAAACTTCTCAATACCAGAAATATGGCACAAGCTATCTAAAGTATTTCCTAGGTATGTGTTTTACAGTTTTCTGTGTCCACCTAAGTTTTCATAGGGATACATTTTACAAAAATCACCATTTCGTACTTCTGTTTAAGCATTATACAGAAGTAACTTTTTATTATTTCAATTATTACTCATAAGCAAGGTCTATCAATTACCAAGCACTATTAGCTCAACATAAATTCCAAATCAAGCACAATATGTACAAAAAAGAACCAATAAATATCCATGTTCATGTACACAGTATTTCATACAATGCAAAAGACAGTTATATACACACATTAGAAAAAAACATTTGAAAAAACTTTTTCTCAGAATAGTCAACACTATATAAATTTTGAAGTTGATAGGCCCCCACTCAGAGGTTGAAACCATATGTCTCTGGATTATAAATTTTCAGTTCCATTGGGGGCATTTTCAATTGGTTAGCTAAACTCAAGGTCTACTAGCTAAACTCGGGGTCTACGTGTGACACCAGGATAAATCTATAAGGTGTCATACTCGCACACGAATAAAACAGAAAGTGCGAGTAAACTACGTTTCGGCGGAGTGGGCCATTCCGCCTTCCTCAGGACCAGTAGAAGTCGTGACCCCTGAGGTGCAGAAAAAATAAAAAAGGAGAAAAAGACAAGAAACATAGTCTCACTAGGAACCACAGGATCACAATCAAAATACCTCAAAATAATGTGTCCCGTGACTTTTAGGGCATGCAACTACAAGGTCCACAATGCATTGGGCTCATAAGTCTGTGAAAGCAGAGTGATGTGCATGAAACCAATCCTGCTATAAAGGGAGCCTGTGGGACATATTCACCTCTTGTGCAAAAAACAAAGAAGCATTATTTTGAAAGAACTGGATAAAAACCAATGTAAAACCATTAGTAATGTGTCATGAAGCAGACATATGTATAAAACTTTCAGAGAGCATAGCCACTAGACCATGGAGCGAGGTTAATCAAAAACCAAAAGTTACAGTTAAAAAGTAGTGCAGTGCAATCCAGTTTTGAAATATAAACACCTTGTATGTATCTGCACTAATGAGAAAAAGTGCACCAAAAAGCGTAAACCACCAAATGTGCGCACTCACGTGTCTGGGGCTCAAGCTCAGATTCGTTCCTTCACATTTACAAATTGACGTTACTGTTTCAAAGGTGAAATCAACATATGGAATTAGTGTAGGCGAACCGGCATTAGCATAGTAATCCAGAGGTTGTAAACAAAATACATATTGGCAACAACCAGTCGCTAACTCTACCTTTAAATGGGAGAAGCTGTGCAGTAGTCGCTTGGCGTCTCTCTATAGATGCAGGGCACTAGGATGTTATTCAGGAAGCCTTGCACAATTCAAAAATGTGCCCGGCATGGACTGGAGCCTCCCGCTCCATTATGTTTGAAATCTACAACAGAATGGCATGGTCAAAAGTTGCCGCTTGTCCACATAAAATAAAGGGCAATGCGGAGGCTAAACAAGGCTGCCTAGATTTGTTACCTTTGTGCTGAAACCGTGATGTGCAGGTTGTGCCTCTCTCTCTCAGAGCTAGAAACGAGTGTATCAGAGAGTCTTGCAGGCATGACCATAGTACACCTAACTAGCATGCGAGCCTCGGCAGGGACCTCGCCTTGCAACAGCGCCACAGGAGCTGTGTGGTAAGAAGTGGAATAGCAACCAAATGCTTCTAAAAACGAAAGAGGCACAAATACACGGTGATATTCATTAGTCTGCAATCCCTCGTTTTCATGCACCAACAATTGAATCACATGGGCTGAAAGGAAAAGCAAAATAGAGTCAGCTGTGTGCAGAAGCACATCATCTAGATGTAAAAGGTGGCAGAAATATCCTGCAGATGCACCTCAGTGTAAATCCCCACAAAAGGATACACATATCTCCACTCATGCCTACTGCGGACGATACCTTAAGGCATGTGTTATTAAAGGCGTTGCTATGCCCACCTAAAAGTAGACTCCTCATTTAAACCTTTAGTTTTATTCATGGAGTCAAGCCTATAAATCCATCTCGCCTCCTTGTACAGTAAGGTTTTTTGTGTGTTCATGCTGTTTTTCACAACATCAATCACCCACCATTTGAGGTCATCTGGAGAGTGTTGCAATTCCAAAAAGTGTGATACCATTGGGGCTGCATGGTTACGACATCTAATTCTCGAACAGTGTTCACCGATCCTTATGGAGATGGCACGAGTGGTCTGGCCTACATACCTCAAGACACAAGGGCATTCAATGCAATAAATCACATTGCATGATTTGCAATTGGACATGAATCTAATTTTTTTAGTTCTGTTTTGTTTACATATGATACTAGAGTATGGCAGAGAGCACCACTTTGAGTTACAGTGAACAAGAAATCACTAATATTATTCAAGGCCCATCCCTCTTTGATTCCAACAATGGTACTGGCCCCGTGTTTGTGAGTAACAATGCTGATGAATTATTAAAACTTAAGAAAAAGGGCTTTAGGACTGAACTCCACGGTCATTTTTTGAGGGAATACCTCAGAGCAAGTATCATCCCAGCCGGCCTTGTAGTACGGAATGAACCAGGGTTGTTTCTAGAAGACGAGTTGTATAAAACAGGCTTTAGCCAAATTGCAACTAAGTGCAGTAGAGATCTTATGGTTTTAACGATCTCTACTGCACAAAGATTAGCAATTACGGCACAGAGGGAAGTGGAAGCAGAAGAACTCAAATTCACTACGAACCAGCTTAATATTAATGCCAACGAGAAAATTCGGGAAATAGAAAAAATCTTTGAGGAATTTAAGACTGCAACTTTAACTAAAAAAACAAAGAAATTAAGCAAAGATATACAAGAGTTTAGAGTTGAAACTATTTACCCATATTTAACTGCTGAGTATTTACAACAAAAGAATCAGCCGAGACAACAGCAACCAACAAATAATAGAAGGGGACGCCGAAGATGGGTAACCTTCTCCGATACAAGCAGTGACTCCTCTGGTGACATTCCGTATCAAACAGGACAGCAACAGCAAATATATAGACTAAGAGGACAAAGGCCTTTTTTAGGGAGAGGTCAATTTTACGGATCCCAAGGAACACTTTACAACCAAGGCTGGGAACCTTGGCCAGGCAGGAGACGGCAACGCCAGTGGAGGAGGGGCTTCTCGCAATAGACCCTACAGATAGGCCATCGACTTGCCCCGGAGTTGACATAAGGCAACCATCAAATATCCCCATTTTCAATCTCTCTGGGATTGAGCTATCTTCGATCCAGATGAAAACGTGCATGAAAACGAGGGATTGCAGACTAATGAATATCACAGTGTATTTGTGCCTCTTTCGTTTTTAGAAGCATTTGGTTGCTATTCCACTTCTTACCACACAGCTCCTGTGGCGCTGTTGCAAGGCGAGGTCCCTGCCGAGGCTCGCATGCTACTTAGGTGTACTATGGTCATGCCTGCAAGACTCTCTGATACACTCGTTTCTAGCTCTGAGAGAGAGAGGCACAACCTGCACATCACAGTTTCAGCACAAAGTTAACAAATCTAGGCAGCCTTGTTTTAGCCTCCGCATTGCCCTTTATTTTATGTGGACAAGGGCAACTTTTGACCATGCCATTCTGTTGTAGATTTCAAACATAATGGAGCGGGAGGCTCCAGTCCATGCCGGGCACATTTTTGAATTGTGCAAGGCTTCCTGAATAACATCCTAGTGCCCTGCATCTATAGAGAGACGCCAAGCGACTACTGCACAGCTTCTCCCATTTAAAGGTAGAGTTAGCGACTGGTTGTTGCCAATATGTATTTTGTTTACAACCTCTGGATTACTATGCTAATGCCGGTTCGCCTACACTAATTCCATATGTTGATTTCCCCTTTGAAACAGTAACGTCAATTTGTAAATGTGAAGGAACGAATCTGAGCTTGAGCCCCAGACACGTGAGTGCGCACATTTGGTGGTTTACGCTTTTTGGTGCACTTTTTCTCATTAGTGCAGATACATACAAGGTGTTTATATTTCAAAACTGGATTGCAGTGCACTACTTTTTAACTGTAACTTTTGGTTTTTGATTAACCTCGCTCCATGGTCTAGTGGCTATGCTCTCTGAAAGTTTTATACATATGTCTGCTTCATGACACATTACTAATGGTTTTACATTGGTTTTTATCCAGTTCTTTTAAAATAATGCTTCTTTGTTTTTTGCACAAGAGGTGAATATGTCCCACAGGCTCCCTTTATAGCAGGATTGGTTTCATGCACATCACTCTGCTTTCACAGACTTATGAGCCCAATGCATTGTGGACCTTGTAGTTGCATGCCCTAAAAGTCACGGGACACATTATTCTGAGGTATTTTGATTGTGATCCTGTGGTTCCTAGTGAGACTATGTTTCTTGTCTTTTTCTCCTTTTTTATTTTTTCTGCACCTCAGGGGTCACGACTTCTACTGGTCCTGAGGAAGGCGGAATGGCCCACTCCGCCGAAACGTAGTTTACTCGCACTTTCTGTTTTATTCGTGTGCGAGTATGACACCTTCTAGATTTATCCAGGTGTCACACGTAGACCCCGAGTTTAGCTAGTAGACCTTGAGTTTAGCTAACCAATTGAAAATGCCCCCAATGGAACTGAAAATTTATAATCCAGAGACATATGGTTTCAACCTCTGAGTGGGGGCCTATCAACTTCAAAATTTATATAGTGTTGACTATTCTGAGAAAAAGTTTTTTCAAATGTTTTTTTCTAATGTGTGTATATAACTGTCTTTTGCATTGTATGAAATACTGTGCACATGAACATGGATATTTATTGGTTCTTTGTTGTCCATATTGTGCTTGATTTGGAATTTATGTTGAGCTAATAGTGCTTGGTAATTGATAGACCTTGCTTATGAGTAATAATTGAAATAATAAAAAGTTACTTCTGTATAATGCTTAAACAGAAGTACGAAATGGTGATTTTTGTAAAATGTATCCCTATGAAAACTTAGGTGGACACAGAAAACTGTAAAACACATACCTAGGAAATACTTTAGATAGCTTGTGCCATGTTTCTGGTATTGAGAAGTTTATTATAAATTAAATTTATATATATGTTTAGTGAACCTGTCAGGACACTTTTTTGTTTTGTGGTTTAGTGATTTCCCGGTCCTTGACAGAGTAGGGATATACCCTCTAGTGCATTATCTTTCTGACAGCCAGGGCTGTCTTTAGGGTTTTCTTCCATTGTTCATTTTTTGTTCCCTTTTCTTTCTCTTTTTTCTTCCCTAGTATACATTCTACTAGTTTCATTTTTGGAACACACGCATGTTTTGCACTTTCTGGTTTCAGTAGCGTGTTAGTGCTGCTTTGTTTGTCCCCCGGTTTCCAAAAAAATTCTTTTAATTTTTTATTTTTACTTTTTAGTTCTGTTTTGTTTACATATGATACTAGAGTATGGCAGAGAGCGCCTCTTTGAGTTACAGTGAAGAAGAAATCACTAATATTATTCAAGGCCCATCCCTCTTTGATTCCAACAATGGTACTGGCCCCGTGTTTGTGAGTAACAATGCTGATGAATTATTAAAACTTAAGAAAAAGGGCTTTAGGACTGAACTCCACGGTCATTTTTTGAGGGAATACCTCAGAGCAAGTATCATCCCAGCCGGCCTTGTAGTACGGAATGAACCAGGGTTGTTTCTAGAAGACGAGTTGTATAAAACAGGCTTTAGCCAAATTGCAACTAAGTGCAGTAGAGATCTTATGGTTTTAACTATCTCTACTGCACAAAGATTAGCAATTACGGCACAGAGGGAAGTGGAAGCAGAAGAACTCAAATTCACTACGAACCAGCTTAATATTAATGCCAACGAGAAAATTCGGGAAATATAAAAAATCTTTGAGGAATTTAAGACTGCAACTTTAACTAAAAAAACAAAGAAATTAAGCAAAGATATACAAGAGTTTAGAGTTGAAACTATTTACCCATATTTAACTGCTGAGTATTTACAACAAAAGAATCAGCCGAGACAACAGCAACCAACAAATAATAGAAGGGGACGCCGAAGATGGGTAACCCTCTCCGATACAAGCAGTGACTCCTCTGGTGACATTCCGTATCAAACAGGACAGCAACAGCAAATATATAGACTAAGAGGACAAAGGCCTTTTTTAGGGAGAGGTCAATTTTACGGATCCCAAGGAACACTTTACAACCAAGGATGGGAACCTTGGCCAGGCAGGAGACGGCAATGCCAGTGGAGGAGGGGCTTCTCGCAATAGACCCTACAGATAGGCCATCGACTTGCCCCGGAGTTGACATAAGGCAACCATCAAATATCCCCATTTTCAATCTCTCTGGGATTGAGCTATCTTCGATCCAGATGAAAATATTGGGCATGGGGCTCTCATTTGTCCCGACGAACCATACGGATTGGTTTACTATAGAAATGGAGATAAAAACTTTTTTTAGAAAACTCCGTTTGAGACACTATTTCCAAGATAAAGATGAAGGACAAAATATACAAGACACTTTGGATCCCTTCGACCTTTACGCCGACGGACAACCAAGTGGCGAATGAAATTGTATTATTTGAAAAATGCGTTCTGGGTGATCTTCAAAGACTCAAAGGTAAAGCAACAAACAACAGGAATAACCTTTCCAGTGAAGAAAGAAAAGCATTGACAGAACTAATGGCAGACCAAAGGCTGGTGATAAAACCAGCGGACAAGGGAGGGGGAATAGTAGTCTTCTCCCAGACAACATACAATAGGATGGTTTTGGACCTCCTTGAAGATAGACAGTGTTATCAACCACTACGTAAGGATCCATCAACAAACATTCAGGAGCTCATCCGAGAGGCTACACAACTTGGAGCAGAAAGAGGGTGGATATCCCAAGAAGAATTAGAATATCTTAATCATTCGTAAAAAAGGACCCCCTCTTTCTATGCCCTCCCCAAAATACACAAGCACTCCTCTAGACCACCAGGGAGGCCAATTGTGTCAGGTTGTGGCTCCCTGTTGGAACCACTATGCAAATTTGTTGATCTATTTTTACAACCGATCAGTCAGCAGACTAGAACATATCTTAAAGACACTACTGCAACCATTAACATCTTTGAAGGAACCAGTTTTGACAACGAGCAGCAGCTATTAGTGACAATGGACATCCAGGCACTTTATACTAATATACCACAGGAAGAAGCAATAGATAGTATACATCAGCAACTTATCCATAACGCCACCCAACGAAGAGTACCAGCAGCATTCATTGTAGAACTTATGGCCATTGCCTTATAGAAATATTTCTTCAAGTATGCAGACCAGTTCTACCTCCAAATTGGAGGTACGGCGATGGGTGCAGCATTTGCCCCGAGTTTGGCGATATTGTTTATGGCTAACTTTGAAGACAGATTTGTACTAAGTGACAACAATCCCTTTATTTCACACATTTCCAAATGGTACAGATATATAGATGATATTATTTTAATCTGGGAAGGGAACAAAGAACTACTTGGGCAATTCTTAACATATCTCAATGGACTACACGATACTATTACTTTCACCATGGAGTATGACCACCATACAATCAATTTTCTGGACCTACAAATTAATGCCAATATGGGTTATCTATCTTGCTTTCTCTATAAAAAAAAACTACAGATCGTAACACCACTCTACATTTCTCCAGTTTTCATCCGAGGGCACTGAAAGAAAATTTGCCATACAGCCAGTTCCTTAGACTCCGATGGAACTGTACTACAGTCTCAGATTATTATAAACATGCAGACCAACTAGCTGGAGACTTAAGAGAACGCGGATATCCTAAAAAACTAGTAAAGAAAGCCCATAAAAGGGCGAGGTTCACAACAAGAGAGAGCCTATTGACACCCAAAATTCAAACCCCTACACAAGAGAGGGTTGCCTGTGTCACTACTTACAGCACTGAATCCTTTGCAGTGAAAAAGGCCCTAATGAATGAAAATTCTACCTGTTTACCCAATCTAGGAAAGCCTCTGTTCGCCTTTAAAAGATCAAAGAACTTTCGAGATCAATTGGTGCATGCAAAATCTGATCACAGAACTAACATCAGTCAACGAGTTTTACGTCCCATTGTGGGACACTTTCCCTGCGGGAATTGCAGGGCGTGCAAATTTACGAGTAAAACCTTAAAATTCCAGATTGGTACAAAACAATGGGACATTAGATTCATGTCCAATTGCAAATCATGCAATGTGATTTATTGCATTGAATGCCCTTGTGGCTTGAGGTATGTAGGCCAGACCACTCGTGCCATCTCCATAAGGATCGGTGAACACCGTTCGAGAATTAGATGTCGTAACCATGCAGCCCCAATGGTATCACACTTTTTGGAATTGCAACACTCTCCAGATGACCTCAAATGGTGGGTGATTGATGTTGTGAAAAACAGCATGAACACACAAAAAACCTTACTGTACAAGGAGGCGAGATGGATTTATAGGCTTGACTCCATGAATAAAACTAAAGGTTTAAATGAGGAGTCTACTTTTAGGTGGGCATAGCAACGCCTTTAATAACACATGCCTTAAGGTATCGTCTGCAGTAGGCATGAGTGGAGATATGTGTATCCTTTCGTGGGGATTTACACTGAGGTGCATCTGCAGGATATTTCTGCCACCTTTTACATCTAGATGATGTGCTTCTGCACACAGCTGACTCTATTTTGCTTTTCCATTCAGCCCATGTGATTCAATTGTTGGTGCATGAAAACGAGGGATTGCAGACTAATGAATATCACCGTGTATTTGTGCCTCTTTCGTTTTTAGAAGCATTTGGTTGCTATTCCACTTCTTACCACACAGCTCCTGTGGCGCTGTTGCAAGGCGAGGTCCCTGCCGAGGCTCGCATGCTAGTTAGGTGTACTATGGTCATGCCTGCAAGACTCTCTGATACACTCGTTTCTAGCTCTGAGAGAGAGAGGCACAACCTGCACATCACGGTTTCAGCACAAAGGTAACAAATCTAGGCAGCCTTGTTTTAGCCTCCGCATTGCCCTTTATTTTATGTGGACAAGCGGCAACTTTTGACCATGCCATTCTGTTGTAGATTTCAAACATAATGGAGCGGGAGGCTCCAGTCCATGCCGGGCACATTTTTGAATTGTGCAAGGCTTCCTGAATAACATCCTAGTGCCCTGCATCTATAGAGAGACGCCAAGCGACTACTGCACAGCTTCTCCCATTTAAAGGTAGAGTTAGCGACTGGTTGTTGCCAATATGTATTTTGTTTACAACCTCTGGATTACTATGCTAATGCCGGTTCGCCTACACTAATTCCATATGTTGATTTCACCTTTGAAACAGTAACGTCAATTTGTAAATGTGAAGGAACGAATCTGAGCTTGAGCCCCAGACACGTGAGTGCGCACATTTGGTGGTTTACGCTTTTTGGTGCACTTTTTCTCATTAGTGCAGATACATACAAGGTGTTTATATTTCAAAACTGTTTTGCACTGCACTACTTTTTAACTGTAACTTTTGGTTTTTGATTAACCTCGCTCCATGGTCTAGTGGCTATGCTCTCTGAAAGTTTTATACATATGTCTGCTTCATGACACATTACTAATGGTTTTACATTGGTTTTTATCCAGTTCTTTTAAAATAATGCTTCTTTGTTTTTTGCACAAGAGGTGAATATGTCCCACAGGCTCCCTTTATAGCAGGATTGGTTTCATGCACATCACTCTGCTTTCACAGACTTATGAGCCCAATGCATTGTGGACCTTGTAGTTGCATGCCCTAAAAGTCACGGGACACATTATTTTGAGGTATTTTGATTGTGATCCTGTGGTTCCTAGTGAGACTATGTTTCTTGTCTTTTTCTCCTTTTTTATTTTTTCTGCACCTCAGGGGTCACGACTTCTACTGGTCCTGAGGAAGGCGGAATGGCCCACTCCGCCGAAACGTAGTTTACTCGCACTTTCTGTTTTATTCGTGTGCGAGTATGACACCTTCTAGATTTATCCTGGTGTCACACGTAGACCCCGAGTTTAGCTAGTAGACCTTGAGTTTAGCTAACCAATTGAAAATGCCCCCAATGGAACTGAAAATTTATAATCCAGAGACATATGGTTTCAACCTCTGAGTGGGGGCCTATCAACTTCAAAATTTATATAGTGTTGACTATTCTGAGAAAAAGTTTTTTCAAATGTTTTTTTCTAATGTGTGTATATAACTGTCTTTTGCATTGTATGAAATACTGTGTACATGAACATGGATATTTATTGGTTCTTTTTTGTACATATTGTGCTTGATTTGGAATTTATGTTGAGCTAATAGTGCTTGGTAATTGATAGACCTTGCTTATGAGTAATAATTGAAATAATAAAAAGTTACTTCTGTATAATGCTTAAACAGAAGTACGAAATGGTGATTTTTGTAAAATGTATCCCTATGAAAACTTAGGTGGACACAGAAAACTGTAAAACACATACCTAGGAAATACTTTAGATAGCTTGTGCCATATTTCTGGTATTGAGAAGTTTATTATAAATTAAATTTATATATATGTTTAGTGAACCTGTCAGGACACTTTTTTGTTTTGTGGTTTAGTGATTTCCCGGTCCTTGACAGAGTAGGGATATACCCTCTAGTGCATTAGCTCTTTCAACATCAGCTACAGCCACCGCCACTCAAGGCACAACTTCTTCAATTGGTGTACAAAACCCATCTGTTGTTATTTTACCAGCAACCAACCGTTATCCTTTTAAGAATATAATTTTGATAAAAAATATAATTTGTAATCGTCAGCGACAACAAAAACAATTACTTCATATACATTACACACAAACAGACCTTTTCATATCTAAATATTTACTGCCACTTAATTTAAATCAGCCACGGACTCAGCGTGTGCACATTGTGAGCATTGCAGTTAAAGTTAAAAAACTCTACAAAATGGTGTCTATTAAACTTTACAAATTCAATGGCACAAAAAAGAGGACTATAGTAAGAAAACTATTACAGACAACTACACAAATCCAACAGTAACACCAACCAGTTGCAAACACCAAAAATCATAGAAAACCTTTATTTTTAACCACCCTTTCTCTCCACGGCTGTTCCACCTGGAGCTATCTCATTGCGGCAGTTAAACGTACATTCTTTACATGTTCAAAAATACAAATGACCGACCTTTCAAAGTACAAATGACACAAGGTTAGAGGTTAGGGTATGGAATCAGAAACACATGTAAAATTGTGTTATCTAACACCCACTGAATAATATGATTATTGCACAGAAATGTGTTAACAGAGCTACGCACGTCTGTCCACATGCTGCATACCCGCATACACCCAATGAAAATTGCTTGTTTCAGTTTGTCATAGGCTATTGCAAAAAAAACAGCAACAAAAATGCTTTCCTGCACTTCTACCCCCTCGCCAAGGGCCCCAACATCTCTGCCAACTCCCCCAACTCCCCTGATGACCACCTCATCTCCTCTGCCCTCTCCTCTTCCCCATATGACACTAGTTGTTTCTGTGATGCGGTTTTGGTTGAAATGTTGGGTTGCTGTGTATATGCAGTCTGACAAAATACATAACATATTGTCCTGAAGATAGCTTCAATTACTCATGTATCCTGTGGATAGCTGTGACTATGTATGCCATGCAGTGATTGGCACTATAATAGCTGTGCTTACTATGATGCTGGAAATGCATCGGAGGGACAGGGCCTCCGTATCCTTGCCCTTTACTGCTTTTTATCGTGTGTTCTGTTGTGTTTTCCATGCAGGAGTTCATGTGGGCCTCCTGGCAGTGCAGCTCTCTCCTTTGGTTTGGTGCACAGACCCATGGGATACCCTTCTGGTGTATGATGTTGGGCACCTGTGTGTGGCCCACTGAGCAGGGTATGGGCTGGTGGCAGCTCCATGCTGAATTCGACAGGTACTCTGAGTATCCACCATTTTGGGATACCCTGGCCCTAGCATTGGAATCAGTTGATTCCTGACAGGAAACAAGATGGCCCTCTTGCTTTCTATTGCCTGTTACCTTGTTTTCCCAAAGTCCTGGGAAGCCCTGACTCTGTCCCTTCCCCCTGACTGGCTGTTGGCTGGAAGTTCCATATATGCTGTTGATGTGAAGTCCAGGCCAGACTAGCTGGAGCCTTCCCCGTGACTGTATGTTGTGGGTACACCCTGTGGGTGGGACCTGGGTGAATGGAGTGTGTGACTAATGTCCACTTCTTGTTGTGGATGTCTATTTTCTAGTGTTTGACACAATGACTGAGACAGCCCTGCCCGAAACTGGTATGAATGCAGTGTGGAGTGTTGAATGGCTGGGTACTTGTCCCAATACACATAAATTGTTGAGAATTTCTGGCGAGAAGTGAATGGCCTGAATGCGCTATGAACCTGATTGGCTGCCTGCCTGCATGAATGCCCTTCAGAGCGATTGGTTGTCTGAGTGTGACCAAGCAGAATGAATGGGAGATCAACTAGTATATCTGGGGGCCTCTCACTGCTAAAATTCGTGTTCAGAAACTGAAGAGAAACTGGAGTTGAAACTGAAGCTTAACCTTGAAACCCTGCTGGAAGAGAAGTCATGATGCTGCTCTATTTCATCGATCTAAAAGCTACTGTGTCTCCAAGGAGTGCCCAACTGCTCTCTGATTGAGCCCCTTATTGGCTGTTGGAAAACTCGCCAGAACCTCAGCAATCAATCCCCCAAATTGATTAATTACATCAGACCTGCCACCTCATCAACCCCCTGAATGGCGGAGAGAAAGTTTGGAAATACCCTTTTAGCGGTTACAAGTGCAGCTTCAGCCCATGTAGGATTCCAACTGACCCTAGTCCCAGCTCTGTTAACCCCGGTGAACCCAAAATTGTGAACGCCACAGATGGGAGACACCAGATCTAATAATAGAATGAGAGGGAAACGATCACACTCTTCATGAAATTGGATACCCATATCAATGACTACAGGGTCATTGTTAGACACAAAAACATAATCAATGATACTGATGCTGGAGAGTTCACATTGTGTGATATGGGGGAACAATCGGAAGGACGTGCTCCATTCACCATAGAAAAACCCCTAGAATAGAGGAGAGCCGCCCAACACAGACCCCTGGGAGAGCTGTGGTCTAATCTAGATTCACCCATAGGGCCACTTGCTTTTAGTTCCTTCTGAGTATACTCCGATTCCTGATCAGTGGGTATCCTAGAATTAAAACCCCCATCTAGAATGGTAGTATTGGTAAGGGTCTGGGAATGAAACCATCTCACCAATTCTTCCATTAGGGCAGAGTGAGAGGCAGCGTAAGGAGGATCATAGATGTTAATGATTAAGATATCTTTTTCCTCCACTGGGCCTATATCAGATAGTTTCCCGATCAAAATATTGGCTGAATCACAATGTAGCTCAGTGAGACAAAGTGATTCTTTGGCCTCCAAAATCAATCCACCCCTTGGTATTCCCATAGGTCCCTTTAGAGCGGGTTTGTGCAGGATTGCCCACCCGTCCAATACCAATGGATTGACCATCCATGTTTCCTGCAGGGCCAGTATACTGAAATGATTCACTTTCTTATACGACCCTTCGTCCTTGAAGAAGTGTTTGTTCCCCCTGATATTCCAGCTAATGAGGTACGAAGAGTGGTTAGGAACACTTCAGGTTTCTTATCTGCCTCACCATTCCCGATAACCACTCCCAGTGGCTATCTTCATCTGGGGGACCAGGGACAGCCACCCCCTGGTTTGTACTGGTCATTATCTCATGGTCAGGCATTGGTAAGGGAACAACAATACCTAGTGGTGTGAAAGGTAAAAGTTCAATAAGATGTCTCTGGGTTGATGCACTCATAGCCAGACCTGAACAGCAACTGTGAGTGGTCTGTAACATAGTCAACCATAGAATCTAATGCAAGATATAAAAAGGAGGAGACATACTCCACCCCCTCACACAGCAGTGCAGCTTTGATATTGTTACAGCCGATAGAGCGGAGTGGTAGGATGAAATGAAACAGCTCCAAAACTTGAGCTTGGTTGAGATAGTCATTTTGATCTGTCCAAATGAGACTATGAATTGACATTGCCCGTTCAGAAGAGCCTGTGGAGTTGTTTGCATCATTCCTCACGGATACAGGGTTGACAGTTGGCCCCACAGGCTGTATCGTGGGACACATCGGGCCAGCGGCCAGAACCACAGAAGCTTCAGATGAAAATGCAGTATTATGGTCTGCAAATAGGCTTATCAGAGAGTAGACAGGTGTAGAGTCCTTTTAGTTTCTTTTTTTCCCTCTGCCGGCCTTTTGGGGGATGGGTACCCTCCCTCCTGTGTTCCTGCCTTTGTTTGTTGGAATAGGTCATTGGGCTCCTTCACTGGCAAGTACAACAAGTCCATCACTGGCATGAACAGGAGATCTAAATACTGATAGCGAAAAGGAAGTCTGCACAGCACAGTTGTTCCTACTGGAGGCCACTGCTGTTATAGCACCATTCCCAGTTGCCCCCCAAAGGCTGCATAGGTGTCAAATTGGAGTGGGAATTGGGGGTGAAAACAGAGGGCGGATCCAAAGGCCCATTGTCAACCCCCAACACTGACGAAACAGACTTAATGAGTCTAGACCACAAAAAAGGGATAGCCATAGCTAATTCCACCTCCCACTCATTAGTAGGCCCACAGGGCTGAGCTAATGGTGCCGGAGATATTACAGGAGCCATGGCTCGAGTTGGAGCAGCATTGGTCATAAACCTAGAATAATAATCACTGATTTTTGCAGGGTGATTTAAAGCCGTGGGGGGGTATTCATCCTTTTTTTTCATTTATTTGTCCCTACCCGATAGATTTTCTTTAGGCAGGATTTAATCAGTGTCAGTAATATTCCCAGCACTAAGCTGTGGATCCTCAGTCGAAAAATGTACAACAGCAGGAGGCAGGTTGAATAAAACTGTAGCTGTCGCAGCCACCATTGCACTACGGGTCCCCATAGCAACACAAGTTCACACACACAGCTATCACAGGAATAAGCTCCCCTGCTCTCCGCTCTACTTCACAATGGTAAGTGGCAAAGCGCAATGTAGTCACAAAGATGCCATGAACAATGAAGTACAAAAGAAAGTCAGAAAGTGCTTTGCAATGTCAGGCTGTGACGAGCCAACGTAGGCACTGTGATGGAAAGGCATTTTGAAATGACAGAAACAGTGTTTCTGGCTCCAGGATGGAAAAAGACAAGAGCTCACCGGCTTAAGCAGCATACAGTCCAGCAGTTCTGTGAAAAAGGATGGCTTGCGAGGCAAAACACACCGCACATGCCAAACACCACAACACACTCTCCTCCACACACGCTCCGCATGCACGGCTATGGAGATTAGTGTTTCTTCTTCCAATGACACAGAAAAAAGACTGCACAGTTTTCCAATGCAGTAAGGCAGCAAGGCAGCAAGGATGCAAGGCACCGGAACAGCACCAGAAACACACTCTCCTCCATATTCCACGACACGCTCTGCGTGGGCGGCTATGGAGATGAGTGTTTCTTCTTCCAATGACACGGAAACAAGACTGCACAGTTTTCCAATGCAGCGAGGCACAAGCAGGGCACCACAAACACACTCTCCTCTCATTCCCGTTCATATGGGGACTTGCCCTGCTCTGCTTTATCAGGTTGCCGAACCTCATTGACTTTCCCAGACTTGATTCAAAGTGTTCAAAGTGTTCAAACTTCTCAGTGGTAGTTTCTCCATGAGAGAGTATGCTTCCCTGTGGCTGCTTGTCTGTGCAGTTCATGTCTGTGGTCACGTCCCCAGGGGAAACGCATATTTCTTATATCCACCTCTTCCCCGGGCTAGTGTTCAGCTCACTCTCCTCAGGCTCCACAGTCCAGTGTGGCCCCACCCATCCAGGACATCCTGTCTCCAGATGCTCTCCTCTCAATAGGTAGGGGAATTAGTGGGAATTTACAAAATTGATTTTTGATTCTTTTCATTTTGGTGATATATAATGCTACTTTAGATTTCACATGTGGAAGGATTGTTCCTTGTTTCGGTCTACTGGATTTGATAAATCCCAGATATTTTAATTAATTTTCAACCTTTAAGGCTATATTACCAATATACCATTTTAAGCTATTTTTCAAAATTGATCCACCAAAATATGAGACTAAGGTTTTCGCCGTACTTATTATTAGGTCATTTTTAGTTGTGTATTCTGCTAGGGTATTTAGACTATGCTGGAGGCCCACTGGAGTAAGATCGAATATAATGATGTCATAAGCAAATGCCAACCAATGGATCTTCATTCACCCCAGTCTTGGTGGAAAAGCTCTAGCATTAGCAAACACTACACTACAGCCAAAGTCTGCTAGATATAAATTGAAGAGGCAGGGGACCAAATCACACCCCTGGTGAAGACCCCTCCCACTGGGTCCTTTTTAGAATTGTGAGTGACTCTTCATCTTTCGATGACTGTTGCAAATGTTTTATAATATAACAATGTTTATGGAATTGTAAGGGCTTTACCATTTTTGGATAGGACAGAATCCATTGTCTATGCCAAGAAAGGCTTTCATCTGTGTGATTGATTATGGTGGTGGAATTGTGTGCACAGCTTCTTTTCTGTAGGAGGCTATTACTGGATTCCCCATCATAATGTCATGTCCCAAATAGTGCAGATTTTCCCTACATAGTTGTCACATCTGTTTTAAGGTCGAGTTGCCTTTTTTAGCTAGAGCACGTCGATATTACCTGTGTGCCCATTTTGTAAAACTCATACGAAGGGGATGCTGCTAGTAAGTCATCCACATACTGCACCAATACTGATTTTCCCTATGGAATCTGATGATGTTATCTAGATCTTAATTTAACTGCTGAGAAAACCGGGTAGTGGATTCAAAGTATCCCTTGGGTGGCTGTGTCAAGGTGTACTGGAATTCACTATGAGGAAAATGTGAATCGATATTGTCTATATTTATGCATAATAATATAGAAGAAATCAGAACACAAGTCCACCACTGTAAAATTGGTTGCAGTTAGAGGTGTACATGTTAGAATTGTGGTTTGAATGGGAAAAACAGGAAAGGGTATAATAAACACTGGATTCACTGCCTTCAAGACTTTCACAAATGTCAAGGTGTTTCTATCGGGATTCATGACACGCAATTTCAGAGCGTTGAATTGGCTAGATGAGGGAATAATAATGCTTTGCCACAGGAATGTGGAGTAGTCTCTTAGAAAGAGAATTCCTAATCTTTACAGGTTCTCCATTGTACGGTAGGAAAAAAAAAACGATTGATAAAAAACAATCCAGCGGGTCAACAGTCCCTCCATAGAATTGAAAGCTGAAAGCTCGCTTGACACGCCCATTTTAGTTACACATTTTGTTGCAGAAAACTGTAAAATCTACATATGCAACATTTATCAAGTCAAACCCACATTTCCTATTGTCTAGCCTTTATAAAAAAATCTAAACATCTCCTATATTTTACTTCCCCATCAGTCAATGACCTATCTGTGAGGACATTGATATATTACCCCCTATAAATGACCTAATTGTGCAGTCAGCAGAAAACGCTGTGTCCTAATAGGCCAATTCCATTCAGGTAACTTGTTGCAGCAATGTTTTTTTTCTTATTGGCCAAAATAATGTGAGATAGCTTGAGATGTGCATGCCCTCGAGTGAAGTCAATACCGTCTGATAAGAAAATGGGCCTGATACTACTTTCTCGTGAGACCAGGCAACTTGACAATCCCAAACGTCCCTTTGACCATGCAGCTGTATTCTTCGACAACACCTCTTTTGACTCCTGTCTTGCAGCATGTGGCTTTGCTAGTGTGCACTGTTCTTGGAGATATTTTCTCATATTTATTTGCTTTATTTAGCTTCAAACCTATAGTTCCAATGAACCTGCCATTTCTTAATGGGGGAAGTCTAACCACAACCTAGTTCAATGTTCTGGCAATATCTCAACACTATTGGGCCTCATTACGGGTCTGGCGGTAACTGTGCCAGTGATACCGGCGGGTTGCCGCCAGACCCGTAAATATTTACCGGCACCTGACTTCCCGGTGCCACAGGAGGATTACAACCCCAGCGGCCCGGAAAGTCAGGCGCCGGCAAATTGTAAGGAAGCAGTGATGGCTTTGCCTGCCTTGACTGCTGTGCTCAGCAAGGTCAGACCTGTCGGGCACAGCGGCTCCGGCAGGCAAACACATAATTTGCCGGTCCGGAAACAATGGTGACAGTAAGGTTACCAGCACTTTTGTTTCTCGACTGGCAAACTTAGAATGAAGCCCATGTCTTGTTCTTAGCAGACTGCCCTTCACACCTGCTGCACTAATCTGTTTTTCAGTATATAATGAATTCCATTCTCAGCTCCTGTGAACTGCTCGGCCGTGCACCATTAACTAATATCTGCACAGCGCTTCTTCCTCCACTGCTGGAGGGAAACAAGAATAAAATCGAATTAAATTAACAAAACTGCCTGTCCATCAAAATGACATGTATGCTGCCATTAAATTACACTTTCACGACTGAAATCACTGCTTCACTTCTTCCCCCAGCATGGAGTTTCTCTGGGGGGAGAAGTGAAGAAGTGATAGGCAATTTCAAAGATCTGCACTATCAAGTGTTGAATGCAATGTCAAAGTGTAAGAACATTTAAAATTTGGAAACAGCATTAGATGCACGAAAAGGGATATCACTGATGGATCCCAGTAGCTGTCAATGAAAAAAGAAGGTTCATCATAACCATACCAAGAAGCACTTTCAATGTAGAATGAATTTGGGGGGAAAAAAGTTTCTTCTGTGTATTGACGAAGGCCTTAATGGGAAATTAAAGGGGTACTCCATGACGAAAGTAGGACCCAAAACAACAGACCAAAACACACCAGTGTTGACATTCTTGACATTCTGTTTTTTTTTTTTTTTTTTTTAAACACAGTGCATAACTAAGTTATTGTGGTCTGAGATAGAAAACAAAAAGCCAACCATTTTTTTCTAACTTTTTATGGGGGACAACTAGGTTTGGCCAATACAGATGATACATGTGACTGTTCACTTTAACGGCTATCAATGAGTAATATGACACTTTAGTCCAGACTTATTTTGCCATTCAATGCAATTGGTCTTCACTTTGTCATGTATCTTGAGTAGAAAATCAGAAAAAAAATAATTAGCTATCACTACCTGAGCTCCTCATAAGGCTTGAAAATGCAGACATTTTTTGGAAAACTACGTTCAATTAATCTAAATACTGTGCAAGTGAGTTGCCCTTGTTTTGGTTATAGTTCTTGATTTTTCTTCAATTGGCTTTTTGGGTGTAGGTCTCAGAGATAGCCATGACTAAACTATTTGTCGCTTGTTCACGAGCATCCCCTATGACAGGATCTGCCAATGGACATTTGGCATGTTGGAGTTATCTGTCTAAGCTCTGGAGGGAAAATGATCCTAATGAGCTGGTATATAGATATATATATATATATATCAGCCCAGTCAGAGTTATGGCACTGGGTAATGGTGAGTATCTCCTCAATGGAACACTGAGGCTCTTCTCCAACGTTAATGAATTCTTAAGCTTGGTTGCATAAATCACCAGGTTATCCAGGGAACTTGGAAAGTAAGCACCCAATATCTGTCATAGTGGCTTAGAGGAGAGCAGACTCCATTCCATATGGTGTACCTTCCCTCACCAGCGACTCTGCATAGGATGGGGGTGCACTCGGTATGACTGGAAGTCAAGGTACACATGAGGGGCTAGGTGCTGGCTGCCTTGAACAAAGGATGCTGGCGTTTGTTACAGCCCTGTGACAGTTGCCTGTGTGACAACTGGTGCCATGGCATTTGGATGTGCCATATGCCCCTTGACGTTGTGGTATAGACATTTGTAAAGAAGACAATGTAATGCCAAGATTCCTCAAATGGCTTCTCTTCCATTTTCCCATCAACTGGTGTAGGGGAGGACTGGTCCAGGAGACCCCCCTCGCCTGCGTTTTCTCCCCAGGTGAGGGCTATGGCTCATTGGGCGTCCCCTCATGCCACCCGGGCCCAGGTGGTGGAGGGCTCACCCGCTGGAGGCATTGCCCACACGTATTGATTGCCCACACGTATTGATTGCCCACACGTATTAACTGCCCACATGTGTTAAAATTTAGCTAGGCCCAGAAACCATTTTGTCTGGTAAAGATGGTGCGAGCTCAGCGCACTGTAGCGCGGCCCCCACCCTTGGAGAGTCTCAGTCATCCCTGTCACCGCACCACTCTGGCAGATCCGCTGCGAGCACGTTCCCACGAACAAAACGGACATGAGCTAGCGTAATACACTAACATTGTACCAGTTCACCTCCCGCAGTGTATCATCGCTCCCAGCATGACCCGGCCAGCAGGCCTGGGAAATGAAAAGAACAGTAAAATGGTCATCAGATGGCAGACAGTCTTTATATATTAATATCAAGACCACTCGCAAAGTATGCTTTCTTCCACAAAATCCCTTATATTACAAAAGCCTGTAAAATGTATAAACATAAGAAAGCATGCTTCCATGATATAAGCGATGGCGAGCCCACACCATTGCAGTTGGGTGCTAATAACAAAGGAACGCACCAGGGATCTATTTGTTACGTGTATCACTGGGAATCTTACACTCTATGGGCTTGCGCCATAACTGAACTAATGCTGCTAGAGGACACGAGAAGATGAATGTAACCATACAGAGGGCTTATGTGAAGGATGCACGAGAAGGCGCTTGTCATGTGTGCATGTCTAGGCCCCACATGTGCCACCACCGTCACGAACAGTGGCGGGTTATTTTCTGTGTACTCCACCAATCCTAATCCTACCTCACTTACTGCAAACATATATGCATGTAACTAAATACTGTAGTTGTTAAAACATAATGTATGAATAAGGTGCTCAGACTGGGTATAATCGAGACGCATCCAGCGAAGTTTAAATGCATGTTTTGTATTGATTTGAATAAGTATTATAGAGTGTTCAAATGTTTGTGATGTCTTTACCTAAAATCGGCAACGCACGAGGGAGATACCTTTGTGAAATACGTGCAAGGCCATTCCCCTCCCACCCTGCGAAGGCTGCCAAGGCATGAGAACAGAGGCCGCGCCGCACTGCTTTACCTCCCCCAACCAGACTGGAGCCGCTTCAAAGATTTGTAATCCCCTCTGTAGCACCCAAGGCCGTGGCCCGCCACCTGCAATATTTACAACTAAGCCGTATACCTCTGCCTGAACACACGCGCCCCCTCGTAAACCCCACAACCCACCGGACCATCTCAGACTTATGGCCCTGTGCAATCAGGACACCCAACACTTTTGACAACACACAGAGGAACATCCATAACAACTTCTAACAAGGCAGAAAGACCTGTACCGCCCGTCCCAGGCCCTGAAGCTTAGCCCCTCGACCTATGGCCCCGGTCAACAGGACACTGGCAACCATGTCCTGACGTATTACCTCCAGACCCCTCACAAGGTACATTCCTCCTGTGTTGCATTAACCTGTAGTATAACCTATTGGAAGATTTACTAGAGAAGATAATATTACAAAGACTGAATGACTGCGGTGTGCATGGCCTAGGGCAAATAAGTCAAGAAAAGACATTCATCTCTGACGCTGGCTGCGATGGCACAACAACACCGCCCGAATGAACTCTGCCAACCTACCAGGCCCAGCCCAACCCACGAGGCTGACCAAGTGACGTTCTCCAGCCACGGCCAACCACATCGCAGAGGCACCTATAGTTAGTCATCGCCACCCAATCCCATTGAACTTGTGCCCCCTATAGTATGTAGGTTCTTATGACGTTTTTTTGTAAATATATACGCCTGTCTTTGCTATTGTCAGACAGAGCGCTCTCGGAGTTTGCAGAGTTCTTTGCATGCCCAATTCTGATTGATAAACTCCCATTTACGCTCACCCGCACTCTGTCTTGGCCTTATTCCCATTTTGGGAGAGTCCTTCATTGTCTCTCATTGCGGGGAGGATCGTGCTGTTTGGGGACGCTTGCTTTCAGTGGTGACCCCGATAGCGTGATTTTTATTTCTTCCTAATTCCTTATAACCGTCCCCTTTTGGCACGAGAATCTCCGGTCGAAAAGGGATACGCACGGTGAGCCGGCTCCGGGAGGCTGCCCGCCAACGGCGACCGGTACACTAAGAAGTGCGCACTCAATAGAGAGAGGGTACGGGATCCCGGTTGAAAAATCCCCTTTGAGTACCGCTCGCCGGAGCCGGGGCTGACTGTTGAGCTGACGGCGACACTGCCTGGACGGACCCAGTTTCGGAGACTATCGGTTCAAGACGGGCACGTGAGTACTGAGTGTGAGCGATTTTAAAGGGAGCGGGGAGAGAAGTGTAGGACAGGCAACGAAGTGGGGGTACGCAGATCTACTAAGGATCATCTTAAATTTTCCTTGCTTTTTCTTTGCATATGGCCATTAGGATTAAGAGGTGAATAAGAGATAAAAGTGACGGGAACCTTGCTCCGAAAGGGGGTGGAAGGCGGCGCCGCATAGTGCTATCTTGACTAGTACTGGGAATATATGAAGAAGTGGAATATGAAATAAAAGTGTTCAGCAAAAGGGGGCACTGAGAATACATTAGTGATCGCTATTACTTCTTTCTTTTCTTCTCTTTAGGGGTAGGGGGAAAATAAAAAGTGAGATTAACACGAACTTAGGGGAAAAGTAAGAGAAAAAGAGTCCTACTAGAAGGGGGGAGAGCAGGCTAACATATATATGTATATATATACATATAGTGAAATAAGACGGACAGGGACAGCCGGCTAGGGAGGAAAGGGAGGGCAGCTTGAATGGTGAATTGAGTGGTGCCAAGAGGTGTGTGCACCTCGCATGTGCCAGGAGATATTTTGATGTTGTGAATGTGTAAAACGATTATAAATGTATAATGGGTAAATGGTCATGGTAAGTGTGACCGGATAACACTTTTTTTTAAGGCAACGTCGATATAGTGAAGTGAGTGGGTACCTTTTGATTTCCGGGTTGATAGTGTCAAAATAAATGACGGGTTGCTCTTGTATGTGCCCCCCAAAGAGAACAGAGTAGACACTGTGTACAGCCAGTTGTGCATTGAGCAGGGAGGGGATAGAGCACAGAGGAGCCCATTATTGACTGAGAGGAAAAAAAAAAAAAACGAAAACAATATTGGTAAGGGGTGTACATTGTAATTGTAGAGACACAGATAGAAACAAGCGCTAGGGGAACACACAAGATGGGGGCCGAGACACCCTTGTCGCACATTTGTAAGAGTTTACCAGGCAACGCGGAGCGGATTAAAAAATATCATGACCAATGGGTGACCGAGTTAAAGGGGGAGGGGTTACCTCAGATTTGGCCCGAGGGAGGGTCTTTTGATAAAAGCGTTCTGGACATGGTGGCCACATGCATTTTCATGAAGTACAAGGGGAAACAGTTGCAGAATAGGAGAGAAGTATTAAATTTCTGGAGATTATTTGAGGAGATACCTCCTCCCAAAGCACCAGTGTTAAATCCTGATCTCCCATCCATCACAGACAATCCACTACTGATACAGAAAGATGTCAAAGAAGTGTCAAGTGTAGCACCACCAGTAGAGGTAATAAGTTTGTACCCGATATTGAACAAGCCCGTGCCCGCAGAGGGGTACAGTGACCCCACTTACGTACCTCCCCCAACAGCTACCACGCCCCACCGGCCCACGGCACCTCCGCCATATGAAAGCACAAGGGAGCGAGCCCAGGCAGGCACACAAAGGGTAGACATAGAGAAGCTCACAGACGATTTAGAATCAAGACTGTCGATAGCAAAAGATGAGCTCTCAAGGTTAAAAGACATATGCGAACGAACAGCACTAGATGCAACTAGACCAGGGCGTACGTCTAGAGCACCAGGTGAAAACAGAAAGCCCGAAGAGGGGTGGAAAAAGGGCGAAATCCTGTTTAGAATTGAGGAAGAACCAACACGAATAATAAAAGTAGGGACCCAAGAGGGAGATGTTGGCAACGAAGAAAGGCTCAGGGGAATTAGAGAGGAATTACTATGTGATATAAGGGACGAGTTAGAAGAAATGGTGCAAGTTGCAACGTTTAAAAGTTAGCAGAAATACATGAAAAACAGCTTATGATGGCACATCGGCGCGGAGCTCACAGGAGACACGTCCGCTCTACATGGCAGTTAGCCACGCCCCCCCATACCAAGGAATCAACAAATACATGAAAACATAAATGAATGGATCACATATTTAAAGTACTTTATCACAAACATTGCCACATTGATGGTCATCTGAGACTGGACAATGGGGGTTCAGTGGAATTTGTGAAGTGTAAACATTTAAGTCACTGTCTTAAACATTGAACGCTCCCTTTCTATGTCAATATTTGGAGAAAATCTGTTAAACACGAGACCTTCTTGGACAGTATAGTGAAATGTTGTCATGCAACTATGCTAAGCTTTGCTTGACAGTGTCTTACAAGTTGTAAATGATCCTTGGAATAGAGATTCGAAGGCCAATGAGAGCCATTTTGGTGAGCAATGGTGGATAATCAGATGGTTGAATACATTTGAGTATAGGGTAATTAGACCAAAAAACCACAGGGAGTCCCCCATGTATATATAGTTGCTAAAAGAGATGTCAAAGGATCAAAACCCTTACTACTTAAATATGTTCAGTTGTCACAATAATCAAACATATTCTAAGTACAGTATTCAGCTGATAGAACACCTCTTTTACAGTGACAGCCAAAAGTATTTCACATAAAGATTTGTGTCTCACCATACTACCAAATTATAGTTTTGTTTGAACATGCAATGATTGAACACATGAAATCAGGAGGGGAATGAAATAGCTCCACTTTGGCACGCTTGTCTTTTATACCAGGGAGAATAACTTTGCTTTTGAGACTCTATGTTGCTGCTACTTCTTAACCATCCATTTCTATACTAGGTGTAGTTACTGTTTAAGTTAAACGTCTGATAATAGTTTATCCCACCCACACATAGTATGATAGACATCTCATATGTTGTCAGTAATGAGTTGCATTGTGTTAAAATGCAATGCTGTTTTAGGGGGGCCTTTGTGCACCACAGGAAACATTAGGCAAAGTGGAAGATTCTCTTGCCAAAACAACTGCTTTAGACCATTAAAAAATAATAATAATAATAATAGGATTATGTATTTTATAGGTGTCCTCTGCATCACACAACCAAAGCACCAAAGGAACCAAGTTATTTATTATTGTTCAAGGTGTCAAGGGTGGGCCATAGTTGGGGAACATGAACAGGTCTAATGGGTTGATTATCAAGAGGATGTTCTCTTTCACTGTTTGTAGGGAGATATCAGTCCTATGCATAGGCATTGCGTAATTGGTTCGCATGAATAAGGAGAATTGTTGAAGGAGGGCATCTTTTGATCTGTAATTGATAAAACAGAGGATGTAACATTGGCGTATGGTATAAGGAATCCATGAAAGCAGAACAACATCACCCCATCCCCAAATGTTTTTTAGCCAAGAATGTCAACTTTTGCAACTGGACGTCATACAATAACTAGTGTTGTATTTGTTTCCTGGTCAAAATAAAAGAATCAATGGAGTTTACAGCAGTGCTTAAACATCTTCATGAGATGGATTCACAGACAAGGGAACTGTGCCATGTGACATTGAGTACATGAACTTCTCAAAAAGCTAGAGTGCAAATCAGTTTGATTGTAGGGAGCGCATTTTCTATGAGAACAATGAGTGGAAATTAACTTGCTCTGAGCAATTGGCTGCAATAATCATTTATTTTTAGACCGGCGGGATGAACGCTATCATAGTTTAAGGGCGAATTTATATCAGTTGGTTTCTTCTTTAAATTGGTATATAGCTTACTGTCTCTTTTGGGAACATGCAAGTCAAGAAATGGTAGGTGTTCTGCATTAAATGACAGAGTAAAATGAATATATGGGTTTCTATTGTTTAACCAAGTGAAACATGTGGTTACGTCTCTCCAGATCATAGAAATGTTGTAGATGTACATTTGCCACATTATACTCATATGCTTACAGGGATTATCTATTGCATCATCAATATGAATTTAAGTGTGGTGTGCCACAAGTGTTTCTGCCCTGTTTTTTTAAATATACCTTCAGGATCTCAATAATAATAATAATTTAGTGCAATGAACTCTTAAGTAAGTGAGCACTGCTTATTATTACCCACTGAGAGAAAGGGACTGGTGGATTGCCCATTTCATTGTGCTCCCAGTGAAAGCAAGCGTCCCCAAACAGCACGATCCTCCCCGCAATGAGAGACAATGAAGGACTCTCCCAAAATGGGAATAAGGCCAAGACAGAGTGCGGGTGAGCGTAAATGGGAGTTTATCAATCAGAATTGGGCATGCAAAGAACTCTGCAAACTCCGAGAGCGGTCTTTCTGACAATAGCAAAGACAGGCGTATATATTTACAAAAAACGTCATAAGAACCTACATACTATAGGGGGCACAAGTTCAATGGGATTGGGTGGCGATGACTAACTATAGGTGCCTCTGCGATGTGGTTGGCCGTGGCTGGAGAACATCACTTGGTCAGCCTCGTGGGTTGGGCTGGGCCTGGTAGGTTGGCAGAGTTCATTCGGGCGGTGTTGTTGTGCCATCGCAGCCAGCGTCAGAGATGAATGTCTTTTCTTGACTTATTTGCCCTAGGCCATGCACACCGCAGTCATTCAGTCTTTGTAATATTATCTTCTCTAGTAAATCTTCCAATAGGTTATGCTACAGGTTAATGCAACACAGGAGGAATGTACCTTGTGAGGGGTCTGGAGGTAATACGTCAGGACATGGTTGCCAGTGTCCTGTTGACCGGGGCCATAGGTCGAGGGGCTAAGCTTCAGGGCCTGGGACGGGCGGTACAGGTCTTTCTGCCTTGTTAGAAGTTGTTATGGATGTTCCTCTGTGTGTTGTCAAAAGTGTTGGGTGTCCTGATTGCACAGGGCCATAAGTCTGAGATGGTCCGGTGGATTGTGGGGTTTACGAGGGGGCGCGTGTGTTCAGGCAGAGGTTTACGGCTGAGCTGTAAATAATGCAGGTGGCGGGCCGCGGCCTTGGGTGCTACAGAGGGGATTACAAATCTTTGAAGCGGCTCCAGTCTGGTTGGGGGAGGTAAAGCAGTGCGGCGCGGCCTCTGTTCTCATGCCTTGGCAGCCTTCGCAGGGTGGGAGGGGAATGGCCTTGCACGTATTTCACAAAGGTATCTCCCTCGTGCGTTGCCGATTTTAGGTAAAGACATCACAAACATTTGAACACTCTATAATACTTATTCAAATCAATACAAAACATGCATTTAAACTTCGCTGGATGCGTCTCGATTATACCCAGTCTGAGCACCTTATTCATACATTATGTTTTAACAACTACAGTATTTAGTTACATGCATATATGTTTGCAG
The DNA here is from genome assembly GCF_040938575.1 of Ambystoma mexicanum. Taxonomy (NCBI): domain Eukaryota; kingdom Metazoa; phylum Chordata; class Amphibia; order Caudata; family Ambystomatidae; genus Ambystoma; species Ambystoma mexicanum. Next base: position 353,145,320 of record NC_090941.1, on the reverse strand, counting down.
TAAGTGAGGTAGGATTAGGATTGGTGGAGTACACAGAAAATAACCCGCCACTGTTCGTGATGGTGGTGGCACATGTGGGGCCTAGACATGCACACATGACAAGCGCCTTCTCGTGCATCCTTCACATAAGCCCTCTGTATGGTTACATTCATCTTCTCGTGTCCTCTAGCAGCATTAGTTCAGTTATGGCGCAAGCCCATAGAGTGTAAGTTTCCCAGTGATACACGTAACAAATAGATCCCTGGTGCGTTCCTTTGTTATTAGCACCCAACTGCAATGGTGTGGGCTCGCCATCGCTTATATCATGGAAGCATGCTTTCTTATGTTTATACATTTTACAGGCTTTTGTAATATAAGGGATTTTGTGGAAGAAAGCATACTTTGCGAGTGGTCTTGATATTAATATATAAAGACTGTCTGCCATCTGATGACTATTTTACTGTTCTTTTTATTTCCCAGGCCTGCTGGCCGGGTCATGCTGGGAGCGATGATACACTGCGGGAGGTGAACTGATACAATGTTAGTGTATTACGCTAGCTCATGTCCGTTTTGTTCGTGGGAACGTGCTCGCAGCGGATCTGCCAGAGTGCGGCGGCGACAGGGATGACTGAGACTCTCCAAGGGTGGGGGCCGCGCTACAGTGCGCTGAGCTCGCACCATCTTTACCAGACAAAATGGTTTCTGGGCCTAGCTAAATTTTAACACATGTGGGCAGTTAATACTTGTGGGCAATCAATACGTGTGGGCAATCAATACGTGTGGGCAATGCCTCCAGCGGGTGAGGCCTCCACCACCTGGGCCCGGGTGGCATGAGGGGACGCCCAATGAGCCATAGCCCTCACCTGGGGAGAAAACGCAGGCGAGGGGGGTCTCCTGGACCAGTCCTCCCCTACACTTTTAAACGTTGCAACTTGCACCATTCGTCGCCGGATCCCATCCGCAATCGTTTGATCCGTCTTTCAGACAGCTGGAGACAACTAACGCCGTCATACGCCGAGTGAGAAGTGCCGGAGCCGAGAACTGAAATGGCGGCTCCCGCGTCCTGAGTCTCGAGGGACCGGAGCGTGCCTGCAGCGCGGAGGACGTCGTCCATCCGAGCGCACAAGGGAGCCGGAGCAGCCAGCCGGCCTGTACCAGGGTCGAGAGAGAGGAGCGGAGCAACTGTGCTCCTAGACAGAGCGAGCCGCCCCCTAGGCCTTCATCCAGCAGCGTCCTGCCCGCGGCCGCGAAGCGCGGCGGAACCCCGTGGAGCCCAGCCGAGCCCTGACAAGACCTGCGGCCGGCCGGTGCCGCGAAGGTAAGCGGGGCGTAACCAGCCCTGGCTCTTGCTTCGGGAGCGGAACGCATATTGTTGGGACCTCGGCCCCCCCCGCCAACGCGTATCTACATCAGGGAGTGTCGCTGAAGTGGACGCCATCGCCTGGAACCGCCTTGCGCCCTTCAGTCGACACCGAAGGTGGCCCAAGCCCGTCGCACTGTGCATCCACAAGAACTGGTGAGCCCACGGGCGGCCATAGCTTACCCGCCACCCACACTGACTACACCCATAGGACGGGGTGTGGGCACTGCGGAACACCCCGAGCCAGCTGCCTGCCTCCTCGGTTGTACGGAGCCCCACCTTGGCAACCAAATATCACGACCTAAAGGCCCCACTGCTCACTCACCACGGAAAGGGGGTGCCAGCCGCTGCAACACGGCGAGGGATCAGAGCATTACCCCCTTCCTTGACTTCTGAAATGGGCACTGTCTCCTGCCTCGCTGGGCTGAAGCTTCTCCCCCCTCACACCTTCACCTCGGCCCCGGGCCCTGCAGCAACAGTGCAAAGCACCCCTCCGTGCCTCTGACTAGCGGCCTGCCATCTGCACCCCCGGCGCCCTCGTCGTGAGTGGACTGTGTGCTCACAAGATGGCTGGTAAAAACGGCAGGCCCAAGCAGCGACAGACCACCATGGACACTTACGCAGCCAGCGAATCTCCAAACCTTGAGAGCACGAATTGTGTGACCACAGATTTTCAACCTGATCCTATGGCAACGACGATACCCGAACCCAGTAACACCCAGCTCCTCGAAGCCATCAGACTACTCCAAACAACGACGGAGCATAAAATCGATGCCGTTGCCATAGACCTGGGCCTTCTGCACCAAGATGTCCGCTCCTTGGCTGGCAGGACTGAGGTGCTCGAAACACAGGTCAAAGAAAATACCGAATCCAAAACGCACCTCCTCCGAGACGTCGACGAGCTCCAACAAAGGGTCAAGAACTTGGAAGACAGGGCAGAGGAAGCGGAGGGAAGAGCCCGTCGCAACAATATTTGTCTCCTTGGGCTGCCGGAGAGTTCTGAGGGCTCCGACCCCACTAACTATGTTGAGAACCTCCTGCTACAGGTGGTGGGAGCTGGTAAACTCTCCCAAGGTTTCACCATTGAAAGGGCCCACAGATCCCTCGCTAAAAAACCTCCACCGGGTGCTCCACCCAGGCCGGTGATAGCAAAAGTCCTTAACTACAGAGACCGAGAGGTAATCCTAGCCTTTTCCCGAGCAGGTGGCCAAATCAAACGGGACTCCACCACAATTGCTATCTACCCTGATTATACCTTCCAGGTTCAAATGAACAGAGCCCAGTTTATACACACAAAGGCCAGACTGAAGGCAGCTGGGTTGCGTTACTTGCTCCTGTACCCTTCAAGACTTAAAGTGCTGCACAACAAGGCACACCTGTTCGACACTCCGACACAGGCCAGAGACTGGATGGACGGACTGCAAATACCTGATGTCGAGGAAAGAAAGCGTAAACCTAGATAATGTTTCTCCCGCCATCTCGATAGGAATCATGCAGCCTCTACCTACCGCCGGCAGGCGAATTGAGCCCCCACACAGCTGATTAGATCCTAACATGGAGACACTGGAGTCAAGGTTCACTCCACCCCCTGGAAAATTTCTTCCCCTTTTTTTGGGTGTACATACCCACCCGTAGGGCACCTGGAGACCTATGCACAGTCCTACGGAGCAGAAACAGGATTGTCAAAATGAAGGTGACCTCGCTGGGCTAGTTCTATGTTTGGGTTGTTTACAGTTAATGAGGGGGGGGGTGGGAAACGGGGAGTTATTATTACAGTTGGGAACTACAAACGGAAATTACCAAGACCACGGAAGCAGTCGTCATGCATTTCTGCACTAATTAGATCCAGATTCCTGCTGTCCCCACACGTCCGTCTACGTAACACCTATGGCTGACACAGTAAAGATCGTTACTTGGAACGTTAGAGGCCTGAACAGCTTCGTCAAACAACAACGCGTCCAATCCTACTTGAAGAGATGCAGGGTCGGAATCGCCATGCTCCAAGAGACTCACCTAACTGCCAAAAAGCTAGATGCCCTGGCCAAAACCTGGCGTGGCACCCTAGTGGGTTCCGCTTACTCCTCCTATGCTAGAGGGGACCTGATCTGGATTGCCCCCACGGTCCCCTTCAGGCTTACTAGCACTAAATCAGACAACGAGGGGAGGATGGTTGTGGTTTGTGGTTCTATCGAGGGCAAAGAGCTAAGCCTAGTTAGCACTTACGCACCCAACCACGACGCAACTACCTTCTTCCACTCCCTCTATACACGGCTCACCCCATATATGGACAGAATTATGATATGGGGAGGCGACCATAACTGCACCCTTGACCCTCTACTGGATAGATCCGATGACAAGCACGACCGTCCCTCCCCTCCGGCCAAAATACTTTCTAAACTAGTCCACCAGTTGCAACTCATTGATATTTGGAGGGCCAGTACCTGGGGCAATGCGAGTACTCCTTCTACTCCCCACCACATGCCCTGCATAACAGGCTAGATTATATTTTTCTCAGCCAGACACAACAGTCTGTGTTTGTTGATGCGCACTATTTGCAGAGGGTACTGTCCGATCACTCTCCCCTGTTGGTCACCTGGGAGGTGTTCCCGCCTAGACCCCCCATTCCCACGTGGAGATTGAGAGCTGAAGCTCTACTTGATACAACATTCAGAGAGCGCATAAGAGACGAGACTGAAGAATATTGGGAGAACAACCTACATAGTGTTAAATACATAAGCACCGCCTGGGAGGCATATAAGGTGGTCATGTGGGGTGAGATGATCGCAGCAGTTGGGAGTACCCAGAGATCCATCACAACCCTGTTGGAACGAGCCGAGAGAGACCTGTGCGCCCTTGAGGGCAGGGCTGACTCATCTCCCGATCATTTACTTAAAATTACCGAACTCAGACAAACCTGCCTAAAGCACTGCGAAGCCCTAGGTAAACTAAGCTACTCCAAACACACAGAAAGAGTTCATGCCCTGGGGGACAAACCCGGGAAACTCTTAGCCTGGCTCTACAAAAGAGAAACCCCCAGGCCACCCATATGCCACATACCCAACAGGAAATTAATTCGGTTTTCTCTAGCTACTACCATAATTTGTACTCTGAGACCCCCCCCTCTGACACGGGGATCAAAGACGCCCCTGACGCCATCGACTTGCCGAAACTAGACTCGCATATGGCTGAGACCCTCGACGAGCCCATCACCCCCGACGAGGTCAAGGTGGTAATTAGAACTCTACCAGCTGGGAAAACCCCGGGCTCGGATGGCCTCCCCAGGGAGTTCTATAAAACCTATGAAGAAACACTCGCCCCTGTATTAGCCCAGGTCTATAATGAGGCCTTCGAGCGTGGCACCCTCCCGGATTCCCTGAGCGAGGCCGTGATAATACCCCTACTCAAACCTGGGAAGGATGGGGCAGATTGTGCCCCTCTCCATGCTAAATGTAGACTGCAAGATCCTCACAGCACTGCTCGCTAACAGACTACGCAGAGTGATCCCACTGTTGATCCACCAAGACCAAACTGGATATGTCCCCGGACGATCCATCACTGAGAACCTGCGTAGGTTACATCACGTCATTTATAGTACAGAGGGAAGACCACAGAAACTTGCGGTGGTGTCACTGGATGCCACCAAAGCTTTTGATTCTTTTGATTTTGATGGGAATAGGCCCCATATTTCTGAAATGGACCCAGCTGGTTTATGCCAACCCCACTGCAAGGGTACGAACCAATAGAACGTTTCCTGCGAAATGGTCCCTACACAGAGGCACCCGTCAGGGTTGCCCCCTATCCCCCATGTTGTACATCATCGCCGCTGAGCCTGTAGCAGCCTACCTGAGACAGGACTATGGAGATGGGGGCATCACTATAGATGGGACGACTCACCTCATCTCTATGTACGCGGATGACACCATCTTGTATTTACAGGACCCTGAACACCTCCTACCCTACATTCTTGAAACCCTGGACAGCTTTCACAAGCACACCGGGATCCAGATTAATAAGAGTAAATCTTGCCTCTACCCCCTAGCTGCACTACACAGTGAATATTATGGATGTCTCCCTCCCCTAGATCTCGAATGGCAGGCAACATCGTTTAAATATTTGGGGATAACTAAACATCGAAATTCCGGCACAAAACATATTCTTAACACCGTAAGGGCCAAAGACTCTCTCTTAAAGTCCATGGAGTTTTGGGTGCGGCTCCCGCTTTCGGTGGCCCGGAGGGCGGGCCTCCTTAAGATGGTCGCCCTGCCCCGCCTATTGCATAACTTCACTAACATTCCCTTTTACATCTCCCCCGCGTTCTTTAAAGACCTCAACAAACTCTGTAGGGGCTTCCTCTGGCAGGGAGGCAGGCACAGGGTGGCATTGGAGACTCTCCAGAGACCATACGAGAGGGGTGGGATGAAGATCCCCAATCGCGAACTCTATTTCCTTGCCAGCCAGTTGAGACACATTGTGCGGTGGATGGCTGACGAAAGCACAACCGACACTCGCCTCCTCCAGCCGGCCTTCCCCCAGCTATTACTTAGGGATTTGCTGTGGACCAGGAAGAGTGCCCTCGAACATTGCCCTTACCTCGTTAAGCTGGGGATCCGACTCTGGAAAAGGGCCTGCAAACTGGTCGAGTCCGAGAACCCGTACTCCCCACAGATCCCCATTGCAGCACTCATGTCCAATCATTCCTGGGGGCAACTTGAGACCCGTACACAATGGAGCCTTTCGGGGTGGCCACACTGGGGGACCTAATCCAAGAACAGACGGTTTTGGCCTTCCCGGACCTTTGCGATGCCATGGGCCTCCCGGCCGGGCAATTCCTGCTGCACAGAGCGGTTATACAGGCCCTGACTAGCAGATGGCCTGTGGTTATCGACCAGACTGATGAAAACAAATATATCGAAATGATACTGAATGCTGCCGAGGGGGGCCACACAACCTCACGTATTTACGAGGCCCTACTATGGGGCTCCACCAAAGATGACCTCAAATGCCGGGACAAATGGGAAACCAAATTGAACTTAGTTTTTGAAGACAAAGCCTGGGGCGATATAACCCACTACCACAAAAAAATCTCCCGAAACGCCCGCTTACAGCTCATCCAACTGTATGTTACGAACAGAGCATACCTCACTCCGGAAGCTATATCCAGATTTACCGGTGCGGGCACCCAATCATGTCCCAAATGCAGTGAGCCCAAGGTTGGCATGACCCACATGTTCTGGGGATGCCCAGCGATCAGAGAATTCTAGACAGAAGTGAAGGAAAGAGTGGCTGGTGCAGACATTGCCATTGAAGTGGGCGAACCCTCGGCATGCATCCTGGGCAGGTATGGGCGCCGCAGGGAGAACAAACCCCTCAACAAGCTCAGAGACCTTATTTATATAACGGCCAAAAGGCGTATAGCCATGGGGTGGATGAGCCCCAGAGGCCCGCCTATGCCCCTATGGTGGGGAGATCTTACAAAGTGGATCACAGCTGAAACTGCAGCATGGGAGACGGCGATCCAAGTGCAGAGACTTGATTCTAGCAAAGAGCTACACCGTTGGGTGGCCTTAACTGTACCCCTGCTCTATCCAGAGTCACAGGAGGGTGAGATAACCGTGGAAGGCGACCCAGGCCCGGGCATGGACTCATGATGAACATAGAATTAACCGTGGTCTTGGAGGGGGAAGGGAGGGATGGGTGGGGGGGAGTTGGGGATTTGCCTTCTGATATGCTTGACCATTACCACTGATGCCAGTTTTTGTTATCTTATGTTATGAAACTAATAAAATATATTTTAAAAAAAAAATTGTTTATTCCTTGTTATAGTCAATAACTAATTTACATTTGAGTTCAACATCACATTTGAATCACATTTTAATTGAGTCAGAAAAAGTATGTTATACCTTCAAAAATGGATTTGCAGGATTATCAATCTGATGTTCCTTCCTGGGTCTTGGGGATTAGAACTCTCCTTAAAATGAATGATCCATTTATGGCCAGAACATCTCTTTGCAGTATAGCGGGGAGCATGTACAATGGATCCCTGTGTGGTCTGACTCCTTTTCGCTGGTGCATAGAATAGGCAGATGCCAAAGGGAGCTATAGCATTTGTGCCAGCATGAAAATCCATGCTTGCACAGATGCTGTAGCATTTGTATGTCAGAGAGGAAGGGAGGGAACAGAAACACATGTTCCATTGCACTCCTTCTCTCCATCAGGCAAGTGATTCAAATGAGCCGTGGCATGAATAAAAGGCGTTAAAACCTTACTCAAGGCTTTTAGGCCTCCATTCACATTACAGCTCAAATTAAAAATTAGCCCCACAGTGTCTGTGGAAAATTCACTTTCAGTTTCTGAATGGAGACTGATGTATGTCCGAAGCTCTTATAGGTTCTCTGCTCTGGTTTCAAGCTGCTTTCCCTATTATTTCCACAAGGACAGCAATTGGGATTTGGGGGCCTGAGGCATAGACACACTTTGGCGCACCCAAACAAAGGAATTTGAGGGATCCAAGAATAGCTGTTTGCCCTGCTTGCCCCTCCGCCCATTTTCATCATGATCACAACCCATAGCTTTGTTTACTGCCCTGGCAATAAGCATGGGACATGCCCTGAAGTTCCTGCCCCCTACATCTATAACAGAATCAGAATAGTATTGAAATGGAATATGAATGACAGCATTAGCAGTCCAATAAGAGGGAACTGATGTTCTACAGGAACATTTTAACAGTAGCAGACATGTAGAAGTCATATGGAAAAAGGGTAGAAGTGGGGAACAGATAGATCAGAAGCAATATGATTAAAAGCACACATACCAAAGCATGGATGCAGAATTTAGAATAAACCTATCAAGGAAGTTACATATATCATGCATGTGTATTAAGTCATGAGCAATGCCTTCAGATGCCACAAGGATCTATATGCCCTTTAGCATCGATAGAGGACACAAACTGGGGGCCAAGAGAAATGTGCATGTGCTCTAGCACACAAACATAACAGGCATTAGAAACGGTGAGGTGAGAACACATTGGGCCTCATTCCGAGTGGGGCGGTAAGGGATAACGAGCACCGGTAAGGAGACCGGTGCCGGTAATCCCTTACCGCCCTGCTACGAGCACTCTTAGCGAGTCCCTTCCTTAATACCTGGTCTGACCAGGTGTTAAGGATGGGACCTGTTAAGGGACTTCAGAGCTAATAACGGTACCGCAAACTGCGGTACCGTTACTAGCTACTTCCCCATTCCCATTGAGCTCTATGGGGGCTCAAATGGGAATGGGGAATGTTTTTTTCAGGGACTTACCGGTCCCGCAAATGTCGGACTACACTGGTAAGTCCCCATTGAATGAGACCGGTGCTGGTACCGTTATTGGAGGCAGTCATGACGCAAATAGTGCCATGACTACCTCCAATCTCGGAATGAGGCCCATTGACTAATCATAGATGCAGTGCAATGATTAGCAGTTTCACAGATGGTAAAAGTGTTCAAACATGAATGCATTAGTCTAATTCAGTTATGTTATGTGTCATTTATATAGCACCTAATACCATTGGTATGGCCTCAAAGCATTGTGGGCGAACGCCCTTGGAGGACCGAAGTCTTTGGTGTGGGAATTGTAAGGGTTGTAGCTTGCGTGCGTGCATTTCAGCTAGTATGAATGTAGGTCGGAACAGTTAAGTCCTTGCTAGCAATCCATGGAGATCTGACTAGTAGATGGATCTTCCAATTGGCTGTCAGGTGAGTAGGTGAGTCAAGGAGACTGATATGTGCCCAGCTTGACCACATTTTGTTTCGTGGGACTCAGCTGTATTCTCATGGCAGAAGTGATATGCGTGATGAAGTTGAGTGGTGAATTGTTGCAGATGTATGTGGGTGAGTGGGTGGCTGTGTTCCAGGAGGGTTACAGCTATGAAGATCTGTTCATTTACCCACTAATAACTTTAAAAAACCACGTAGTTAAATGGACTTGGTACATAGGTGATGTAATACTAATCTGGAATGGAACTAAAACTGACTTTGACATTTTTCTGGACCAAGTCAACAATAACACATTTGGTCTACAATTCTCTGGAATTGCAAATGACTCAGAAATAAACATTTTAGACCTTACGATTTCCACTTCAGGAGACACATTAGTAACTAAAACCTACAGAAAACAAACTGAAGTTAACTCAACCCTTTTCGCCACCAGTTGCCACTACAAACTTGTCATCAAAAATATTCCTAAAGGTGAATGCATTCAGGCCAGAAGGAACTGCACAAAAATATCGGGTCTCATTACACAGTAGGCGGTAGCCATGGTGCCATTAGCGCCATGGCTAACCCCTTACCGCATTCCGGGTCCGGGTTCCCAAAATAAGGATTTACCGGGTCATTCCAACATTGGAGGACCCGGTAAGTCCCCATTCCGGGAACCATTCCCCATTCCCATTAGAGCCCTGACAGGGCTCAATGGGAATGGGGATGGAGCTAATAACGGTACCGCAATTTGCGGTACTGTTATTAGCTCTGAAGTCCCTTAACGGGTCCCTTCCATAACACCTGGTAAAACCAGGCGTTAAGGAAGGGATCCGCTAAGGGACCTCGGAATAGGGTGGTAAGGGATTACTGGCACCAGTGCCTTTAGCGGTGCCAGTAATCCCTTACCACCTATCGTGTAATGAGGCCCATCATCTTTTGAATCAGAGTGTGAACTACTTTCTAACAGATTTCTTGCCAGGGAGTACCCCAGAAATGTTATTGAGAATGCAAGAACCAAAGCTAAGCAAATGAATAGACAAGCGACATTGACTCCTAAAGTTAAACAAACAAAACAACAAGACACAGTACAATTTATTACCACCTTCTGTGAAAATACCAAAGTGATCAGGAAAGTACTTAAAAAGAATGGGTACCTTCTCAAATTGGATCCTCACCTCGCTAAAAATATCAGTGACCAACCAACCTTGATTTTCAAAAGAGCCAAAACCTTAAAAATGAGTATTAGTCCCTCTTTACTACCGGATAAGGATGAAATAACAACAGCGAACTGGCTTCAACAACCAGGATCCTGTACCATGTGCAAGCATGCCTTACCTGAAACTACCACATTCACAGACAAAAATGGGATCAAAACAACAATCTAACAACAAATTAACTGCTGCTCTATATATGTGGTTTATGCAATTCAATGCTTATGTCAACTCGTCTACATTGGAAGTACAATACGCAAATTAACACGCATAAGAGAACATATTTCAGCAATGAGTAGTCAAGATAGCAACTTGCCCTTGTCACAAAACTGGCAAATGGCTCACCAGATGGACACCAAATGAGACATCAAATTTCTTGGTTTACAAAAAATTCAGAGGAACAAAAGAGGTGGTAACCAGGAACTACATCTCAGATGAGCTGAAGCTAGACTAATCTGGCGCTATCGAACTGTAGAATATGGTTTGAATTCTGATAATGAAATGGCACATTTCCTTTAATGTAACCATTGCTATCATATTCTTTTTGTATATCCTGCACTGGTGCTCCTATATGTAATTTGTATTTCTCTCCTTTTTCTTTTTTTCCCTATGTAACTGGACTATACTTGCATACATATGGGTTCATTCATTTTGAGTTAATTTGAAAAGCTTAAACCCTCCTAACCTTCACAAAAAAGTATACAATTCTTATTCTTGGTTTACTCTCTCCTTCCTTCCTTTTTTTCCATAATTGGTTCAAACTACCTTAACCACAATGCCATTCATGCGGTTACACTTTTTTTCTAGGCCACGAGACCGTTTATATATTTTTAATTTCAAATTGGAACTTTTGTTTGAAGAGTCTATACCATGATCCTACTACCACACTGTCTATGGGCCTCATTCCGAGTTTGGAGGTAGCCATGGCGCTATTAGCAACATTGACTAATCATAGACTAATCATAGGTGCAGTGCAATGATTAGCAGTTTCACAGATGGTAAAAGTGTTCAAACATGGATGCATTAGTCTAATTCAGTTATGTTATGTGTCATTTGTATAGCACCTAATACCATTGGTATGGCCTCAAAGCATTGTGGGTGAACGCCCTTGGAGGACCGACGTTTGAGGTGTGGGAATTGTAAGGATTGTAGCTTGCGTGTGTGCATTTCAGCCAGCGCAAAGGTAGGTTGGAACAGTTAAGTCCCTGCTAGCGATCCATGGAGATCTGGCTAGTAGATGGGTGCTCTAATAGGCTGTCAGGAGAGTAGGTGAGTCAAGGAGACTGATAAGTGCCCAGCTTCACCACATTTTTTTCATGGCACTCAGCTGTATTCTAATGGCAGAAGTGATATGCGTAATGAAGTTGAGTGGTGAATTGTTGCAGATGTATGTGGGTGGGTTGCTGTGCTCCAGGAGGGTTACAGCTATGTTCCATTGAGGTGCAGCGCTATAACTACCAGAGAGTTGTGGTTTCTAATTGCGGTGAAAGCATGCAGATTGTATTATGCGGATCAACTGGAATTGCTTCTGTCCACGCTAGTTACAGTGTTGATGTCTCCTCAAGAGACTCATCAGTGCCCCGATGATGCTAATCCCTCTCACTAATTCTCAACCTATGGTGGAAGAGTTTTTTTTTTAATCCAATCAATGTTGAATACCTAAAAGTGGGTTGACAGACTATAAAGCTCTATAGCGACTAAACTATAGGAATGTTTTGGAAATATGTAAAGGAAACAAACCTACCCTTCAGTTGGCATTTGCACATATTTGATAACGTGATTGATGCTTTGACAGTAACAAATTTATTGAATAGTTTGTATATTTGACTCTTATGAACAACATGTTAATTGAAAGGTCTTATTGATTAAATAATTAATATGATGAATATGACATTCCTGCATGATTGGGATATTGCATAGTCTACATGTAATCATGTCTATAATGTTTTTAATACATCTGTATACATATGTATTGGAACTATGGGAGTGTAATGCATTCCTTTCTGTCACAACCCTGACAAAAGATGGTGATTAAAACAGAAAAGAATAACGAAATACGTTTAGATTAGATGCATATCTTTAATGTTGTCAGACATGGTTATTACCCAGTGCTCCTAAACATAAGCCTATACCTCAATGTAAGAACTTTACAGTCAGTGGCCAAGGTTTTCATGTGGGAGCCTATGGATACGAATGTTATGAAGAAACCAAGCTAGGAATTAACAGAGTTGTTTTGGTGATCAGTTGGACTTCAGAAGACCAGCAACATGACTAGAGCTTCCATCCCCTGTTCAATGCGAGGAAGGGGGTGAACCAGGTTTGATCCAAATGTTGAAATAGTCTACATCCACAAGGAAAATCTCTGGATTGCTCCACTAGCAAATGTAATAGGCTCATACAATTTAAATTGTTTAGAGATGTGTGTCCCTGGGAACAGCGTCAAAAGTAGAAGAAAAATCCCACTTCTCAAATGAAGTTGATTGTGAGCACCAGGCATGTTGCACAAACGGTGGCTGTATGATTGGTGTGTTAGGTACTGCTGCTGAATTCAGGGTAAATGGGGACTATGATTTTTTCAATGCCTCAATTTACAGTACTAATTAGTTAGAAACTGCATTTGGGATTATGGATATTATGAATTCCTGGCAAATCCCATGGCCTCATTGTGCTGATTTTTTTTATAAACAGGCATTTCCTTCTAATGCCACTGATTTCTGAGCTGTAGAGTTGGGCACAATGAACAAAGCCTTGCTAATAGGACATGTGATACACAGAATATGTTCCTTTTGGATATAGGATAGCATGCCACAGCAGCCACAACTTCCATGCCCTCACATCGATATTTGTGAGCAAGCTCATGTGATCTGGTGGTATTATATACCATCTTCACTTAATTTCCCTCAGTAAGTTCAACTTACCTATGCCTTAGCCTAATGTATATTAAAGACTATATGCCTCTTCTCAGCCTTGGCGGTATCACAGAGTTAATACTGCCGGGATACCGCTAACGCAAATAGTGTTACTGCTACTTGGTCTGGCACAATTTTTGCTGGATCACGAGTGGTGGTGAGGCTGTATTTCCCTATTTCATCTAGGGAGATTTTCGCGGCTATCACCAATAATAGCGCCGAAAATGTCTGAAAACGGGCAGTAAGCTGGAGATTTACCTCCAGCAAAAAGCTCGAGGTAAAACTCCAACTTTTGACCCAACTCATGATTGGGCCATCCCTTAAATGAGGCAGTAATAGCGTTACAGACACATTTAAGGGCTTTCGCCCAACTCTGATGAGGCAGATTTTTCCCTTTTGAGAATGTGTTTGCTTTTAAAATCAATTGCCATAAAAATCTCACAGAACTGTGCTGTCTCAGTTAGTTCACATCAGGTGAAACCTTCTACCCTGGGAGGAAAACAAATTTGATAAGCAAACTCCAGCTGTTCCAACTATATATGTTATTATCCAAACATAGTGTCAGGGAGCTGCCATCATTCTCGTCCTCTACTGGATAAATTGCATATGGTCTGGGCGCACTATAGAAGAGTTGTGCAAATCAGAAACGAAATCAAAATTCCATTTATCAGCTTACCCATAGAAAAAGGACACACTATCACACAATTCTGATTAGTTTTAAGAACAATTCACACTCTCTTAAATCTGCAGAAATCCTCTGTGACTCTAGAACGTCTATTTAATGGAAGTTCCTATTGTCTTCTCGAAATTTGTAAAATAGGCAAAATTGGCCGAATCCCCTAATGCTCTATTTTTCTACACAGATCATCGGATCAATGTAAATTGGTCTTGCATTCTCAGAGGACATCATAATAACTCACCATAGCCTTTGGGAACAGATGTTCTTTCTTCTTTAAAAAACATCAAATAAAGGTGATGTTTCCCAGGTTTGAGACTGGCTGAATAATCGTCAGGCCCATTTGAAAAGGTTGCGATCTATATACCTATACCTGTGAAAACTTGTCAGCATGTCAAAAACAAAAGTGCATTGATACGGTGTGGTTCATGGATTTCAATTGCAAAAGGGTAGATTTTTTGGGTACAAGTAGTCAGTTTGTGCAGTTATTTTAAATCTCTGGAGCGCATATCTGCACATTATAAGGAATAAGAAGAATTAATTCAGATTATTATAGGTAAAGGAGTGCAGTTGAGTGGGGCAGCTGTGTAGGTTTTAGATTATAATGGAGACTATGTTTTCTAATGCAAATTGAAATGGTTGGTATCCCTGGTTTTATCATTGAGGTTGCTTAATAAAAGCCACCAGAGTACAGAAGTGACAAGGGATACCAGGAATATCAGAATACTGTGACCTATCCTGTATAGAACACAAAATACTTCACATGAAAGGTCAGAGTACTGTTGTGTTTATATGGTGAGTCCCAGTACAGTCTACCTGTCTACATAATCACAATGGCTTCACAGCACAAGAAACAACTATAAGAAAACGTGTCTTTCTAAAGCCATGTACTGAGATGAAACAAATTAAATTCAACCCACTAGACACTGAATCCCAATTCAATATGTTTTATTGACATATGTGGAAAAAATCATTGTAAAAAATTGGTCCAATAACTATAAAAACATTCATCAATGTCAGTATCAATAAATTTGTAAATCAATCCACCAAATTCATCTTTGGACTGATACGATACACCATTCCCATCTAAAACCACAACAAACCACATATCAACCATACCACATTCATACTCAAACCATTCAGCAAATCACTCAATTATAACAAATCTTTCATCAATATAAAAAACGATCATACTAAAATACAATGTTACAATTTTAGTCCATTATTAATATGAACCGTAAATTAGTCACAGCTGGGTCAGTCTTAATTAATACGACTTATTCTGACTCAAGCTGATATCACTTAAAGCTGTTTACAATTACACTCCCCGACTAAAAGCCACACGTTGAACTTCATTTATCTCCAACCATAATCAATTCCTACACCAAATATCTGGAAGTAGGAAAAAAAGTGTCGTGAGATAACTGAAGACATTTTGAAATGAGTGACACAGCTTTAACTTCATGAAGAATGTTGCTTTTTTAGCAATATGTCCATAGCATGGGACTCCAAGATAAAGTTATCCTTGGGGTGGAGTGACATATATTACATGTGTATTTTCCTCTGGATAGCCCAGCAAAAATGTAGAAGAAATGAAAATGGTAGCAGTACCATAGCATAAGTAGAGGATTCCGATCTCATGTTATCAGGTGCATGTATTCAAACATAAACTGAAAATAGACAAGGACTATGGTTCTCAAGTGGTGACATGAAAAAGGCAAGAAAGAAATGCCATTGTGTTGCACAATATATAAATGGTCAATATCATACAGTGTGGGTCTGCACAACAGTTGTCAGCTTCTGGCATGCAGACTGTGGGTGGTTTCAGAAACTGGGAGGTGTCTCACCCACTGGTCCCTGGGGGGTCTTTCTCTCTCTCTCTCAGGTGGCCAGAGCACAGCCATTGCCTTTGTATCCAGACCCTGGGGGTGGACCAGTGCGGGAGGATCACTTGGGTCAGGGGTCTTTGGGGAGTGGGACACTGGATGGTGAGATGTGGTATCCCCCTCCCTGTGATAACTTTACCCCATCCTGCCCAGTAGGATATATAGGAACACTATCCCCCTTTTCCCTTCACAAACACTTTCACATGAACAGCCCGTTCTGGAAGAAAACAGACTCACACCCGAGCAGTGTACCTGACATTTCCCACTACTATGTGCAGGCAAGGTCAGGTAATTACTGATAACTGTTCACACCAAGTCTTCATTAAGCTTCCCCACATGGATAAAAGGCAGAGCACGAGAGCACATATTATTTTATGGTCGTAGCTTGCTCCCATCCTTAGATTCAGGGTTAGATAGGCATTCAACCAACCCATTGAAGTTCAATAAACACATCTTGATTGATTTATTTATTTATAAAGCGCTTTACACCAAGGCACATCGCTTTACACATCTTGAACTGTGAACACTTGTGTGAACACTTGTGTCTGTCTTCACTGTTTGATACCATGCCTTCCTTACAGTGGACCGTGTCATGCAAAATGCTGCACTCTTGAAAATCTCATGAAAATGCAGCTGGGCAGAGAAAACGGAGGGGAGCTGAAGTTGGCTCTGGTGGCCAGGAGGTCTGCCAATATTTTTTAACATTGGGTAGAGGTGTAGTATCCTTTTTTTAACATTTGAATGTTGGGGGCATTAGGGAATCCTAGCCTCATTCTATCGCAATGAGTGAGACATATTTGAAGAGCAGACACTGAAAACCAAATCACTCTTAAGGACTAACCCTTTTAAAATAGATAGGGACTGGCAATTTTGACAAAAGCTACAGCATGAGATTAAATGTAAGACATAAGATCACACCCTTTGCTTATATGGTGAAGCTGAGATTTGAGACCAACCTGCCATTTCAGCACTTGACCACATATCTACCCAATTATAGTAATGCAGCAAGGTGAATTTATGTGTGAATGTCATTACATAAAACAATACCTTGATTTTGAGTTTTGGGAATATGAGTAACTGGGAGCTGCACAAGGAGGGCACAACATCATTAGATCCTCCACTATCAATTGGAAGACCTGGGGCAGGAGTGAGTGTTGATCAACTAGCCTTATAGCCAAAACTGGAGTACTTCAAGAACAATACAATGGCATGGAAGACTTGGAGAATTGTCCTACTCTGAATTTAAGGTAGAGATACAACAGATTAAGATCTAATTTCCGGACAGAAAAGAAACCCTATTGTGGGAAGATATTGCCAATATGTAGAAGACCTACAATAGTTTCCCTTTTCTGAATCTGATTGGTAGGGAAAGGCAGATCTTTGATTTGTTAAAGACATTTCAGAAAATGTTCATATTGAAGACAGACTGTTGATGAGCAAACCCTGTCTCGTTATGATCAGTGGATGATACCTATCTCAGCGATGTTAAATCATGCCCATGACACAGTGACCACTGGTGATCTGGGATTTTAGAAGACAATGGA
This sequence comes from Ambystoma mexicanum, assembly GCF_040938575.1. Classification (NCBI taxonomy): domain Eukaryota; kingdom Metazoa; phylum Chordata; class Amphibia; order Caudata; family Ambystomatidae; genus Ambystoma; species Ambystoma mexicanum. The sequence goes on along the minus strand of NC_090941.1, from coordinate 353,128,021 downwards.
GATCCTATGTGAAGACGCTTACTGGCACCACATGGAGTGTCTTGTGTGTGGTCAGCTTTGACCAAGCTCCCCTACACACTGGGCTCTTCTGCAAGACAACAAGGAATGACATTAGCATGCTTAACCGCAGAGGAACCTGGAGGAATGTGAAGTAAGTACAAATACCTACTATGAGCTGTGGACATCCAAAAATAAGCATAAAGTAGGTTATCAGGTTTACCTCTATAATCTTCAAAGAAATCACGCTAAGAAGTGAAATTTCCTTCTCAGTTGCCCGGGGATTATTAGATCACATATAAGATCTCCCCTATTGCAAACCGGGTCATAATTCCAAAAAGGGAAAAGGCAGAATAATTGTGGGTCTATGTCAGTGTGGATCAGCTGAAAACCTGTGATCCCCAGAATGCCCTATATTGTACTGAGGAATAAGCTCCTACTCCAGTTTAGACAACTTTCCACTTAGAAAAGGAATCTGAATAAAAAAGAGTAAGAATGTTTGGATGACGGGATGAATGTGTAATTTGTCATAAAATAAATCAAATTATGTGTAATGATGTTTGTGGCAAAGGATAAAGATCAGTATTGGATCATCAAACATAATGTAGACACAAATCTCTGTTATTTATGCCATAACAAGCATTTCAACCCCTCTCTATGTTGGAACAACTGTGTTTTATATCTGACATCCCAGATAGAAGAGTGAACAGAGATGGCCTGGAAGAAGAGGGTCAACCGAACACCCAAACAAAGGTAAATTGGAGGGAATCGAAGCAGCATTACTCAAACAAACAAATTCCAAAAAAATGGAGGATGAATCCAAACTCCAATTTGGTGACCCCTGACAAAAATGTTCTTCTGCTTGATAAAATTGGTCCTGGGGGTGTAGAGGGCCAGTTGGAATAAATGAAACGTAAGACTATCTCCCTAATGCAGACTGGCGCTGAAAAACTGTGCAGCTTCTTTTAATATGTGGTGCATATATATTATGCCATAAAAGAATGAGAGACGCAGAGATACCCCACAAACTGTTTCATGTTTTCACACACTTACCAGTAACATTTATATAAGCAAGTCCAAAAATAATGGATTTGTAATACACTAGGACAACGTTGCTCAATCAGAAAACCTGTTAGTGGCTAACCCGTCCAAGGTGAAGAAAAAGCTTCTGGACTGGGATTGGATTTCGACCCACGAAAAGCTAAATTCATTCAAGTCCCTGTCCTTGGTCCGAGAGGACTACTACTGTAGAGGCACAGTGCTTTCCTACCTAGACAAATTCCCTTCTCCCAAAGAAAGGCAACAATTCCTGAGATTCCGCTTGAACCTCTACCCCACAAGAGAAGTCATGTGAAGAAGGACCAAAAATAGGGAAGATTAGACTATATCTTGCTGTCGTTGTGGCCAGGAGATTGAAACGTTATACCACCTGATAATGAGCTGTACTTCATTAACATTTCTTAGAGAAAAATGGTTGGCAAAACATTTTGAGAATTTTTAATTCCAATCCCCTCAAGAGAGGTGGTCTATTTTAAGTTGGAGAGGAAAAGTATCTCTGACTTTGGCACTGTTGAACTTTGTGAGAGAAATCTTTTTAATTTTGGACACCTAGTTCCTTTATGGCCTATGAACTGAATTCTGTACATTGAGGCTCATTGCCTTTGTTCTTAAATACTGCTCTGTTTGAACATTGGCGGTTTTTCTTTTTATTTTTTCTCCCCTCTAGAGTTGATTCATTTTTTGTTTTTCTTTTCTTTTCTCTGCTATTGATTCATTTTTTCTTTATATGTGGATTTAAAGATTTTTTGGAAATTAATTGATGCAATAAAAAAAAAAAATACACTTGATTTGCCATTAATGAAGACTCCGACTTTGCACGGCCCAACTTCTTAACTTGGCTAGATAGGGAGATGATTAGCCTGTGGTGCAGACATATCAATATCAGACAAAATGCAAAGGAGCGAGCAAGATATTCTGTACAAATGAAAGAACATTGTTATATTTTAAAAAGGTGCACAGTTCTGACATATGGGAAAAAGTACCAATGACATCATTGTTTCAAAAATACTTCCAAGTAATTCATGTAATCAGTCAACTACTGTCAAATGTTCTGCACATTGAACTGATGCAAGTTAATACGTTATCTATGGAAACAATTTGAAAAGCCATACATTGTTCAATTGGACAGCAACAGTACATATTATTTAATTTTAAATTGTGCTTGCTATATGTGAAATTGGATTCACCTCGGAAGAATAGCCCTCTCAACCTTGGGAACTGTTCTTGAAGAAATTGGTGGGGAAAAAAGGATGAAGTTCACTAATGAATGGCCTTGCAGTGGGTTGAGTGAGATTATCATCTGAACTGAACTGACACTTGAGTTTTAAGGCTAGGCTTCAAAGAAAATTAAAAGAAGAAACTTTCGACCTGTCCATCAACAGACACCACCAGGTGATACATCTGCAAATGTGACTTTATATGCAATGTGAAGATGTGTTTGTGAAGTTAAGGATGTTAATATACTGATTGACAAGCGTTACAAGTGCATGAAGACCAGATGGCATACAGCATGCTCATCACCTCCTATAAGGAAGTTCACTCTGGTATTTCCTGTGCTATAGTCATGAGTGGGGAACTCAGTGACTGCAATGCTTTCAACCATTGAGCCAGTACCCAACTCTCCAAAGCCTCCATCAGTCACCTTGAGACCATTAATGATGTGCCTCACACCCCTAAATGTGACTATGCTGACCATCTATGTGTTCATGGAGTTGGGGTACCCAGATAAAAAAAAAAAAATGTTTGTTTGAGGCATTGATCACCCTGGATTTTCGGATGACTTCCAATATGGTAGTCTGGGCCTTTGTGTACTTTAAGGGATCTCTGGATTCCCTTCCATAGGAGTGGGTATTATTCAACCCTGTACTTTGTGAAGACTGAATAGTGAATTATCCAGATGCCTTCCTCTCTGGAGTTTTGTTTATATCTGGTGGAAATCTTTGAGTGATATCCCAGACTGTGACACACCTGACACAATTTCGTCGAGATACAGGCAGAGTAGTGTCAGAGGCTACCACAGATCACATTGTTCTGACAGTTTTCCAGTTTTGTTGCCTCACTGATGTTTTTGAACATTTTTACAGTAGAGAGGATCAGAGTTGTATGAAGGAGGTGTATGTATTTTACACAGATGAAACGAGTTGATGAAAGAGAGAAAGAAGCAAGAACAGTGAGAGGGCAAGCAATGTATATTGCAATCACAGAGAAGAAAGGACAAAAAAGGTGAATTAGTGATTTAAAACGCATGCAGACATAATATTAATGTTCAGGAGGAGGAGAGACAATAAGACTCAAAAGTATAAGCCAATGTCTGGGATTGAAGGGCAGATCTTCACATTTCTCTCACAGTTGGTAAAAGGCAAATGTGATGATGATTTTCAATTCTAGAAGAAAAGCCTCATGATGTCTGTTTGAAATCACCAGGAACATATTTAATGATAAGATATATCAGTGTTATTGGGTGGAAATGCTGCCATTCTTCTTTTCCTCCTCCAGCGCTCCATATACACCTTCGGATATAATTTTTCCTGAGGGTGTCAGGAGGGAAACATTTAATTTACGGTAGATGACCAGCCTCATCCTGCTTCTTGAGTCAGGGATATTGATTTAGTCCCTATTGATGTAGTCTATGTGTCGGCCAAGCAGTAGGTGTTGTCTATTGCACCAACCTAAAAACAGTGATCAGAGCATCCAAAAGTGGTTTGGTTGATGGTGTTTTTAAAGAGTATAGCATTTCACATATACCCACAATATCTGTCACTCATATACAATTCTCAGTCCTATCTCTGAAATGTTGGTGGTGACTGATGATGAATTTGTGAATGTGTATATGTGTGCACAAGAGAACCTTCTGATAGTTCCAAATTGGGGGGAAAGGGTTCTCACTATGGTCTTCACATTGAATAGGATGGCAGCAGCAGGATGTCTCATGATCATCAGAGCTTAGGATGACAAACACTTGATAGTGCACATGGTCACTATGGCTTCAGAGGCTAAGCCATCTTACTTCTGGACCTCTCAATGTCTAAAGCTCTTTTCCACTATGTCTAAAGCCATAGTTTGCAAACAATGGCAATGCTGATATTAAACCTTAGCTGGCTCATGCCGTTTGCAGTTGATAAATTCCCTAATGCAACTAAAGTGTGATGTTGCCTAGACTGGTGCACAAGATCCAGGTCACATAAGTAAGGAATAGCCTTGGTCGATTCTTTCCATGATTCCCCTTACCATTCTCTGACAAGATATCTACAGTTCTCCATAGAGGATTTGCATGAAGAAGAAGGGGTTATCCCCTCCCATTCACCACTCAGGGGACTCACAGTGTCTCATCCTTCCGATTGTTGAATTTTCATATGATAGCAATAGCAGTTTGTTCTTGTCCATCCCGCAATTAGTGGTATTCCAGTCAGACACATGAAAGTCTATGGAAGATGGATTGTCTAGACTTGGGCATTACTGCAAGTTTCATGTTCCTTCTGCTCTGGGAAACGTCCCCCCTGTCGTTACGGTATGGACATCTCCTCAAGGGTGTAGATTATACCATATAGCATCTTCCATGCTCATCTACTCCTAGGATGGATGTCAGTGTTGCTCTTTCCTTGCCCATAAACATGGTGTGTGACTCTAACTACAATGCTTTAGATCCATCATGACAACAATTAACAGTGATAACCCTCCTCCATTTCATTTATGGCCAGTAATGCCCCCCTGAGGTTTTGACCTTATAACCCAAGATCCACCCATTCAATGCTCACAAGCTGGGGTGATTCAGAGTGAAGATTTGTATGTCGGATGCATTTATCATATTTGAAAAAGGTCTTGTAGCTTGTGTACCGAGAACATAAACGGCCAAATAACCTGTTCTCTGGGTAGGTTCCCACTCGGGCGTGGTCTACAACCATGTTTTAGTTCACTGTACCTTTCATAGAGGAGAAATAACCATTTTCAGTCTGGTCCCACCCACTTGGGCAGGCAGTCCCAAAATATTAGGCAATTCTCATCTTAACAAGAGTTCCAATAGCAACCTCAGACAAATGTTTTGGCCTAGTCGGGCCTACAATGTGAGTTGAAGCAGTGCCCCTCTAAGCACAGTGATCAAAGAGTCTATGTCTGGATTACCCTGGGTAACTTAAGGTGAAACCCCAAGCCCCTAAATATATATGAAAAAAGTCTGGGAGCTCCCCTACCGATAATAAACATGGCCAAATAACCTGTTCTGTGAGTAGGTTGTTTATTATGCATTTATCACATGGGGTATCAGGAGAGCTTTCAGTTGCATAAGGAGGGCTGTTGTGCATTTCAAGGGTTCTCTGGATTTCTACTTTGGGTATTGGTATCAATCACACCCATACTACGTGTGGTGTATATATCGATTCACCTGGATACCTCTCTCTCAGATATATTGTTTATATCCAGTGGGTATCCCTGTGTGCATCCCCATTGCCACAAACCTAACATCATAGCTTCAGTGTAGCCTTTTTGGAAATGTTTTCATTAATGAATCAGCAACATAGGGTTGGAGACTACCATGGATTACACTTTGGTCACAATTAGTCTTACATTTTTCCAGGTTGGGGGCCAGACAGTTGCTTTTGAACATGCTGATAGTACATGTACTTTGTTTTATTTTATTTTATCGGATGTATTTGAATTTAAAAAGAGCTTTTGTGAAAGCAATGAATGAAACAGATCCAAAAATATGATGAAATGCAAAAAATGACAACCTAATGCACAGAGTCCTTTCAATAAAGGCCAGGACATGAGCCTGAAGAGAAATATGGTAAAATCAATGATTGGTAAATTAGAACAGATTTTTAATATTTTTAAGCCAACAGGGAAAAGGAGTGAAGACAATATTAAGCAGAAGGGGGCCAGAGACAGTCAGCAGAAAAATTGAATAAGACATGAGAGGAAAAGTGGGTACATACAGTGAAATTAAAGATGAAATCTAAGAAGGGCGAGATCATGGATGCATTTAAAAATAATACACATGAAAAGAAACTGGTGTTGGGTGGAACTATGGGGCCACCAAATTCAGACCAAAAAAGAAGAACAATTCAACTAAACACAGTAAGCAAATATCAGAGTTAAAGACTAATTGAAGGGGATGAAGGGCATAAATGGGTAGGCAAATAAGAGAGAAGGACAAGCATTGACCTATCCAACACTTCTGGCATTTGTGTTGGCAAGAGAATAGCATTTTCTAGGCACTGCCATAATGGTAATACCTGGCTTTAACAAGGCAACAGTTGACAAATGGCATTAGTACCTAAGCATACCATGACAGTGCCCAGCAAATGTCTTTCTAATGATGATACAATAGACAAAACTGTTGACTTTGCAGTAGTTTACGTTAAGATACTGGTTTAAGGACACAAGTACTGCTTATCAATCAAGTGGATGAAGGTATACTTAGTTAAGACTTCTATTTTTCATCTAGGCTGGTTAATAGCAGCATTTAAATCATTAACTTTTAGGTGGCAGATCATAAAACACAGAGCCAGTTCAAAGAGATCACAGGGGTTGTGTTTGGGCAGGAAGGGTCCAGACATGGGTGGGAATGGCAATAAGGAATAGGAAGGCCATGGGTGGTAAATGGGTGGGTACAACCGCCACAGGCTGTGTATTCCTCCCCACCTCCCACATCTCTCCTATCTCTACTTCCAGTAACAATAGATGTGGCTTATGAGCATCCGTTACAGTGTAACCTAGTAGCCAAAAATAAAAATGACCAAGATGCAACAATACGAAAGTAACGATAAAAAAAGAAAACAATGAGTATTATCGAGCTGGAAGTTACAGGAACAATCAAGATCAGAAATATGATGCAAGAAGGGGAGATATGTGTCAAAAACACATTGTGAGGAAATAAAGAAAGAATGGGAGAATGTGTGGAAGAAATAGAAGAGGGGTTAGTTCATTGATGAGGTGAGAAAGCCGGAAAAAAGAGAATATCCATGTTTGAAAGATTAAGATAAGGAGAGTGAGTAAACATTAAAAGCTTGACTTCTGATCAACAGTTAAAGAGAGAGAGGAATGGAAAGAGTAAGAACAAGAGGAACATTAGAAAAAAGATCAGATAATCATCAACATAGAAATAGTAGTGGGAGCAAAAGGTGTGACTTGAAGAAGGAAGGGATAGTGTGCATTTAAACAATTAGGGGATAAGGACCAAATCATGCAGAACCTCAAAGTGTAAATGGAAAATTTCTCAGTCAAAGAAACACATTGTGTGTGATTAGAGTGATAACAAGAGAGTCACAAAATAAGTGCACCAGCTGTACAGAGATGAACGGGGCTAGAGCAAAGACACACCATGTTAAAAAGAGCATATAAATCAAGAGAAATCAGAAGAGAATATTGCTTAGGATGCTGCAGATAAGTACATTAGTTACATGAAGAAAGCATTTTCAGTTGACTGAGTGGGCTGAAACCCCATCTGTTGGAGAGGATGACGGGAATTAGACTCCAGATATACTTAAGTTTAGAACTAGACAACACATTCCAGAAATTTTAGAAAAATGAGAAGAGAAATAGGGTTATAGATAAAAGGGTTGAGAGGGTCAATATAAGGTTTTTCAAGAATAAGGACATTGTGGCATGTTTAAAAGAAGATATACGTTTGCCAGAAAAAATAGAGTAGACAATCATAGAAGTCCAGTAAGGAAACAAGGTGAAACAGATGAATGAGAACAGATGGAAGAGTATCCTAGGTAGCATCAGTAGAGTTAACCCACAGAGGCGAGGCCGATAATTCATTTTAATAGAAGAGTAAAACGAGAACATGAGGATGAAACAGGAGAGAGAGGAAAAATGGGGGAGGATGAGTTAAAAAAGGTACAAATATTATGATGTTTTTGAAGTGGAAAAATAAGCAAAGTCAGTAGCAGTAGGCAGAGAATTAAATAAATAAACTGGAAAATGTGGAGACAGAAGACTGTTAAGAAGATATAGTAAACAAAGAGGGTGTTGAGAGAGTAGAAGCAAGAGATTGATAGTACAGGTTTTTTCAACATACAAATCATCTTAATTCATAGGAAACATGAATAGAGGAATGTGCAAAAGTTTGAGAGATGGATGTGATTTGTGCCAAGACCATGTCAGCTCATGTGGATATGAGCTGGATAGATTACTCCTGGGAGGATAGCTCAGCAGAAACATGCTTGCCTTGGAAGCAAGACGATACGATGCAAGACAGGTTCGATCCCCGGGTCCGCGCTTAGAAACCTCTGGCTATTAAGCGTGTTATAAATAACCTATCATATCATATCATTGTAGAGAAAGAAACAACCAAATCAAAGAAAAAGGTGATCAGACAATGTCCAAGTCATGGTTATTGTGGAACTAAGAATAGAAGAGGCTGAATTGGGGTGAAAATAGGAAAGGTCAGCAAGAGAAGAGTCAGATAAATGCACATGAACACTGGAACAGTGTCCATGGTGAAGAACAAATGTAATACATCAGGTGGAGAATGCTCAGATGGGAAGGATGTATGCAAAATAAAGAAATCCAATATCACTGGAAAGAAAATTAAATGCAGAAATAGGAGAACAATGGGGGTGTGTAGTAAGGATAACATGAAGAGAGGAACCAGAGATGTCCGAAGGAGAAGAAGGTATTTGACACACATGGTATACGTTGATCACACAGGAAATGGAACATGAAGAATGAAAGGACAAGAAATGTAGGTTAAGAAAGAAAGGAAGAGAAAGGTACAGTAGTAAGTCAAAGCCATTGCAGAAAGAAGATTAAGGTTAAGGAGGACTATAGAAAAGCAGAAAGGAAATACAATTGGCTTTTGAAAAGGAAGAAAAAGATGAACGAGTACTGGAAAGTGGTAAATGGAAACAAGAAGAGTGAACAAGAATAACCATCCCACTGCCAGTGCTTGAAAGCTGAGGGAGGTGAGAGAACACATTAATAAAACAAGTCAGTGCTATGGTAAGAAAGATTCATTGAATATTAAGACAAAGAAAACGATTAAGAGTAGGAGAAACATATTGCATAGCAAATGAGTGTTCCTGATTGTAACTGTGATGTTGAGGGTTGATAAGAAGAAAAAGGGGGTTACATTATATTGTAGGGGTTCTGACTATGACTATGACAATGAAAAGGTATGTGACAAGAAATGGGAGAGTAGGAAGAGAGTAAATTACATTAAAGATAAATAAATGAATTAAATGAATAAAATATGAAAAATTGGGAAGAACCAAGGAAGAGTTCAAAATGAAAGTCTCATAAAAGCCAATCTGGAATATATGCAAGTAAAGGAGAGGATGATACATTCTAAAAGGCATCATCAGGAATATATGACACCCATACTACCGGGCTGAAAGTGGGAGAGAGATGGTACAAGAATAACCGTATGGTCTAGATGGTAATACGTTCAGAAGGAACTATATTAAAGTCTTAAGTATCCAGGCACTAATGCCCACAAAGAGGGATGCCAAGGCAAATGAGAACACTCTTGATCATAGCCTTTCTGTATCCAGGTTCATGATTAAAAATACCAACACAGGACTATCATCTTTTTCCAGTGCTGAAAGAACACCCAACTACTGTGCAAAATCAATCATCTCTTTCAACATCCTGACGCAGACACTTTCTTCAGCTTTTGGGGCACAAACAAAAAAATCATCGACATAGTAGAATGATGCCCTTTTGTTTCCCATTCCCACTGAACACCATTCAATAAAGGAACTATACAGCTCATAAATAATGCAACAGGTAAAACACACCCTATTGCCATATCTCAGTCCACACAGAACATCTCCACAAGCTGATTTGAAAAAATAATTAGGTTGAAATAATTAGGTTGAATCATCAGTAATAAAAATGTATTTAGCCATGTCTCTGTGTTCTCCTGGTGCTTAGAGCTTGGATTTACTAATGTCCCTTCTTCCTCATTAATATAAATCCAGTCAGTCATTGATCATCTCTCTGGCCAGGACAGACAGTGAATGAGCTAGAATTCCTGTTATTCATTCTTAGGGATACCCCACACAGGTTTTTAATTGCATTGCTCAGTGGCCAATCTGTGAACAGCCACAATGTCCTTCTACTCTTAACTTTGTTCACCAATTTTTCTCTTCACCAGTTCTGTCATTTTTAGCTGATTTCAAGTTATCTACCCTACTCTACATAGCTGCTCTCCCAAAGACCATTATAAAATAAACTGAAGGATTATTCAAAACATCTTTTTAAGAAACAAGCCAGTTCCCTGTCGAAATAAAATAACAAATAATCAATTTATACTCTTCCAATTTTACTAGAGTAAGGATGCTTTCCCACAATCCCTCTATGACTTTGTACTATCCCCCTGTCCTGTTCTGAACTCCAACCTTTTACCCCAGATGTTTCCCCATTAATTTGGAGCATGCATGTTTACATTTACTGTGTTCCAGGTACACATTTCTTTATTGAAAGCCCTACATCAAATTACTGTGCTGTCCTACACCATAACCCCAATCTCTTATCTGTAAAATAACCATGAAAGGGATGGGTGAAAGTGTTTGTTTCTAAATGTATATGCTGATGGAGAAGGCCTTATTGGTGCCATCTATTGCTAGGCCGTGAAGACCCCCGCGAATGGAAACTAAGGCACAATCACCATATACTAGTGACACGACAGACACAAGGTTCGATTTTCCAATTAATAAGATTTATTTCAAAGTATGCTCAGTCGGCCGACTGGAGTCTAATGTCTCGCAACGTGTGTCACCCAGCCCTCGTGAGACACAAGAGAGCGAGCATCGCTCAAGCGGCAACATATATACAAATAAACAATCTTTGAAGGCAAATCAAACCGCCCATAATGTATCTTCTAGGGCTAGGGTTCGGTGATTGACAATCATGACAATTATGACACATTATGACAAGTTTCTTATTCAATCTAATCATACGTATTCTAGCAACAGTTGCAGAGACAGTTATTTGTTATGGAGAACATAAAGCACCTGTTCAGCAAGGATATAATGTTCGTAAGAGAGACACATTCCTTAGTATGTAATCTACCAGTTTCTATTTGTGAACTAGGGGTCAGACTGTTCTGAGGCAGATCCACAAAGGAGGACCGCTAAAAGAGTATAATTCATGTTTTAACTGCCTATTGCTACAGCTTTAGTAAGGCAGGCCAGCACCTGGGCCGCTGATTAAATGCTGTTTCTGCTTGCCTCCAAGGATTTTGTGAGGGAGGAAAACAATGTATTTCCGTAGGGTTTGGCATTCCTGTCTGGGTTGATCTTTCAACATGCAAGCTGTGGCCTCGCACCGTGTAAGAGCTTGAATCATAGAATACATTTGAAAACCAGTTTAGACAGAAAGGAAAAAAGCAAATGGCGAATACTTTCACAAAATGGACGCCCTTTGGTTCCATTGACGGTTCTTTGTTTGCAATGTTTGTTACACATATTTCACATGATGTAATTGGTTTTAAGCCAATATAATATATATATATATGCTATACAATCTATAGGGTTGTTTCTGGACTAACAAAACCCTCCTTTTGGGCATAAGCCAAGAGCATCATCCATACATCACATCTTCATCTGAACACGTGTCTAATTTTGAGCTATGCATGCTACAATAATCATCATCAGAAACATTAATGGCCATGAATTCTTTGATTGCTTCATTTTCATTGTGTGTACCTTCATTCAATATTTGAGAGTGTCTTGTCTTAATGGCCTGTGCCCATTCATTTGTAATCTGGGAGCAAAGGATTGGCAGGCATTGTATGAAACAACAACAGAACATGAGGATTCCTAATATCGTGACCAGAATTGCAATTAGTTTCCATCCCTATGATCGTAATAGTTCCTCAACCATGAACTTACATCCAGACCACAACCACCTGTGGGAACACGAAGATCAGTACTTAGGACATGCAATGTTTTTATTGCTTCTAATATCGTGGGGGAGGAGTCACTTACGAATACACAGCACACTGACCCACGATTTTGCACACCCCCGCACAGTCAGCCAAAATTATATCAAGGACCATTCTATTTTGAAATGTCATTAACCTAACTGCTTTCTCTTCTAATATCATATTACAGAGTATATCTGTAGTTCCATTTATCGTTTTTTCTAACACTCTAGACAATCTTTTGGGGACATGAATTTATCACTTGTCTCCAAAATGGTATAAATTACTTTGCTATATCTTCTGCAATCAGTCCTGCATTATCATCTCATCGTGGCCTAGATCTAGATAGTTTTTATATTTCTGATGTTTGGGAGAAAAATACACCAGGAAAAAGTATTCCTATATAACAGGTCCCTTCCCAGTTTCTAGGTAGCCATGGATATGCCTGATCTCCACATATAAAATAAACAGGCCCTCCTATGTATAATGGTCTTTCTTCTTGTCCAAGTACGGCAGTATTCATACATCTAGTAAATGCTCCTACTGGATAGGAGCCCTTTTTTTGTAAACAAAATGGGACAGAACGTGGACTGTGATTAATAGTATAAGAAGTGGGCACAGCATCTTTGTTCCCTGCTGGAGCCATATTAAAAGTGATTAGGGATTCAGAGGGCATAGAGAGCCTATCTAATGGATGTGTTGGTGCCTTGTTTATTTTATTTACTCCTGCTCTTTGAAATATGGAGCAACCCACCAGCCTTAATACTACTCTTTCAAACGTGTCTATGTATCTTCAAATTGACCAGTATCACTGTTGTTCCATCTTCCATAAAATAACGCTTTCAATGATGCATAACATGCAGTATTCAGTGGCAGAGGCTGTACATACCAACCCAAAGCAGACCCAGCAATTGGATTTATTCAAGATATCATGCGTCATATTCATAATCAGAAGTAATGTGTTATTATCATATCCTTTTCGATGTATCACTTATTGTGAGGGGAAGGGTATAAGAAAGCATGTGTACTGGGCTGTTTGGGGTAGGTGCATTGGTAGCGGGCAAACGAACATTCAAAGGATGTATAGTTTCAAGATACCACAATATAGGGACCACTATGATCAGAATGCAAAGCAGTATTGTAATTATTAGTATCTTCTTTCCAAACCAAAATTTTTAAAAATTATGTTTAGTCTCTATGTTTACAATATCAACAGCGTTGGTGCAGGAGGAGGAGGGGGAGTCAGGGGCGAGTGTACGCATTTTTCTGTAATGTTTATTTCAGGAAAAGCTTTTCAATGTTCGTCACATGTAAAACAGCAAAGCATTCAAGTAGCAGCAAAGTGTTCAGGCCAGTTCAGGTTAGCCTGCTCAATAAATGATAGCAAGCTTATGTGATTTTTCACAGTGCTCCAAAAAGGCAGGATCAAGCATCAATTGTGTTGGTACCATATGCCCCCTGCTTGTCCCCACGGGGTCGCACTGGTCTTTCACTTTTCAAAGGAAGCACCTGGAAACCACATTTCAGAGCTTTCAATTTGATGCGGATTGATACAGCTCATACGCTTCATTTCCCTATGCCTCCGTTTCCCATTTCATCTGTGTTGGGAACAGAAGCAAAACACGTAGATAATTTCCGACTTTGAGAACATAGCTTGTACCTTATTGCTCCAGGTACTGTATGATCAATGAACAATGCACTCTCATTTCCAGATGCAGGATCAGTGCCAGCCTGCGATGCAATGAGTGATGATGAGGCAGCAGTCGGACAAAGCTGAGGCACCTTTGGCCTTTTGATCTTTGTTGCAATCTACCCAGGCCCTTTCTCGGGCTTATGAAGCACTCTTGGCAGAGAACTGGCGATGGTATCTTTGTGATCAAGTGCAGCTGTTTTTCTTCCAGCGTTCGGATCAGGCAGCTCTTTCAAAGGAAACGGAATTCTTTTTGTATGTGTGGCATGTATCCATGACGTGCGGCCATCCACTCGGACTACAGTCTGTGTTGCCAGGAGGACCTGATAAGGCCCCTTCTACCACAGTGCAAGTGAAGATTTTCTTTCAAAGTTCTTAATGAGGATCCAGTCTCCAGGCTGCAGACAATGCCCTGGGCCGGTATATTTGACAGGAAGAGCCTCCTGCAACTGCTGATAAATTAAATGCAAGTTCTGAGTTAACAGTTTACAGTATGTAATGAGCAAAGGATATTCAATGTCTTTCAATCGCTTAGTCTGTGGCACACTCCAAACATTTGCTAGTCTCCCCATAACAATTTCATAGGGGGAGAGTGCAGTATTTTCCTGCACAGAGGTTTGCATGCACAACAGAGCTAGTGGCAATGCGTCAGGCCACCTCAACTTACTCCCTTCACAAATTTTACTGATTTTATTCTTTAAAATATTGTTTTGGCGTTCCATAAGACCGACACTCATCGGGTGCCTGGCCGAGGGGAATCTTTTATCAATCTGGAGGCCTGCACAAATCTGTAGTATCACGGCTGCAATAAAATGCGGACCGTTGTCTGACCATATGACACGTGGCAAGCCGAAGCGGGAAAAGTATTCTTTTAGCATCACCTTAGCTGTGGACATTGCTGTACAGTCTTTTAGGGGATAGGCCTCCACCCATTTGCTGAATGCACAGACCACCACAAAGATGTATTTGTAATTCTGACACCTTTCCATTTCTATAAAATCAAAATGGATTACTTCAAATGGCATAGAGGGGGGGCCAAAACTTCCTACTGGAGTCGCTGTTCCTTTTCCAATGTCATGTTGCAAACAAGTCATGCAGTTTTGAACTAGCCTATCAGCAGCTTTTCTAATGTGCGGATTCTACCATACTGTGTCTAGGTGTTCGAACATTTTCTTAGCACATATGTTTGTTGGACTATGAGCCATAGTGACCATCGTTGTTACATAGGCATTTGGCAACATCCATTTTTTATTCTTTTTGTCCACCCAGCAACCTTCTTTGTCTAATTCTGCTGGACCCTCAGACCATGCTTTTATTTCTTCCGCAGTTGCTTCTGTTTGCATTTCTTTAACTGTGGCAATTCCATTTTCTACCATGCAAGGTACCTCTGTCAAATTCTCAATGTACATTTTTGTGTGTAAATCAGTGGCAGTTTGTTTTGCAATTTTGTCTACAAATGCGTTTCCCTTTCCATCGTTACATGTTACCTTTTTATGCGCTTTGCATTTCATTATTGCTAATCATTTGGGAAACGCAAGTGCAGACAACAGTCTTACTATCAAAGTGCCATGTGGATCTTAGTTCTGTGTGATGTCAGGAAACCCCTTGCAGCCCATAGTCGACCAAAATTGTGTACCACCTCAAATGCGTACTGACTGTCAGTGTATATGTTTACTTTTAGGTTTTCAGAAATTTCACATGCTCTGGTTAACGCTATTATCTCTGCAGCCTGTACTGAGTTGTATGTTATTCTTTTGCTTTCTACAATACTCTTCAATGTAGTGATGGCATATGCAGCAGTTGATGTACCATCGGGTAATTTAAAACAAGAACCGTCACAAAACAGTTCTCCATCTGGCACTTTCTGTGGGGTATCTGTTAGATCAATTCTTCCTGTTGTTTCTTGCTCAGTAACCATTAAACAATCATGGGGGAATTCTTTTTCACCCATTTTTTCATTGGGAGGAGCCATTAACTCAGCCGGATTCAAAGCGCCTCATAATTTGAATATGCAGTGCAAATAGAACTATTTCATACCTTGTCAGCCTGGCTGATGTAAGGTGTTGCGTCTGCGTTCTATTTAAAAGAACTCCTACTGCGTGGGGCACCATGATGGTTAAAGTGTGACATAAAACCATACCCTCAGTTTGTTTTACTGACACGGCAGATGCAGCAACAGCTCGCAAACAGCGCAGCAAAGCACATGCAACAGGATCCAACGTAGAAAAAAATAACTGCATGGTCTATTTCTCCCTCCTTGTTCCTGCTTCAAAAAAGCCAAAGCAGAACCATTGTTTTCATGCACAAATAACTTGAAACTCTTGCCTTAATTTGGTTTGCCTAAAATGGAGCTTAGCATAATGCAGCTTTGAGCAGGTCAAATGCTTCTTGACGTTCCATGCTCCATGGCAAAGGCAGGGCAACACCCTTCCTTGTCAATGCCACTATTGGTTTCACAATCATGGAGAAGTTTGCGATCCACTGCCTACAATATGAAGCCATGCCAATTAAAGCCCTGACTTCTTTCTGAGTTTTTGGAATAGGCATACCAGAGATGCTTTCTATCCTTTCTGGTGTCAATCTCTTTCCCTCCTTCGAAAGGAGGTAGCCTAAGTAGGCCACTTCCTTTCGACAATACTGACATTTTTTCAACGAGGCTTTGTGTCCATGTGCTGCTAAATGTGTCAATAGTGCAACTGTACTTTCTTTACAAATGTCTTCAGTGTCTGCTGCAATCAATACATCGTCTATATATTGTAACAAAACACAACCTGCTGGTAGCTCTAGCATGTCTAGATGTTCTTTTAATGATATACTGTAAATACTTGGACTTTCAGTGTAACCCTGTGGGATTTGTGTGAATGTAAATGAACGTCCTCCTAGAGTAAAAGCAAACACATATCTGCTGTCTGGATGTACTGGAATGCTGAAAAACACATTCTGCAGATCTATAACACTAAATTACGATATGGAAGCTGGAATCATAGTCAAAATTGTAGTCACACCTGGGACTAATGGAAATTGTGGATCAACAACTTGATTTAATCCGCGCAGATCAATTATGAAACGATACGGTATATCATTACCTCCTTTCTTGTAAACCGGAAGAATCGGACTATTGCAAGTACTACCAGAAATGTCTTCAATTACGTTTCTTTTAATCAAATCTGGAACAATGCATTTTAATGCTTTCTCCCTTTCTGCCGTGATTTTATATTGTGGAATACACAGCAAAGTAATTCCTTCTTTCAAAACAGTTTTTACTGGCTCTACCTTCAAACAAACAACATTGTTATCATTCACTGCCCATATACACGTTGGTACTTTACTCAATTCAGTCGGTAATGGTTTAGATAAACATTGTGATACAGGAGTCTTTTGTGGTGATATTGTCAAATACACTCCATCAGGAGAACAATAAATAACCATATTCAATTTCTTCAATAAGTTTAAACCCAACACCTTTTCACCACAATTTTTTGTCAAAAGAAATGGGCAAGACTCGGTGAATAGCCCTAGAGTTATGGGTACTGATTGTGACACTGGACTAATTACTGGTGTACCTGAGAACCCTACTGAGACATTATTCTGCCCTGACACTTGTATTTCTGGAACCTGCTGATGGTCAATTGAACATTTCTGCGCACTTGTATCCACTAGAAAAATGTGTTCCCTTTTCCCAACCTTCATTTCTATGTAGGACCCTTTCTGGTCTATGGGAATAGATACTGTTTCCAAACCCTGTCTTGGACTGTCCTAGTAAAACAATACATCATCAGATATAAAGTCACCAGAGTAATATGCATTGAACTGATTATCAAAAACATTTCCATCTCCTGTGCTATTCTGCTGTTGCTGGTTTTGGTTCTGATTCTGGTTGTGATTCCCCTGGTTGTTCTGGCATTGTGGCTCTCTTTGGTTTCTATTCTGTCCTTGTGTTCCCGGGCGACCTCTATTCTGCCTTCTCAGGAAAGTCCCATTCCAATTCTGTATATGCGGGCACTGTGCTTGCCAACGCCCTTCTTGTTTACAATAGGCACATTGATTAATCCCTATTGGACCACCGTGCATGTTGAGAATTGTGTTCTGGCGTGTGCGTTCCTGCCACCTCTATTATTGTTTGCTACTTGGGGCATTAATACCCTTGTTTTCAAATTCCCTTTGTCTCTTATTTGTTTTTCCTTCTCTGCATTTACTCTGTTCCCATAATATTGGGCCATGTGTAATACTTCACTTTGTGATTTTGCTTGCCATGCACTTTCAGATGTCATTATTAAATTTGGGATTTTCGGTAACAACCCTCGCACAAACTTATCAACAAACAACCTCTTCCCGGGTTCAGTACTCAGGTATTGGCCGCTGAAATCTGCAAATACTTCCTCAAATCGATTAAAATAATCAGTTTCACCTTCATCTTTGCCCTGTAAACAAGCAGTCAATTTATCCCACACTATTCTCTTCTCGGGTATCAAAGTTTTCAATTTCTGTACTATTCGCGCTGATAAAGCCAACATGACCAGCGACGGTTTTTCTCCAGCTTTTCTCTCACCATCAATTCTAGTCAAATTCTCCCACGTATCACCCAACATATTTGCGTCATCTATATTTCTAACCTGTTTCCGTATGTCTACAGGAAGTATCACGGGAAACAATAGATCAATATCATTCAATGTAGAAACTGAGGAATTCAAAACAGATTCAATTTCCTTATAGAATCCCGCCAGATTTTTCCTAAGATCAGGGATCGTCTGCTTAATATTATTTACCTCCTGTCTAGAAAAAGGGACATGCACAAACTGCACTATATAATGGGCTTCTATAGTGCACGCTGGATTTCCATCAGCGGCAGTAATTTCTACTTTCGGGACAAACTTGGGGGGCACTTCTCTCATAGGCAATTGTAAACTAGGTGATTCTTCATCCGCTCGTTTGCTAAGCAATAAAGCTAAATTGAGAGAAAAGGCAGTCATTCCAGTTTCAGGTGGAAATGCTGTTTTGTAAATCATCATTAAATCAGCGGGACAACATGTCTTGTTCTTCAAATATTCACCTTGCTAATACTGAATCAACCATGACCTGTAATTCCTTCCTCTGCATCTCTAGTGTATACTGTCTAAACGTATCATGAACTTCCATTGGAGAAATGGTGGCATCAGTAATCCATCTAAGTGCTTCCCGCGTACACATTTTCATCTTCATTTTCATTTGATTTATGTCTGCGCGCATGTTTTTCTCTACTTCTCAGACAGAGATTAGCTTCCTTCCCCCAGTCTCTCATGACATTGAATTCCGCTGGCCGTGCTTTCTTGCGTAGCAATACTGATTCTAAGTGTTCTAAACGTGTCAATTCAAAACTCCCATCATTAGGCCACTGCAAGTCTGATACATGTCTGGTCTCCCTATGCAAATCGCATTAAAGATTATTGCCCCTACTCCATATTTCACATACATTTCAAATGCTGGCGACCCTGCGGGTGGCGCGACCTGGCCAGTTTCCAACGATTGTCTACTGCAGTGGAAAAATCCCACTAGGCAGGAAGACAATTTCCCAGGCATAATTAACCTTTACCCTTTTCTTTGATCTTGCAAGAGCAACTCTCAATCAATATCAGGGCATTTAAGAATCGGGTCACGACTCACCTGATCAATCAATTTGTCACTGCGTGTCTGGCTCAATCTTCCTCATTTCAGGACCCTCGCCTCAATGCTCTCTGGACGCTGATCGTCGATGAGGGATTGGCTGTGTACAGATCTGCAAAGGAGTCTCTCATCACTTCTACAGGGGCGCCCCGAACACCTTTCGATCCTGGCTCAACGGCTTTGTCCTCGACTCATTCTTGCCTTCTTCAAACTTAACGTATAGGATGGAGCAAAAGGGGGAGGGTCCCTGTTCGGGCACCATATTTGCTAGGCCGTGAAGACCCCCGCATATGGGAACTAAGGCACAATCACCATATACTAGTGACACGACAGACACAAGGTTCGATTTTCCAAGTAATAAGGTTTATTTCAAAGTATGCTCAGTTGGCTGACTGGGGTCTAATGTCTTGCAATATGTGTCACCCAGACCTCGTGAGACGCAAGAGAGGGAGCATCGCTCAAGCGGCAACATATATACACAAATGCAATCTTTGAAGGCAAATCAAACCGCCCATGATGTATCTTCTAGGCAGACCCTCCAGCTGATAGTGATTTTGCGATCCCGTAAAATACTGTGAAAAACTGCAGTTTTTGAAAGAAAAAAACAGACATTTTTGCAAAAACACCCACAAAAATGAGCGTTTTTGCAACAAACAAAAAATAATAAATACTCAAGGCCAGTCTCTCAACTCTTTTTTTTGGGCTCAAGAAATGAAATGCGCAAGCACATCTCATCACTTGAGGAAAAAAAAGCAGTCCGATCCACAAAGGACGGTTCTTATATGCGCCCTTTCAGATGTCCTTTTTCACCCCTTTGCGCAAATCAGGGGGCGTTTCTGCACATTTAAAAGCACATCCCAAATTGACAAGCAAGATGCGCTTTTAAATGTGCAGAAATTGTAGGCCACCCTATGCGCCCACTTTAAATACGTGCACGAGGGGTGCCACTGCTTTACAGGGTCTTTACTGACCCTACTGACTCATGCAATACTTTAAAAAAATAATTACAAAACTGCTGCTGTCTCACTTGCATTACCCTTAAGGGCCAGGTGCGGTGAAATGCACAGAGAGCCTGTAGACCATTGTCTGGAGAGTGCTTCCAACACAAACCTATTCAAGGCGGCTGGCCAGTGCATCATTTGCGATACAGCGCAGGCCCGTGGAAATGTGCAGGTCACCTGTGAGATTAAGGTGGCCTGCTCATTTCCAAAAATGGGTTATCCAAAAACAGCACATCCTCTTCTCTGTTTTTAGATGCCCCAATTTTTTAATCAAAATCTACAGTTTTCTTCAAAAATTGAAAAATGGTCACAATATGTGAAAAAAAGGAATGAGAGGGTGAGTGATGGGTGAGCTGTGGTGGGCAAGAAAGCAAAGGGAGAAAAGAGGGAGAGCAGTGGATCGGACAGGGAAGCGGTGGGCAAGAGAGTAGAGAGAGAGTGGAGGTACAGAAAGTGGAAGGAACGTGGGCTCAGGGGTAGTAATGGGCCAGAAGCAGAGAGGGATTGGCCAGAAAGGGGCAGTAAGCTGCAGATTGGGAGAAAGGATGAGGGAAGAGTGAGAGAATGGGAGAAAGGATGAAAGATGCAGAAGTAGCATGCAAGAATTAAGGACTGTATTCTGTGGGAGGAATTGGGGAGCATATGGTGTGAGTTGGGAGTATGATTTCGAGTTTGGTAGGGACTAGAGAGCGCAAATTGTGACTTGGCAGTGTGACAGAGCATGTGAGTATGTGTATGACTGAGCGTAAGGTTCAAAAATACAAGTTGTGATAGGGAATTGGTGAGACGTGTGAGATGTGTTGAGTGGGAGAGGTGTGTGGGTGTTTGCGGGATTTGGGAACATAGAAGGGGAATATTTTCAGCATTACAACTGATACTGATTAATAACGTTAATAATATCAAATAGGCATGCACATTAAACCAAAAAAACGTAGCCAAAACAAACACTTTTCTGTCAAGCCAGAGACATCTAGGACTCTTCCTATTTGATACACAAGTTACATATATTGACACCCTGGCTCTCGTGTAGCCTTAAACACGGCTTCTTTCCTGCAATCTACCTATCTTGCACCCTCCAGTCAATAGAAATTGTGCTGCAAAAATTCTGCCATAATAAAGGTTTGTGCCACAAAATGTGCATTTCATGCCGCAAAATTTGCTATTTCATGCCGCAAAATCCTGGTGGGTCTGTCTAGGGCTAGGGTTCGGTGATTGACAATCATGACAATTATGACACATTATAACACGTTTCTTATTCAATCTAATTATACTTATTCTAGCAACAGTTGCAGAGACAGTTCTTTGTTATGGAGAACTTAAAGCACTTGTTCAGCAAGGATATCATGTTCGTAAGAGAGACACATTCCTTAGAATGTTATCTACCAGTTTTTATTTGTGAACTAGGGGTCAGACTGTTCTGAGGCAGATCCGCGAAGGAGGACCGCTAAAAGAGTATAATTCATGCTTTAAACTGCCTATTGCTACAGCTTTGGTAAAACAGGCCGGCAGCTGTGCTGCTGATTAAATGCTGTTTCTGCTTGCCTCCAAGGACTTTGTGAGGGAGGAAAACAATGTATTTCTGTACTGTTTGGCATTCCTGTCTGGGTTGATCTTTCAACATGCAAGCTGTGGCCCTGCACTGTGTAAGAGCTTGAATCATAGAATACATTTGCAAAGAAGTTTAGACATAAAGGAAAAAAAGCAAATGGTGAATACTTTCACAAAATGGCCGCCCTTTGGTTCCATTGACAGTTCAATGTTTGCGATGTTTGTTACACGGATTTCACATGATGCGATTGGTTTTCAGCCAATACAATATATATATATATATATGCTATACAAACTATAGGGCCTTTTCTGGACTAACACTATCATAGCATCAGCTCCTTATCCGGCTTACCTAAAGCAATGCTGTCATCCTCACCTAATCTTACAAATTAATTCCACGTTATACTGATTACATCCCTATATTTGAATAAATGCATATAACTCTTACTTACTTACTTACTTTTCACAATACACTTGCAATAATAAGTAAGGCCGGTGTCAATTTTTTAGTGTGACTGGTACACTAGGCCTTTTAACAAGTTGCCTAACGTCCTCTTTTGACTCGTCTTTACACCTATCAATCCTATTTACACTTTCCATACATAAGCAAAGATTCTATGATTGCCATAATTGGGCATCTATTCTTACGTCTAATTTAAAACTCTTCCTTTTTTATATGACTTTCAACAGACTCCTCTGACTTGTTTGGATCGCCAACCTTCTTCTTTGCACTTTCTGACAACTGTGCAATGGTTTTCTCTTCAGTATTTACATATTTGTCCACTGTTTTGTCTTCATCTAAGTCAACCAATAAACAATCTAAATTTTTCCCACTTTCATTTACCCCAAACCCCTTCTACCGCAGTCTCAGTACACCCCTTACCCACAACTCTTCTAAATTCTGACAACAACCCTTGACTTTCCAACTTTGAAATTTGCTTGAAAGCTTTGCCACTCCCCTTCTCTGCTTATCACACCAATCTGCTCTACCCATTGTATTTCTCAATGGATTTCTACTTTGAAAGACACCAATATACCTTTGTGTTCTGTTAGTATTCCTATTTCCATCTCTTTCACATTGAAGCTCACATCTTTAAAAACACGTTCACTTTCCATTCCTTCTTTCCTTTCTAACCATAACCTATTTTAAATTTCTTCTTTTTGATCCACTGATCAACCACCATTTTCTGTCCAAACTCTCTCCACACTTTTCTATTCTGCACATTCAACTGGAGATATGTACCTTTCTTTGGCATGTCATTCCCCTTGAACCTGTGACTACTCCCCAGTGTACCCCAAGTGGGTATCTCTCATCCCCCCATCTGCTCAGCTGATGGTAGTGGCACCAAACCCTGCGTCAACCATAACCATTTTCCTTCACTTGGTGTAGGGGCATTATCGTGTCCACTCGGTTTTTTGTTTATCTCAGTGGCATTCATAATCAACACTCCACTCTGCAAACATGTCACACATCCCTGCAGCTGGACCCTAAGCCAGATTTTTTTGTCATACAGAAGATCATGTATTCCAATGTTCCTAAGCAGTTTTTGAGTCAACAACGTTTCCATGATTTTTCCAACAAAGAGTGCTTTTGTAAATGGACCAAAGTGTGTTGTGATGTTTGAAAAATTGTTGACATTCTCAAGCTGAAGTGTGATGTGTTTTTTTTACAAGGCATGAGGGAATAAACTGTTTCAAGAGAGCTACTCACCAGAGCCATTTTAGCTGGATCAAGGGTAGCAATTTAAAAACTAGTACTATCTCCAAGTGTCAGGAACATCCATGGGTGCACAATGACCCCCCATATGCTCATTGCTTTATGTATTAGTATGAAACAGATCATGTACTCAAACAGGCGGTACAGCATAACTATATCAACCTATGGATAAGGTACATTGACGCCATCTTCGGGATATGGTGTGGAAAAAAAGAAAACTTGAACAGCTTTTTTAAATATCTCAATTCGGTCGATCCTCAGATACAATTCACCCATGAAACATCACAGGAAGTTATGCATTTTCTAGAAATTACAATTAAGGCAGATGAGAATGGGTTCCCCACTAACATTTACCGCAAACAAACTGATCGAAACAATTTACTGCATACACTTTGCTTACACCAACCAAATGATGCAGGTAAAATGAATTGTGAGTAATCCAGAAGACTACATTCACAAGATAACCAAAATGGGGAAGAAATGTATTGTCCATGGATATAAGACACAAGAGGTTGAGGCAGCCACCATCAGGGCTGATAGTATACAGCATATTGATTTACTGTCACAGACAAAAGAAAAAAACAAGTGCACCTCCATTGGTGTATGTATCCAAATTCTCCATCCAAAGCAACATGATCAAATCTATCATCAAAAGAAATTGGAGGACACTTACATGTGACCTCAGGGTTGAACATATTTTTAAAGAACCACCTGTGTTTGCAGATCAAAGATGTAAAAACTTCAGGGACCAACTGGTCACTACCAGACATTCTACACAGACGCAGAGCACAGCACGCATCGGCACATTTCCATGCCTACAATGTAAGAACTGCGGGTTTGTCAGCAAAGGTAGCACACTCATCCACCCACACACAGTGGCGAAAATCAAACTGCAAGATTATTCCACATGCAACACCTCTAATATAATATACTCCACCAAATGCCTGTTTGGGCTATATGACATCTGACAATCTAAGTGACCCGCTAAACTAAGATGGAATTAACATATATCATGCATTAGAAACCCAAATCCCAATTTGCAGTAGCAAGACATTGGCATGAAATGAAGCATAACATCTTGCAGATACGAGTTCAAATTGTTGAGACAGTGACTAAATTTAACCAACACGAAAACATGACCAAAAAGTTAGATCAGCGTGAAACCTATTGGATTGAACGTCTTGGCACACTGACACCTAATGGCATTAACAAAAAGATCAACTAGATGTGTTTCATATGACAATCTATATCTATTTTTTTCTCACTGGTTGCAGAGACACTTCACCTCAGAGATGTATTTAACTAGACCGTTCAACCACTGGCTCACTAACCATAACGACTACACAACTTGGAGATTCATTCTTATTGCATCTTGTAAGCTTTATGTATTTGCTTAAATTGCCTCACTATGCATACGTGTGAAATCTCGCACTTATGCTCTATGCCT
This sequence comes from Ambystoma mexicanum, assembly GCF_040938575.1. NCBI lineage: Eukaryota > Metazoa > Chordata > Amphibia > Caudata > Ambystomatidae > Ambystoma > Ambystoma mexicanum. The sequence continues at coordinate 353,103,055 of NC_090941.1, read as the reverse complement.
AATTGCTGTAGTGTAGATACCTCACAGATTTACCATGCCTCGATATGTGTACTTTATCTCCTGTGCACCTGCCTGCATATGCAACATTCTTTCACTTCTTGCTCTTCCCTTAATGAGACGCTCCTGTTTAGGATTATTGCATGCATTGTACTATTTGCCCTTCAAGCTATTGCCCCACATGTGCTGTTATAACATGTACTTGATTAGTTAATTCATCATCATGTAGTGTAGTGCTTAATTACATTACAGTTTACCCATTACAATTTGCCTTACATGTGCCGCTATGACTGTGATTATGAAATGTATCCATATGTGCTGCAATAACATATACTTGATTTGTTATTCCACTGTCACAAGCATTGTAACGTTTAATTCTAATCTATAATCAATTATATTTCATTATTTTTATTTCCACTCATAGCATTTTGCTCCATGACTACCACCATAACTTGCATTCGACTGTTCAATCCATACATTGACAGATCTATACCTGCATGCCACTTTCACATCAGGCCCTGGCCCGGCATCCTGGCCTCTCTACTCACACAGAGAGGATGGTACGCAAGGCATTGATGATGTCAGCGTGCTCCCCTACGCGTGGCATTGCGATGCCCTAGGTTTCCAGGGCAACACTAAATACAACTAATCTGGCGTCCACACAAGAGGACCTCTATCCTGTGAATGGCTGGTAAGCTTTACTAGGTGTGTACATCTTACCAATGGACTATCATCACGTACTGTGCTATTCTTGCATATACAGACAGGTTTTACCAATAGAATCAATTTCTCACAGATTTGTAACTTCGCAGAACTCACCTGTGGACTCTCACCATGCAGCCCAGGTAAGGGCTTCCCATTCCCGCATATATAACCGAATGTTCACTTTAACACATTGAAACGCAATCCATTACGTTTAAAGATTCACAGATTCAATAGTTAGGGTAGCAGTCCAGCAGCCGTCTCAGAGGAGCAGGAGCTCGCTCAGAGCGGCAGGAGCAGCATCCCCCTTTCAGCCCGTGAAGAGGTAAGGCCCAGGGCTATATGGGGCTAATTGTTGCCACTCCCGAAGCTACCAGCCGTATCCATTTGGCTATTGCAGCCATCCAGCACTCGATCCGTGCTTACTGCCCTGTGTCTACTGAGTTGCCCACTACCGTTGCAGAAGGGCATCCCTACAATCTATTATTGCTGCCATTTAGTTCCACAAGGCCTTCCCACTTCCCAAGATGGCCACTGCATGTTACAGTCGATTTTCGGAGTCTGCTTCCTAACCTGTTTGCAGAGTCCTGCTGCCAATTGGCTACACACTGTTTGATCTTCCAATCTAGCAACGCCGGCCGGCAAAGCCGACCTCGCCCACAAAGGCCTCAACACTAAGGCTATTACTCCTGTCTGATCCTGTACCAGTCCTGCAGCCGTCTCAGAGGAGCAGGAGCTCACTCAGAGCGGCAGGAGCAGCATCCCCCTTTCAGCCCATGAAGAGGTAAGGCCCAGGGCTCTATGGGGCTAATTGCTGCCATTCCAGAAGCTACCAGCCTTATCTGTTTGGCTATTGCAGACATCCAGCACTCGATCTGTGCTTGCTGCCCTGTGTCTACTAAGGTGCCCACTACCATTGCAGAAGGGCACCCCTACAATCTATTATTGTTGCCCATGAGTTCCACAAGGCATTCCCACTTCCCAAGATGGCCACCGCATGCTACAGTCAATTTTCGGAGTCTGCTTCCTAACCTGTTTGCAGAGTCCTGCTGCCGATTGGCTACACACTGTTTGATTTTCAGCAATGCCGGCAGGCGAAGCCGGCCTTGCCCACAAAGGCCTCAACACTAAAGCTATTACTCCTGTCTGATCCTGTCTAAGCCTGGAGACGTGGAGACCGCAAAACCTCTGCAAGGTAACCCCCTCATTTTAATCTTCTTGAGCGCCCCTCCGCTCTGACCACTATAGAAGCAGTTTAATTAACTATCACTCAAGGCCCCTACTGTATCAAAAGGGTTGCATGCTGTGTCATCAGGCCGCCGCCATATGGTAAATGCTGAACCCCTGAAACGCTGCATTATCCTGGCCAGCATAACCCATCCTGACTGTTCCCCCTGCACCAGGCCGCCTGAGCTCCCTACCTAGCAGGGACATGCGCTCCTCTCATTTCATATGCACTTGTGTGTGCTTTTACATCCAATCTGACCCATCCAACTTTCAAATAAGGAAGACTTTCAAAACTTTTAATTTTACTTATTGTTTGTGATGCTCACCAGCCGACTAGCCTAAACCAAATGTATGCACTAACTTGCTGCCCGATCATTGAATCAGCCTACTTGCCTGAATTAGCCAACATTTTAACATTATCTAACGTTTGTGTATACACCAACCTATCGCTTAATTATGTATTAGTCTAGCCACATGCTCGCAATTAGCCCACTGCCTGATCTTTGTATTAGCCTTTTTTGCCTAAACTAGCCAACATTTTAACAGTATCGAATGTTAGTGTTACACAGTATTAGCCTATTTTCCTGGACTAGCCAACGTTTTAACTTTACCTAATGTTATTGTTATACACCAACCTATTGCTTAATTATGTATTAGCCTAGCCACATGCATGCATTAGCCCACTGCCTGATCTTTGTATTAGCCTATTTGCCTGAACTAGAACTAGCCAACGTTCTAACATTATCGAATTTTTGTGATGCACGCCTACCTAGTGCTTAACCTTGTATTAGCTTAGCCACACTCACGCATCAGCCCACTACCAGATCCTCGACTTAGCCTACTTGCCAATTTATGCCCATTGTTTGTAATGTTCGCCACCATGTTGCTCAATTTTGGTCTAACCTAGGCACACATACTCACTAGCCTGCTGCCAGACACTCAAATTAGCCTAGTTTTTGAATCAGCCTATCTTCTCCTGAAGCCCACTCGCCTAATACACAACATTGCTTCAGCCCAGATGCTTGATGACTTAAAACCCACACTCTGACTTCTGATCTAGCAACACTCCCAGCAATGCGCCAAGGCAGACTCCAGCTACTCCTATGACGCCACGAGCGCATCCCCTTAGCATTACAAATACTCTGCTCTAAACGCCCACCCCAGTGCAAACACAGGTCTCACCCCACACTGTGTTACACCACCCCCAGACTATCAAACTACCTAACAAAAGCACTATGCGCCCATTCATGAGAGCTCCTTCCCCCAGCTACACATTCCTCTCCATCCTCAGCTCACTTATCCTCCTCCCACATAGAGCCTCTCTTCAATAAATCATGCCTTCTAGTGCCATTAACACTAAATCCGCCAATACCAATCTCAGCCACCCAGCAGACACGCCCACGGATAAAGAAGTCTGCTCCAAAGGTGGATTTATCTTCCACAAAACAGGATTGGCACTGCTTTACTGTCCCAGACACCACCCTCTGCCTTGCCACACGCCATTCCTTCCCAACACACTAGCCTTCCCGACCACACCTCAACCCTACACCAAAACTCAGACACTACTAGGTAGCACATGCCACTCACGCCTCTCCTCCAGATCTACACATACCACTACCCAAACAAGATCCACCACTGTTGCTAAAAGAAACATTAGACTCACAGGACGTACACATCTCCAACACCTCCACTACCGCAATAACCACTACCCCCCTCTGTCCTAATACCTTCACAACGCCCAAACACCATGAGACTCAGGAAAACACTAACACTAGCTCTCAGCAGATAACCACTCCTAACAAGTCCCAACTTAAACCTCCCAATACCTTAGCAATCACCCCTCAGGCCTACCTGAACCCGCCATCAAGTGCACCCAATCCCAGGCAGCCCTTCTAGGAGCCCTAATACATGTCAGATCCCTTGGAGCACACGCATTTGACATACACAACTGCATATTAGAGTTCAAACCCGACTTTATAGTGCTCACCGAAACATGGCTACATACTGCCTCAGGACCACAGATCACACTACCTATCTCTTCCGAATATACCCTTCTCAGAGCAGATCGCCTAGATGCAATAGATGGTGGAGTGGCCATCATCCATAAAACCTCATTACACTTCAGGGAATGCAAAATGGAAGCACTCAGTGGCTATGAAACTCTCTCCCCAAATTAGCCGTCAACCATCAAATAACAATCAATTTGCTGATAGTATACAGAGCAAAGAGTCCCCCAAACAAGCCAGACATAGACCTACCTCTACTAATTACACCCCTGCTCAAACCCAAAATTAAATAAATTCTGCTTGGAGACCTCAACCTAGGCTATGATGACCCCTCGGACAGCAAGGCTACAGCCTGCCACAAGGCATTCCAGGAAATACAATTCTCCCAAATAATGAACACCCCCACCCATTCCAAAGGCAGAATCCTTGATTGGATTCTCACCCTGAATACCACTGCCTAATCAAATTCAATATAAACCTAGACACTGAACCTGTAGCCAAAACTGGAAGCTCGGCACCCATTCAGGTCAGAAATGCATGCAAGCTTACCCTGGAGAATCTTAATCCATTTCTTAATAAATTACTCAATGCCAAACCTTTTGACAGTACTAGCAAAGAGAGCACCTCAAAACGCTTCCACCACTGCCTAAAATCTGCAATAAGCGAAGTAGCCCCCCTCAAAACCAAAGTGCCCAAACCTAAACGCAGCACCCCCTGGTTTAATAATGAACTCACAGAACTCAGAAGAGAAAAAAGAGCTCTAGAACACTTAGCCAGAAAAAAACACTCCCCAGAACTCCAATCCAAACTGAAACAACCATCTAAAGCTTATAAACTCAGTATACTCTCTAATAAAGCGGAATCACTCAATAACCGTATTGCCACCGCACTCTCCAACTCCAAAGAATTATTTACCATTATCAGGGAATTAGAATCCCCCATCCTACCCACCAGCCCGATAAACCCTAGTAAAGTTTGGTGTACCACCATTCAGGACGCCCTATCCTCCAAAGTGACCGCACTCCAGAATAAAATAGCCTCCCAAAAAAGCTTCTAGATCTCACAACTAATCCTTTCCACCCTCCAATTGCTACCTTAAGGTCGGATGTACCCAAATTCCACTTTACCCAAGTCACTAGTGATCAGGTGCTTAAAACAATAGCATCTCTCAAGCCCTCTAATTGCAAAGGCGACAGCTTTCTGGCTAAAGTAGTTAAGGACTGTGCGACTACATTAGCACCCACCATCACCAACTTTGTGAATGAGTCCTTCAATTCCAGTGAAATATCAGCTTCTATCAAAGTAGCCTGGGTCACAACCCTACTTAAAAAGCCATCCATAGACCCAACAATACCCACCAATTACAGGCCAATAACAACCGTGCCTTTTCTCATCAAAATCATTGATAAAATAGCATAAACCCAAGTACAATCCCATCTTGAACAGAATAACCTATTAGGGGAAAGACAATCAAGTTTCCCCCCCAATCAAAGCACTGAGACCACCCTTCTAGACCTAAAAAAACAGATGGATGCTATTAGAGATTCTGATAAACTGTGCATCTTATTACTCATAGACCTCTCAGCGGCGTTCGACCTGGTAGACCACGACAAACTATGTCAAACCCTTTCCACCAACTTCCATTTCTTCAAGAAGGACACCACCTGGATAAAATCCTTCCTCTCTGATCGCACTTCAAGAGTCACCCTAGGGGAAGTTGCAGCTGATCCCATCCCGGTACCACTGGGAGTACCGCAAGGATCCTGTCTCTGCCCTACGCTATACAATGCATGTACTAAACTACTCGTCGCAGCACTGGATGCTATGGGAGTAATTTACACAAACGTTGCTGATGATACTCAGTTACTTATTTCCATCACAGGCAACCTTGAACAGGATACAGCCTGTATCAACAAAATATACTCCCACATCCAAAACTGGATGGCTAACAACAGTCGTGCCTTAACGGAGAAAAAACTGAGATCCTCACAGTCGGCTCCCACTGCCAAACTTATCACACTTAGCAGGCCTCTCCTCTCCACCAAAAACTGTCTGACACTTGCTAGAGCCCTCATCCTAGCAAAAATAGACTATTGTAACATTCTACTGTTAGGTACCTCAAAAAAAAAACTTAACTAAACTGCTACTCCTACAAAAAAAAGCCCTTAGAGCGGCTCTAAGCATTAATAGAAGAGAGCATATCACGCAACACAGAAGAGATGCTCACTAGCTCCCATTATAAGCGAGTATCCTGCATAAAACGCTGAGCATTACCCACAAATGCACATCTGACAATGCCCCCTATTTAACCAATGCATTGCACATAAAACCACGCTCAGATAACTCAGATCCAATGCCACTTACACTTCTTCAAATCCCACGCTTCACCACTACTAGAGCAGGCACCGCCAGCTTCCCCATAGCAGCACCCCGTATCTGGAACTCCCTCCTGCCCCATTTGTGAAATGAAACCTTCCTCCCGAAATTCAAAAAACAACTAAAAAATTGGTTGTTCAACAAATATTAACAAAAACAAGTATCTTTAGGTATGTAATCTTCTAAGACTCACAAGAAAACCACAACTGCTTATGACATCCAAAATGTATTTACATGTCTGTACCTGCATATGAAAACTAAGATGTATGTAACCTACGCCGTGATACGGGAGGGTTTGGGCGTGTAATCAAATGCAATAAATAAATACAATAAATACATATTTTGACCACCCCCCTTTTTTATCTATTACAAACGTGTATGTAACTTACCCAAACAGTAATGTTCATCATTTCTTTTTTTTAAACTTATTTTCTTGTACTTTTTCTTGATTCCGATTAGTATACTGTGGTATGTGTATCCTCTTGCATTGAATCCACCTGGAATAATATAAATATTGCACATGTTATCATGTACATGTATACCATAATGGCAATGTACGTGCTGTCATTACTTAAAGCTCAGCCCTGAAGATGGAATCCTTTTCCGAAATGCATTGCACTATGAACTAACATTGACAGGAGTGCATTTTGCCTTCGTGAGCAATTAATAAATATCTATTTGGGCATTTTTCAAAAGCACTATTTACCAACTAATGAAAAATAAATCCAATGACTATTGCAGCTTTTCTATAGGAGCATTATGAGAGTGCCTGGCCTAGTGAGTGGTTACACTCAGTATTTTGTTCAAACGATATTGGCCTTGCCATTTTTGCTGGTTCAATCTGTTCAAGTGAGACTCTCATGTTTTGACCAACAATAGTTTAAATACTGTGGGCCTCATTACGACCCTGGCGGTAAGGGGTTTACGCCAGCGTTAGCTGCGCCGACCCCTTACCGCCAATTACGAGGTCCCTTAGCGCCATGGCGCTTTTAACACCTGCTTTTAGCAGATGTTAAAATCCATGGCGCTAAGGGACCATGGAGTTAATTACGCCACCGTAATTTACGGTGGCGTAATTAACGCCTTCCCCACTCCCATTATGCCCTATGGGGCAAAAATGGGAATGGGGAAGGGTAAATGGGGATTGGGGACTTACCGCCCCCGCCAACCTCGGAATGGGGCGGTAAGTCCGCCAACCACCATGGCGTAAACTACGTTTACGCCATGGTGGTAAAGTCACGGCCCAGGCGGTAACTTACCGCCTGGGTCGTAATGAGGCCCTGTCAATAAATGTGCCCATGCCTCAAGAATGGGTCTGGTATCAGCTAGAGGTCAGTTCATCAAGGTATTCGGCTCAAATACGCACCTGATGACAGGGATTAAAAGAGCTAGGGATTGTGTGGATCACAAGCTCTGAGAAAGAGAGGGAGAACATCAGGGCAGATGCTCCTGTGCTTTTGTCTCTTATCTACCTCCACCATATCATCAGAATGCACAGAAGTGTCTCCCTTCCTTCACTTGCCTACTGCTATAAACTCCCAGTTCTTTCCTTAAGAAAACAAAGAACATGTCTCCAATTATAAGCTATTAACCTTCTTAAAAACATCCCTACCAAAAACTAACAACCTGCCTCCACTCCACATCGGTCCAGCACACAATCTGTCCTTGCCGCTTAAATCACCCTACTCTCTTTAACTGTCTGCCCTGAATTCCTCTAACCCTTTACATGTTTTCTTTGAACTTGCTAATTCTTCCAAAGTGTTGCTACCCCATTCATATCATCTGAGGAACTCTCATTCTCTATACTCCCCACTCATCTCTCTGCTGTCAGCGTGCTCATACCTTACCAGCACTTACTAACATGTTATGTTATGTTATGGGTGCTTATAAAGCGCCGGCAGCCCGCAGGCATCAGGGCGCTGATAAAAAACAACATGTAATGGTCACATTTGGAATAAACGTCTGTCTCACTGGGTTCTTATTTTGCTAAGCATTAAAGTTTACGTGAAGAGGCAAGTCTTCAAGCTCTTCCTAAACGTTTGATAGTTCTTTTCTAACTGTAATTTAGGAGGTAGTTTGTTCCACTGTTGCGCTACGCAAACAGTGAAGGATCTGCCCATGCCTGCTTTGAGCTTGTATCTTGGCATGTTTATCAGTCCTTTATCCGCTGAGCGTAGTTGTCTCGAGGGGCTATGTCTTGTAAATTGTTTCTTGAAGTATAGCGGGGCCTCTCCAAAAATACACCTGTGAATGATTGTCATTGACTTGAAGTTCACTCTGTCTTCAACTCTTAGCCAATGCAATGATTTCCTTGCCTCTGTTATGTGCTCCCTAGTTTTTATTTTCTTCACTAGATGAACCAGTTCATTTTCTATGACTTGACATCTGGCAATGTATTTTTGTTGCTCCCAACAACAATGCATTTCCATAGTCTAGTCTGGATAGTACTATTGCTCTAGCTATAGTTGCAGAATTCTCTTCACTCAGATAGGGTCTAATGGCTTTAATGAGGCGTATATAGTATGAATTACTTTTGTGTAAAAAGTTGACCTGAGCCTCTGAGCTCACCTGGGCATCTACCATCATCCCCAGGGTCTTTACCTTGCCCGAGACTTGGATTTTGGCCTCTTTGATAGAGAAGAAATGATATTCCTCTCCCAGTTTGGCTCTGGCTGCGCTGTTTCCAAACATCACAAGCTCTGTCTTGGTGTTATTTAGGCACATCCAGTTTTGCTGCATCGACTGGTCTATTATGTGGTAGATTTCTGCTATTTTCGCACTCTTGTGTGATCGCCCTCTAGTACTAATACCAGTTCGCGTATCGTCGGCGTAATATGGAAAAAGACGCTGACGTCCTCCATCAGATCACAGAGACTTCTCATATATATGTTGAACAACAACAGAGATAGGCCTGCGGTACACTGAAAGTAATTGAGATAGGCTCAGAAAACATTTCTCCCCAGTGTACTCCACCCGGCACCTTTGTGTTCCGTTGACTGCTTTTTTACTCACTCATAACATAGAACATGTGCCAGATGTACTGCATGCTACAGTTCCACCCTGCTCCTGACTCCCTCATCTCTCGCAAACCTCTTCCCATCAGCATCTTTTGCTGAGCTGCACACTCACAAAAATGCAAAACCCACCTGCAACCAAAACCTACCTGCAACCTTCTTCGAAAAAGTAGTACAGCCCGACTCCCTCAACCAACCCCAACTAAGGTGCACTGGCTAAACCATCTACCCTTACACCACGGGAGGGAGGGAGTGAGGAGGATTCTTGCTCTTCCTGGGGCTACCCGTCTTGCAAATAACGTATCCTGGTGCTCAAGACCGGCAAATAGCTAGTCTCAGTGCCCAAAATAACACAGACTGCAATGAAATGAAATTCAGCAGATACAATGAGTGCGAATGAGCATTTGATCAACAGCAAGTTCCAATTGTCAAGGTCTGATCGGCAATCCAAACGCATCACCGATTACAAAATGACACCAAAACGGGCACTTACGTACTATTGTAGATGACAGCGCAATACAGTTTCGATCCCCGGTCCGCCCTTAGAAACCACTGCCTATTAAGTGAGTTATAAATAACCAATCATGTCATATCCATTTGCCATCCTATGAATAGACGAAACCTAAAAATCTATGCACCTAAAATTGAAATACGCATCCATTAAAAATAAACCAAAACTGCATGTTACATTTAATAGATGTTCCTCTTATTTTAATAGGGCATATTTATGTGACAAAACGTCCACAGTTATGAGATTCTTGTCATAATATATGCAACGGCGCTCGCTCTCGTTTAGATCCTTCCCTATTTAAATACCGCAGTTGTGGCTTTCCTTCACATCAGCATAAATGCTGATAAAGTCTTACGAGTTTCTTTATTGTTTTTAAAATGATTACGCTCCATGATTGTGAATTACATGCCATTACCTTTAGCAAGGTATTGTGATGTAGCTGTTCTGTTCATCTTTCATATTAATATGCAAATAGGCCGATAATACGCAACTTAATCGAAATGAAAGTTGAAAGCTAATTGCCATTTTCGTCACAAGACATCTGAGAAACACTATTTGTGTTACAATCGGAAAAGGCTAATGTGTCATCTTAAAACGCACCCCATCAATCTAGCAGAGAGGCCTCATGGAGGTGAAGTGCAAAGCGCGTTTTCTGTATGCAGGTTGCCAGCCACCCCTACGCAGGTGGTCCCATCATTGCAGACCTGCTCTAAATTGCTGCCATTCATTATGCACAGTGGCTGCCTGGCACAGTCTTGCACAGGCCATCTATTCCTGTCTGATGCATGATATGTCACTGACAAAAACCTAATTACACCATTAATTAATAGGACAATTTTCCAAATGCCTTGCGATGCAGCTTGACACTCATTAGTGCCTTTTTATGAATAATTCCTCTCTAGGCATTATACGCCATGGAGTGACATTTAAATGAGCCTTTATTACGAAACATATGTTTATATGAAGACATACATACATATATACATATATTCAGTGAAAAAAAACGTTGTTAAAGGGACGTTATGGTTAAGTTGCGCTACTAAAAACCTATCACCTTTACTGAAAAAAGTACAATGAAGGAACGTTACAGCTAAGGTGGCCTACTAAAAACCTATTAAAATCAGTGCAAAAACTTAGTTAAAGGGACGTTCTAGTTACTTTGCAGTAACAACAACCTATCCATATTATGCTTACAAGTAAAACCGAAAAACCCCAGTAATGCACGATTGACAACAAACAATACGGACAATGTCTTCAGAACACCCCCATTTTCTTTTTTTTTTGTGAACATTTCAGGACACCGCAAGTGTTCTTGGAACAGTTTCAGCTTACTTGCGAACAAAAAGGACACATATTGAGTCCTAAGAACACCACCCATTCAGTTTATTTAGAACACTTCAGAACACCCGTGATGTCCGCAGACAAATCAAACACAAAAAGAACGTTTACCACATAAAAAAGCACAACATTTAACCTATCTCAAACCCTCCCATCCTCCCCAAACACTCCTACACAACAACACACTCCACTAAATACACATTTTGAACAAACTTTCACCGCGCTGTCCGCGGACGTCCGCGAATCCAAGATGGCGGGCGCTTCCGAAAATCTGATGCGCATCACGCTTAACACCGTCCAACCAGCAACAACGCTGCATATCCGCAGACATGACGTAAGCCGCTCGGCCAATAAGGGAAGTGTGTCCGCGGACCGAACACAGATATCACTAATTTTTTTTACCTACTTTTTGGTCATTTTAAAAAGAACTACTGGACGGATTTTCACCGAATTTGCAAAAGCACGCTTTCGGGACCAAGCCGCTGCTCCTGGTCCAAATTTGGGGAAAATCCGTCCAGCGGTTTGGGATGTAGGCGCGAGCAAAATTTCTTTCCCATTCAGTCTATGGGGAAAAAAAAGTTTTGGGACCCCCCTATAACTTTGCCCCCCCGGACGAATCCTCACCAAACTTTTTTTGCAAAGTTTGGTGAGGATTCGTCCAGGGGGAGCGAAGTTATAAGCCGCCCAAAAAGTGCTCTTCCTATCGAAACACCAACTTAACCATAACTACATGGCCACTACCGTGGCCATGTAATATATATAAAGATATATCAAACACTATATATATATATATATATATATATATATATATATATATATATATATATATATAGTGTTTGATATATCTATATCAAACTTGGTTCATAAAATGTCACTAAATATTATAGTGATATTGTGAAGCTGTCTGCTTCATTAAGCTCTAATATACTCCTTTAGTGGTCGCAAACTAACTATAGACCCGCACAAGTATTAACTAAGTCGTGCTGAGAGAGTACTACTAAAAATGAAGAAAGGACTCAGGTAGGGTGTTTTTAACCTCCTAAAATGGCGGAACACGCTGTTTACTCTACTGAACGTCAGCGCGAGTAAAGATCAATTTGATCTGTAGACACATGTAACTTATGGATACCAGACACGGGCAGGGTTCTCCATCTGTCAGGGAGAGTAAGGTAAGATCCATATCCAATAACTTGCGGGCAACGTGTACTCGCCTTGAGACGCTGCACTAATAGATAAGTGTAGGCGCATTGGCAACAAGACTAACTAGACATTATTTTTAATCAATAGTTACATGACAACGGATCAACCAGAGCCCCGTGAATAGTGAAGACTATAACATTGAATAATGTTTTAGAAACCTTTCTTGGAGATGCACCCCCAAAGATAGAGACACTGAAGGTAAATTTAAACCGCAGTACATAGAGTTTGACTTTAAATACATAGAGAGCACCAAGGAGGTTTCACAGAATATTGTATGTTTAGTTTCAGCAATCAGAATACACCACCTTCAGACCAGTTTTGGGCATTGGCACAACTCCATAGTGAGCTAGCTGACTACCAGTCACTATAACTATCTTTAACTCCACTACAGATTGAAAATAGAAAGGTATGTTTTAAACGTTTTATACATTAGAAGTTCTGAACAAAAATCGACGGAGGAAGGCAATTTCTTTGGACATTTAAAGGTTTGTTAGGGAGAATTCTCAAGAATGTGCTAATTTCCCCCATCTTTTGAGACCCCCATCAACTTTGCTGGATTTCTAGGATTTTAATTTTTACCTGGAAAGAGTGTGAGCCTTTTTTTCCCACTCTTTCATGTATTTTGATGTGTGTTTTACTTTTGCGTTCTTTGGATGTGGGGTTTTAAAACAACTTCATATGTATCATCTTTTGCTTGTGTGTCTCACAGCACCTTCTTTAATACCTTCTCTGGAACTGACCACTGTCTCCAGGAGCATGTAAAGTTAAATTGACTTTACTAGTCTTTTTACATTTACAGACCCAGCACATACGATCTTCCTATAGAGTGCTGGAGGTGTTGCCTAGCATCCCCTGAGTCTAAACACTCATGAAACAGTCAAATGTTACCCCTTCCAACTTGAAATGGCTGGTGGCAGTGGTTTTTAACAAATTTCCATGATTTTTCCCGACCGCGAACACCGGTAGCTAAACATTGAGGCTGCCATGTTTTTCAATATGACGCCCAAGACCTATCTGTAAAAACAGACTCTGGTCGACTTTTTTCGCCGTTTCTTTTAGGAAAGGTCCTTCTAGTGTCCAACTCTGTGCGCCAAACGAGGTTTGGTCCCATTGTTCATTGGCCTTAGCTGGGCTTCAGTTATGAAGCCCTCCTCTGGCGCCTGAGTGTCTGGGGTGGACAGGATGTGAGGGAGGTGCCCGAAACTCCCTGTGCTTAGTCTCCTAGGAGACCTGAAAGCACTCTGGCATGATTGCCGGCTGGCTATCCGGCAAGGACAGCCACCCTGCTGTGTGAGTGGCAGCCAGGTTGGAATGAATGGGGGAAAACTGTTTAAAAGCAGGCTTCTGGGACTTGGAAAGCAGAGTCGACCACTGGAATGAAAGAACCGAAGACGAGCTGAAGGAAGCCGACTGCTGCAAATCCTGGTCCACCAGTGAAGCCCTGCTGCAGGTCCGAATTGCCTGAAACTCCATCGACACAGAAGGATTTCAAGGATAACTTCTTCCATTGAGTTTGGTGGGAACAACCAACTCGTAAACCGCCTGGACACCGTCGCTATACTGGTCGAATTTACTTCAGAATGCTGTTGAAAACCGGATAGCCAGTGGGAAGGATACCAGTTTGTGGTCTTTAAGGCACTCACACCTTAAACCAACGTTTAACCAAGCTTGTGACCACTTCCCTGGGCAGTGCAGGAACCTCCCGACATCCTCCTTCTTGTCCACACGACTGAAGCTCAGGAACAGCGAGATCTGCAGGAACTGCCAGGAACAACTGCCTCAGCTACAGCTTTTGTTCACTAAAAAGGTACTGTGCAAATGAGGTCAGGAAATCCTTTCTGCCGTGGTCAAAGTTTGTGAAACTTTCCCAACCTTGAAGGCTTGTCCTTCCCTAAATCAACATCTAACTTTTAGTCTGACCAACTTCTTCCAAAAACTGTGGTAAAGACTTAACCAATTACTACCAGAACTGTGCTATCATATATAAGACTCTGGACCATTGACTTTGGCCCAGGCCTATTGAATTGAATTGCTGGTTGTAGTGAACTGAAACTCTTTGTTCTACCTCTGAAAGTATTTGTGCATTATTTCTTTTAACCTTGTCTTTTTACCCTTTTTAAAAGTAACTGACGTGCCATTTTGCTCCTGCTTCAGGGGAGCTGAACTCGTTCAGAAGCTTATTGATTGTGTATTGTAGTATATTAGTTTGTGAAATTGAGGTGCTCTTGCTAGTGGAATGTTTTCCAACTGACTGTGTAAATACATGTATATTCTTTTACCAAGAAACCTTGAGTAAGTTTTTGTTTGAATCACTGTGATTGCTAGTCCTTAGTCTAACCTCTTCTACTGCTCACTTTACTCTTGAGATAAGTCTGGGTGCTCAGCCACTGCTACCACATTACTGTGTAGTACAGGCTTGTACCAAAGGTGAAATTGTACTGACACTTGTAGTCTTAATTGTCTGTAGTGTTCCCAAAGTGTAATGCATGTGATTCTGCCTAACAAGGCTGAGTTATTTTTACTTAAATATTTAGGTCAACACTGCGGCATTTCGCTGAATTTGACCTCAGATGACAATTCCTACTTCATTTAGGATATCACCTGTTAAAGACTCACCTCACACTCAAGTTTGTAATTAATTTGCTCATTTGAAATCTGACATAATGAAAATAAGTTGAAGGAATTGAACAATTATAGCTTCCCCTTCTTTTTGTGTTTCTCACAACAGTTACACCACACAGAGCAAATTGAAAATTCTGTTCTCCAAGAAAAACGCTCCAAATAGATGCTGATGACTGTTTGTTTTAGTGTTACCAAAACTAATGTGAGTAACCTCCGGATGAATGTTCCGAAATTAGCAAAAGAGAACAGAAACATGGTGAGTTCCATGTTCTAGTACATTGTTCTACTAGAGATAAGCATTAGACTCCATTATTGAGTTTGACAAATGAAAAATTGCACGCGCTTTGAAAGTTGTTGTGAATCAATTGTGTTTCTCAATTCAACACCTCTACTTGACTGTCTTCATTGATTTATTGTGTGCCATACTGAGTGGACTAATTAATGGCTCCTGTCCCTACCCACACACTCCTGAGAATAAGGCTTAACTGCTCATCCATGCACCTTGTTCGGGTTTGGCAAACCTCTCAGATTTCCCTGTTCACTATAACTAGGGTGGCCTTCTAAATCTGTCTACCAGGCCAGATTCTCAAAATTCATCTTAACATGATTAACACTTATTTGCTTGCAGTACCCCTCATCATCCCAAAATCAGCTGCTACAGTGAGTTAAATGACAGAAGGTGCTAATGACTGTTAGTAGCTATACTACTATCTACCAAATGCAAAACTATACTTTATATTCTGTATATTCTGTTTGTATACATATGCGTGAGTCTATTTCCAAATACTTGAAGCGTTTTCTTTGTTAAGAGTTACCAAATCTGTATATAAGATTCAAATTATTCCAAGTATCAACATTGAAATGTATAGGACCAAGGATTGGTCTAGTAGCTAAAGAAAGAAGTTTTAGATTGTGTAATTATGTGAATTTAATTGACACCTTGAAACATCTGATTATATTTTGTCCATGATTGCACAAGCTTAGGGAGCATCACTTCTATAGGTGTATTAATCCATCTTTTACCCACGTAGGTGATCATTTATTAGCTGCTTTTTCTCCTCCTTTTCGGAGGATATTTTGTCACTCTTAGTTTTGTGTTTTATTGTGTTTTACATTTGTATTGACAACAACATTCATTTTGTTGTGTTTTGGTGTAATGATTTTTGAATAAATTAATATTCTTTCTAGTGATTATTTAGAGACTAATTGTATTATTTGGTCTAACTGTTGATAGATTTGCTAACTACCTTTTGTAATATTGAAAGCAGTGATGCGCCTTTTTACCACTGCAACGTTGCTTTTCTCATGCATACCACCAAGACGAGTGTGGAACAATCCGGGCTTACTTTCTTCCGAGGTAGAGAGGGAAAGGTGTCTTGTAAACGACAGCATTTCTGCTTTTCAGTTCGACGCAGGGATGTTCTTTTGTGCCCATGTGAACCTTAGTGCTTTTAATGTGAGGTTTTTTGGTGGAGCTCATTTCTTTTTGTCCCCCATTGAACATGATGTTGTGTTCCTCAATCTACAAGCTATTTTGTAGAAGCTTCTTGTGCAACAATGTAAGGAGGAGAAGAAGCGAACAATACTCAGCAAATATAAAATCGTTTTTTTTTTTTCGTTTTGAAGCACTTTTACAAAAAAAACAATTTCTGGGTGTCCTGAAATGTTCGTAGGGGGTGTCCTGAAGACGCTGTCCGTATTGTTCTCTAGCAAGTTGATTGTGTTCTAAGAACACTTGCGGTGTCCTGAAATGTTCGCAAATAAACACAATGGGGGTGTTCTGAGGACGCTGTCCGTATTGTTCGTTGTCAAGTTGAAAGTGTTCTAAGAACTCTCGCGGTGTCCTGAAATGTTCGCAAAAAATCAAAATGGGGTGTTCTGAAGACGCTGTTTGTATTGTTCTCTGGCAATTTGAAAGTGTTCTAAGAACTCTTGCGGTGTCCTGAAATGTTTAGGTGTTCTGAGTGTGGGGGTGTTCTGAGGACGCTGTCCGTATTGTTCATTGTCAAGTTGAAAGTGTTCTAAGAACTCTTGCGGTGTCCTGAAATGTTCATAGGGGTGTCCTGAAGACGCTGTCCGTATTGTTCTCTGGCAAGTTGAAAGTGTTCTAAGAACTCTCGCGGTGTCATGAAATGTTCGCAAATAAACAGACTGGGGGTGTGTTCTAAGAACTCACGCAGTGTCCTGAAATGTTCATAGGGGGTGTCCTGAAGACGCTGTCCGTATTGTTCTGTGGCAAGCTGAAAGTGTTGTAACAACTCACGCGGTGTCCTGAAATGTTTGTAGGGGGTGTCCTGAAGACGCTGTCCGTATTGTTCTGTCCGTTTTGTTCGCAAGTAAGCTGAAACTGTTCCAAGAACAATCGCGGTGTCCTGAAATCTTCGCAAATAAACAAAATGGGGGTGTTCTGAGGACGCTGTTCGTATTGTTCGTTGTCAAGTTGAAAGTGTTCTAATAACTCTCGCGGTGTCCTGAATTGTTCGCAAATAAACAAAATGGGGGTGTGTTCTAAGAACTCACGCAGTGTCCTCAAATGTTCGTAGGGGGTGTCCTGAAGACGCTGTCTGTATTGTTTTGTGGCAAGCTGAGTGTGTTCTATGAACACTTGCGGTGTCCTGAAATGTTCACAAAAACAAAATGGGGATTTTCTGAGGACGCTGTCCGTATTGTTCATTGTCAAGTTTAAAGTGTTCTAAGAACCCTCGCGGTGTCCTGAACTGTTTGCAAATAAACAAAATGGGGGTGTTCTGAAGACGCTGTCCATATTGTTCGCTGTCAAGTTGAAAGTCTTCTAAGAACTCTCGCGGTGTCCTGAAATGTTCGTAGGGGGTGTCCTGAAGACGCTGTCCGTATTGTTCTCTGGCAAGTTGAAAGTGTTTTAAGAACTATCGCGGTGTCCTGAAATGTTCGTAGGGGGTGTCCTGAAGACACTGTCCGTATTGTTCTGTGGCACGCTGAAAGTGTTCTAAGAACTCACGCGTTGTCCTAAAATGTTCGTAGGGGGTGTCCTGAAGACGCTGTCCATATTGTTCCGTGGCAAGCTGAATGTGTTCTAAGAACTCTCACAGTGTTCTGAAATGTTCGCAAATAAACAAAACGGGGGTGTTTTCTAAGAACTCACACGGTGTCCTGAAATGTTCGTAGGGGGTGTCCCGAAGACGCTGTCCGTATTGTTCTGTGGCAAGCTGAAAGTGTTGTAAGAACTCACGCAGTGTCCTGAAATGTTCGTAGGGGGTGTCCTGAAGACGCTGTCCGTATTGTTCTGTGGCAAGCTGAATGTGTTCTAAGAACTCACACGGTGTCCTGAAATGTTCGTAGGGGGTGTCCCGAAGACGCTGTCCGTATTGTTCTGTGGCAAGCTGAAAGTGTTGTAAGAACTCACGCAGTGTCCTGAAATGTTCGTAGAGGGTGTCCTGAAGACGCTGTCCGTATTGTTCTCTAGCAAGTTGATTGTGTTCTAAGAACACTCGCGGTGTCCTGAAATGTTCGCAAATAAACAAAATGGGGGTGTTCTGAGGACGCTGTCCGTACTGTTTGTTGTCAAGTTGAAAGTGTTCTAAGAACTCTCACGGTGTCCTGAAATGTTTGCAAAAAATCAAAATGGGGGTGTTCTGAAGACGCTGTCTGTATTGTTCTCTGGCAAGTTGAAAGTGTTCTAAGAACTCTTGCGGTGTCCTGAAATGTTTAGGTGTTCTGAGTGTGGGGGTGTTCTGAGGACGCTGTCCATATTGTTCATTGTCAAGTTGAAAGTGTTCTAAGAACTCTTGCGGTGTCCTGAAATGTTCATAGGGGGTGTCCTGAAGACGCTGTCCGTATTGTTCTCTGGCAAGTTGAAAGTGTTCTAAGAACTCTCGCGGTGTCGTGAAATGTTCGCAAATAAACAAACTGGGGGTGTGTTCTAAGAACTCACGCGGTGTCCTGAAATGTTCATAGGGGGTGTACTGAAGACGCTGTCCGTATTGTTCTGTGGCAAGCTGAAAGTGTTCTAACAACTCACGCAGTGTCCTGAAATGTTTGTAGGGGGTGTCCTGAAGACGCTGTCCGTATTGTTCTGTCCGTTTTGTTCGCAAGTAAGCTGAAACTGTTCCAAGAACACTCGCGGTGTCCTGAAATCTTCGCAAATAAACAAAATGGGGGTGTTCTGAGGACGCTGTTCGTATTGTTCGTTGTCAAGTTGAAAGTGTTCTAAGAACTCTTGCGGTGTCCTGAAATGTTTGCAAAAAAACAAAATGGGGGTGTTCTGAAGACGCTGTCCGTATTGTTCATTGTCAAGTTGAAAGTGTTCTAAGAACTCTCGCGGTGTCCTGAATTGTTCGTAGGGGGTGTCCTGAAGACGCTGTCCGTATTGTTCTCTGGCAAGTTGAAAATGTTCTAAGAACTCTCACGGTGTCCTGAAATGTTCGCAAATAAACAAAATGGGGGTGCGTTCTAAGAACTCACGCGGTGTCCTCAAATGTTCGTAGGGGGTGTCCTGAAGACGCTGTCCGTATTGTTTTGTGGCAAGCTGAGTGTGTTCTATGAACACTTGCGGTGTCCTGAAATGTTCACAAAAACAAAATGGGAGTTTTCTGAGGACGCTGTCCGTATTGTTTGTTGTCAAGTTTAAAGTGTTCTAAGAACTCTCGCGGTGTCCTGAACTGTTTTCAAATAAACAAAATGGGGGTGTTCTCAAGACGCTGTCCATATTGTTCGTTGCCAAGTTGAAAGTCTTCTAAGAACTCTCGCGGTGTCCTGAAATGTTCGTAGGGGGTGTCCTGAAGACGCTGTCCGTATTGTTCTCTAGCAAGTTGATTGTGTTCTAAGAACACTCGCCGTGTCCTGAAATGTTCGCAAATAAACAAAATGGGGGTGTTCTGAGGACGCTGTCCGTACTGTTTGTTGTCAAGTTGAAAGTGTTCTAAGAACTCTCACGGTGTCCTGAAATGTTTGCAAAAAATCAAAATGGGGGTGTTCTGAAGACGCTGTCTGTATTGTTCTCTGGCAAGTTGAAAGTGTTCTAAGAACTCTTGCGGTGTCCTGAAATGTTTAGGTGTTCTGAGTGTGGGGGTGTTCTGAGGACGCTGTCCGTATTGTTCATTGTCAAGTTGAAAGTGTTCTAAGAACTCTTGCGGTGTCCTGAAATGTTCAGAGGGGGTGTCCTGAAGACGCTGTCCGTATTGTTCTCTGGCAAGTTGAAAGTGTTCTAAGAACTCTCGCGGTGTCGTGAAATGTTTGCAAATAAACAAACTGGGGGTGTGTTCTAAGAACTCACGCGGTGTCCTGAAATGTTCATAGGGGGTGTCCTGAAGGCGCTGTCCGTATTGTTCTGTGGCAAGCTGAAAGTGTTCTAACAACTCACGCAGTGTCCTGAAATGTTTGTAGGGGGTGTCCTGAAGACGCTGTCCGTATTGTTCTGTCCGTTTTGTTCGCAAGTAAGCTGAAACTGTTCCAAGAACACTCGCGGTGTCCTGAAATCTTCGCAAATAAACAAAATGGGGGTGTTCTGAGGACGCTGTTCGTATTGTTCGTTGTCAAGTTGAAAGTGTTCTCAGAACTCTTGCGGTGTCCTGAAATGTTTGCAAAAAAACAAAATGGGGGTGTTCTGAAGACGCTGTCCGTATTGTTCATTGTCAAGTTGAAAGTGTTCTAAGAACTCTTGCGGTGTCCTGAATTGTTCGTAGGGGGTGTCCTGAAGACGCTGTCCGTATTGTTCTCTGGCAAGTTGAAAATGTTCTAAGAACTCTCACGGTGTCCTGAAATGTTTGCAAATAAACAAAATGGGGGTGTGTTCTAAGAACTCACGCGGTGTCCTCAAATGTTCATAGGGGGTGTCCTGAAGACGCTGTTCGTATTGTTTTGTGGCAAGCTGAGTGTGTTCTATGAACACTTATGGTGTCCTGAAATGTTCACAAAAACAAAATGGGAGTTTTCTGAGGACGCTGTCCGTATTGTTCGTTGTCAAGTTTAAAGTGTTCTAAGAACTCTCGCGGTGTCCTGAACTGTTTGCAAATAAACAAAATGGGGGTGTTCTCAAGACGCTGTCCATATTGTTCGTTGTCAAGTTGAACGTCTTCTAAGAACTCTCGCGGTGTCCTGAAATGTTCGTAGGGGGTGTCCCGAAGACGCTGTCCGTATTGTTCTGTGGCAAGCTGAAAGTGTTGTAGGAACTCACGCAGTGTCCTGAAATGTTTGTAGGGGGTGTCCTGAAGACGCTGTCCGTATTGTTCTCTAGCAAGTTGATTGTGTTCTAAGAACACTCGCGGTGTCCTGAAATGTTCGCAAATAAACAAAATGGGGGTGTTCTGAGGACGCTGTCCGTACTGTTTGTTGTCAAGTTGAAAGTGTTCTAAGAACTCTCACGGTGTCCTGAAATGTTTGCAAAAAATCAAAATGGGGGTGTTCTGAAGACGCTGTCTGTATTGTTCTCTGGCAAGTTGAAAGTGTTCTAAGAACTCTTGCGGTGTCCTGAAATGTTTAGGTTTTCTGAGTGTGGGGGTGTTCTGAGGACGCTGTCCGTATTGTTCATTGTCAAGTTGAAAGTGTTCTAAGAACTCTTGCGGTGTCCTGAAATGTTCATAGGGGGTGTCCTGAAGACGCTGTCCGTATTGTTCTCTGGCAATTTGAAAGTGTTCTAAGAACTCTCGCGGTGTCGTGAAATGTTTGCAAATAAACAAACTGGGGGTGTGTTCTAAGAACTCACGCGGTGTCCTGAAATGTAAATAGGGGGTGTCCTGAAGGCGCTGTCCGTATTGTTCTGTGGCAAGCTGAAAGTGTTCTAACAACTCACGCAGTGTCCTGAAATGTTTGTAGGGGGTGTCCTGAAGACGCTGTCCGTATTGTTCTGTCCGTTTTGTTCGCAAGTAAGCTGAAACTGTTCCAAGAACACTTGCGGTGTCCTGAAATCTTCGCAAATAAACAAAATGGGGGTGTTCTGAGGACGCTGTTCGTATTGTTCGTTGTCAAGTTGAAAGTGTTCTAAGAACACTTGCGGTGTCCTGAAATGTTCGCAAAAAAACAAAATGGGGGTGTTCTGAAGACGCTGTCCGTATTGTTCATTGTCAAGTTGAAAGTGTTCTAAGAACTCTCGCGGTGTCCTGAATTGTTCGTAGGGGGTGTCCTGAAGACGCTGTCCGTATTGTTATCTGGCAAGTTGAAAATGTTCTAAGAACTCTCACGGTGTCCTGAAATGTTTGCAAATAAACAAAATGGGGGTGTGTTCTAAGAACTCACGCGGTGTCCTCAAATGTTCGTAGGGGGTGTCCAGAAGACGCTGTCCGTATTGTTTTGTGGCAAGCTGAGTGTGTTCTATGAACACTTGCGGTGTCCTGAAATGTTCACAAAAAGAAAATGGGGGTTTTCTGAGGACGCTGTCCGTATTGTTCGTTGTCAAGTTTAAAGTGTTCTAAGAACTCTCGCGGTGTCCTGAACTGTTTGCAAATAAACAAAATGGGGGTGTTCTCAAGACGCTGTCCATATTGTTCGTTGTCAAGTTGAACGTCTTCTAAGAACTCTCGCGGTGTCCTGAAATGTTCGTAGGGGGTGTCCCGAAGACGCTGTCCGTATTGTTCTGTGGCAAGCTGAAAGTGTTGTAAGAACTCACGCAGTGTCCTGAAATGTTCGTAGGGGGTGTCCTGAAGACGCTGTCCGTATTGTTCTCTAGCAAGTTGATTGTGTTCTAAGAACACTCGCGGTGTCCTGAAATGTTCGCAAATAAACAAAATGGGGGTGTTCTGAGGACGCTGTCCGTACTGTTTGTTGTCAAGTTGAAAGTGTTCTAAGAACTCTCACGGTGTCCTGAAATGTTCGCAAAAAATCAAAATGGGGGTGTTCTGAAGACGCTGTCTGTATTGTTCTCTGGCAAGTTGAAAGTGTTCTAAGAACTCTTGCGGTGTCCTGAAATGTTTAGGTGTTCTGAGTGTGGGGGTGTTCTGAGGACGCTGTCCGTATTGTTCATTGTCATGTTGAAAGTGTTCTAAGAACTCTTGCGGTGTCCTGAAATGTTCATAGGGGGTGTCCTGAAGACGCTGTCCGTATTGTTCTCTGGCAAGTTGAAAGTGTTCTAAGAACTCTCGCGGTGTCGTGAAATGTTCGCAAATAAACAAACTGGGGGTGTGTTCTAAGAACTCACGCGGTGTCCTGAAATGTTCATAGGGGGTGTACTGAAGACGCTGTCCGTATTGTTCTGTGGCAAGCTGAAAGTGTTCTAACAACTCACGCAGTGTCCTGAAATGTTTGTAGGGGGTGTCCTGAAGACGCTGTCCGTATTGTTCTGTCTGTTTTGTTCGCAAGTAAGCTGAAACTGTTCCAAGAACACTCGCGGTGTCCTGAAATCTTCGCAAATAAACAAAATGGGGGTGTTCTGAGGACGCTGTTCGTATTGTTCGTTGTCAAGTTGAAAGTGTTCTAAGAACTCTTGCGGTGTCCTGAAATGTTTGCAAAAAAACAAAATGGGGGTGTTCTGAAGACGCTGTCCGTATTGTTCATTGTCAAGTTGAAAGTGTTCTAAGAACTCTCGCGGTGTCCTGAATTGTTCGTAGGGGGTGTCCTGAAGACGCTGTCCGTATTGTTCTCTGGCAAGTTGAAAATGTTCTAAGAACTCTTACGGTGTCCTGAAATGTTCGCAAATAAACAAAATGGGGGTGTGTTCTAAGAACTCACGCGGTGTCCTCAAATGTTCATAGGGGGTGTCCTGAAGACGCTGTCCGTATTGTTTTGTGGCAAGCTGAGTGTGTTCTATGAACACTTATGGTGTCCTGAAATGTTCACAAAAACAAAATGGGAGTTTTCTGAGGACGCTGTCCGTATTGTTCGTTGTCAAGTTTAAAGTGTTCTAAGAACTCTCACGGTGTCCTGAACTGTTTGCAAATAAACAAAATGGGGGTGTTCTCAAGACGCTGTCCATATTGTTCGTTGTCAAGTTGAACGTCTTCTAAGAACTCTCGCGGTGTCCTGAAATGTTCGTAGGGGGTGTCCCGAAGACGCTGTCCGTATTGTTCTGTGGCAAGCTGAAAGTGTTGTAAGAACTCACGCAGTGTCCTGAAATGTTCGTAGGGGGTGTCCTGAAGACGCTGTCCGTATTGTTCTCTAGCAAGTTGATTGTGTTCTAAGAACACTCGCGGTGTCCTGAAATGTTCGCAAATAAACAAAATGGGGGTGTTCTGAGGACGCTGTCCGTTCTGTTTGTTGTCAAGTTGAAAGTGTTCTAAGAACTCTCACGGTGTCCTGAAATGTTCGCAAAAAATCAAAATGGGGGTGTTCTGAAGACGCTGTCTGTATTGTTCTCTGGCAAGTTGAAAGTGTTCTAAGAACTCTTGCGGTGTCCTGAAATGTTTAGGTGTTCTGAGTGTGGGGGTGTTCTGAGGACGCTGTCCGTATTGTTCATTGTCAAGTTGAAAGTGTTCTAAGAACTCTTGCGGTGTCCTGAAATGTTCATAGGGGGTGTCCTGAAGACGCTGTTCGTATTGTTCTCTGGCAAGTTGAAAGTGTTCTAAGAACTCTCGCGGTGTCGTGAAATGTTTGCAAATAAACAAACTGGGGGTGTGTTCTAAGAACTCACGCGGTGTCCTGAAATGTTCATAGGGGGTGTCCTGAAGGCGCTGTCCGTATTGTTCTGTGGCAAGCTGAAAGTGTTCTAACAACTCACGCAGTGTCCTGAAATGTTTGTAGGGGGTGTCCTGAAGACGCTGTCCTTATTGTTCTGTCCGTTTTGTTCGCAAGTAAGCTGAAACTGTTCCAAGAACACTCGCGGTGTCCTGAAATCTTCGCAAATAAACAAAATGGGGGTGTTCTGAGGACGCTGTTCGTATTGTTCGTTGTCAAGTTGAAAGTGTTCTAAGAACTCTTGCGGTGTCCTGAAATGTTCGCAAAAAAACAAAATGGGGGTGTTCTGAAGACGCTGTCCGTATTGTTCATTGTCAAGTTGAAAGTGTTCTAAGAACTCTTGCGGTGTCCTGAAATGTTTAGGTGTTCTGAGTGTGGGGGTGTTCTGAGGACGCTGTCCGTATTGTTCATTGTCAAGTTGAAAGTGTTCTAAGAACTCTTGCGGTGTCCTGAAATGTTCAGAGGGGGTGTCCTGAAGACGCTGTCCGTATTGTTCTCTGGCAAGTTGAAAGTGTTCTAAGAACTCTCGCGGTGTCGTGAAATGTTTGCAAATAAACAAACTGGGGGTGTGTTCTAAGAACTCACGCGGTGTCCTGAAATGTTCATAGGGGGTGTCCTGAAGGCGCTGTCCGTATTGTTCTGTGGCAAGCTGAAAGTGTTCTAACAACTCACGCAGTGTCCTGAAATGTTTGTAGGGGGTGTCCTGAAGACGCTGTCCGTATTGTTCTGTCCGTTTTGTTCGCAAGTAAGCTGAAACTGTTCCAAGAACACTCGCGGTGTCCTGAAATCTTCGCAAATAAACAAAATGGGGGTGTTCTGAGGACGCTGTTCGTATTGTTCGTTGTCAAGTTGAAAGTGTTCTCAGAACTCTTGCGGTGTCCTGAAATGTTTGCAAAAAAACAAAATGGGGGTGTTCTGAAGACGCTGTCCGTATTGTTCATTGTCAAGTTGAAAGTGTTCTAAGAACTCTTGCGGTGTCCTGAATTGTTCGTAGGGGGTGTCCTGAAGACGCTGTCCGTATTGTTCTCTGGCAAGTTGAAAATGTTCTAAGAACTCTCACGGTGTCCTGAAATGTTTGCAAATAAACAAAATGGGGGTGTGTTCTAAGAACTCACGCGGTGTCCTCAAATGTTCATAGGGGGTGTCCTGAAGACGCTGTTCGTATTGTTTTGTGGCAAGCTGAGTGTGTTCTATGAACACTTATGGTGTCCTGAAATGTTCACAAAAACAAAATGGGAGTTTTCTGAGGACGCTGTCCGTATTGTTCGTTGTCAAGTTTAAAGTGTTCTAAGAACTCTCGCGGTGTCCTGAACTGTTTGCAAATAAACAAAATGGGGGTGTTCTCAAGACGCTGTCCATATTGTTCGTTGTCAAGTTGAACGTCTTCTAAGAACTCTCGCGGTGTCCTGAAATGTTCGTAGGGGGTGTCCCGAAGACGCTGTCCGTATTGTTCTGTGGCAAGCTGAAAGTGTTGTAGGAACTCACGCAGTGTCCTGAAATGTTTGTAGGGGGTGTCCTGAAGACGCTGTCCGTATTGTTCTCTAGCAAGTTGATTGTGTTCTAAGAACACTCGCGGTGTCCTGAAATGTTCGCAAATAAACAAAATGGGGGTGTTCTGAGGACGCTGTCCGTACTGTTTGTTGTCAAGTTGAAAGTGTTCTAAGAACTCTCACGGTGTCCTGAAATGTTTGCAAAAAATCAAAATGGGGGTGTTCTGAAGACGCTGTCTGTATTGTTCTCTGGCAAGTTGAAAGTGTTCTAAGAACTCTTGCGGTGTCCTGAAATGTTTAGGTTTTCTGAGTGTGGGGGTGTTCTGAGGACGCTGTCCGTATTGTTCATTGTCAAGTTGAAAGTGTTCTAAGAACTCTTGCGGTGTCCTGAAATGTTCATAGGGGGTGTCCTGAAGACGCTGTCCGTATTGTTCTCTGGCAATTTGAAAGTGTTCTAAGAACTCTCGCGGTGTCGTGAAATGTTTGCAAATAAACAAACTGGGGGTGTGTTCTAAGAACTCACGCGGTGTCCTGAAATGTAAATAGGGGGTGTCCTGAAGGCGCTGTCCGTATTGTTCTGTGGCAAGCTGAAAGTGTTCTAACAACTCACGCAGTGTCCTGAAATGTTTGTAGGGGGTGTCCTGAAGACGCTGTCCGTATTGTTCTGTCCGTTTTGTTCGCAAGTAAGCTGAAACTGTTCCAAGAACACTTGCGGTGTCCTGAAATCTTCGCAAATAAACAAAATGGGGGTGTTCTGAGGACGCTGTTCGTATTGTTCGTTGTCAAGTTGAAAGTGTTCTAAGAACACTTGCGGTGTCCTGAAATGTTCGCAAAAAAACAAAATGGGGGTGTTCTGAAGACGCTGTCCGTATTGTTCATTGTCAAGTTGAAAGTGTTCTAAGAACTCTCGCGGTGTCCTGAATTGTTCGTAGGGGGTGTCCTGAAGACGCTGTCCGTATTGTTATCTGGCAAGTTGAAAATGTTCTAAGAACTCTCACGGTGTCCTGAAATGTTTGCAAATAAACAAAATGGGGGTGTGTTCTAAGAACTCACGCGGTGTCCTCAAATGTTCGTAGGGGGTGTCCAGAAGACGCTGTCCGTATTGTTTTGTGGCAAGCTGAGTGTGTTCTATGAACACTTGCGGTGTCCTGAAATGTTCACAAAAAGAAAATGGGGGTTTTCTGAGGACGCTGTCCGTATTGTTCGTTGTCAAGTTTAAAGTGTTCTAAGAACTCTCGCGGTGTCCTGAACTGTTTGCAAATAAACAAAATGGGGGTGTTCTCAAGACGCTGTCCATATTGTTCGTTGTCAAGTTGAACGTCTTCTAAGAACTCTCGCGGTGTCCTGAAATGTTCGTAGGGGGTGTCCCGAAGACGCTGTCCGTATTGTTCTGTGGCAAGCTGAAAGTGTTGTAAGAACTCACGCAGTGTCCTGAAATGTTCGTAGGGGGTGTCCTGAAGACGCTGTCCGTATTGTTCTCTAGCAAGTTGATTGTGTTCTAAGAACACTCGCGGTGTCCTGAAATGTTCGCAAATAAACAAAATGGGGGTGTTCTGAGGACGCTGTCCGTACTGTTTGTTGTCAAGTTGAAAGTGTTCTAAGAACTCTCACGGTGTCCTGAAATGTTCGCAAAAAATCAAAATGGGGGTGTTCTGAAGACGCTGTCTGTATTGTTCTCTGGCAAGTTGAAAGTGTTCTAAGAACTCTTGCGGTGTCCTGAAATGTTTAGGTGTTCTGAGTGTGGGGGTGTTCTGAGGACGCTGTCCGTATTGTTCATTGTCATGTTGAAAGTGTTCTAAGAACTCTTGCGGTGTCCTGAAATGTTCATAGGGGGTGTCCTGAAGACGCTGTCCGTATTGTTCTCTGGCAAGTTGAAAGTGTTCTAAGAACTCTCGCGGTGTCGTGAAATGTTCGCAAATAAACAAACTGGGGGTGTGTTCTAAGAACTCACGCGGTGTCCTGAAATGTTCATAGGGGGTGTACTGAAGACGCTGTCCGTATTGTTCTGTGGCAAGCTGAAAGTGTTCTAACAACTCACGCAGTGTCCTGAAATGTTTGTAGGGGGTGTCCTGAAGACGCTGTCCGTATTGTTCTGTCTGTTTTGTTCGCAAGTAAGCTGAAACTGTTCCAAGAACACTCGCGGTGTCCTGAAATCTTCGCAAATAAACAAAATGGGGGTGTTCTGAGGACGCTGTTCGTATTGTTCGTTGTCAAGTTGAAAGTGTTCTAAGAACTCTTGCGGTGTCCTGAAATGTTTGCAAAAAAACAAAATGGGGGTGTTCTGAAGACGCTGTCCGTATTGTTCATTGTCAAGTTGAAAGTGTTCTAAGAACTCTCGCGGTGTCCTGAATTGTTCGTAGGGGGTGTCCTGAAGACGCTGTCCGTATTGTTCTCTGGCAAGTTGAAAATGTTCTAAGAACTCTTACGGTGTCCTGAAATGTTCGCAAATAAACAAAATGGGGGTGTGTTCTAAGAACTCACGCGGTGTCCTCAAATGTTCATAGGGGGTGTCCTGAAGACGCTGTCCGTATTGTTTTGTGGCAAGCTGAGTGTGTTCTATGAACACTTATGGTGTCCTGAAATGTTCACAAAAACAAAATGGGAGTTTTCTGAGGACGCTGTCCGTATTGTTCGTTGTCAAGTTTAAAGTGTTCTAAGAACTCTCACGGTGTCCTGAACTGTTTGCAAATAAACAAAATGGGGGTGTTCTCAAGACGCTGTCCATATTGTTCGTTGTCAAGTTGAACGTCTTCTAAGAACTCTCGCGGTGTCCTGAAATGTTCGTAGGGGGTGTCCCGAAGACGCTGTCCGTATTGTTCTGTGGCAAGCTGAAAGTGTTGTAAGAACTCACGCAGTGTCCTGAAATGTTCGTAGGGGGTGTCCTGAAGACGCTGTCCGTATTGTTCTCTAGCAAGTTGATTGTGTTCTAAGAACACTCGCGGTGTCCTGAAATGTTCGCAAATAAACAAAATGGGGGTGTTCTGAGGACGCTGTCCGTTCTGTTTGTTGTCAAGTTGAAAGTGTTCTAAGAACTCTCACGGTGTCCTGAAATGTTCGCAAAAAATCAAAATGGGGGTGTTCTGAAGACGCTGTCTGTATTGTTCTCTGGCAAGTTGAAAGTGTTCTAAGAACTCTTGCGGTGTCCTGAAATGTTTAGGTGTTCTGAGTGTGGGGGTGTTCTGAGGACGCTGTCCGTATTGTTCATTGTCAAGTTGAAAGTGTTCTAAGAACTCTTGCGGTGTCCTGAAATGTTCATAGGGGGTGTCCTGAAGACGCTGTTCGTATTGTTCTCTGGCAAGTTGAAAGTGTTCTAAGAACTCTCGCGGTGTCGTGAAATGTTTGCAAATAAACAAACTGGGGGTGTGTTCTAAGAACTCACGCGGTGTCCTGAAATGTTCATAGGGGGTGTCCTGAAGGCGCTGTCCGTATTGTTCTGTGGCAAGCTGAAAGTGTTCTAACAACTCACGCAGTGTCCTGAAATGTTTGTAGGGGGTGTCCTGAAGACGCTGTCCTTATTGTTCTGTCCGTTTTGTTCGCAAGTAAGCTGAAACTGTTCCAAGAACACTCGCGGTGTCCTGAAATCTTCGCAAATAAACAAAATGGGGGTGTTCTGAGGACGCTGTTCGTATTGTTCGTTGTCAAGTTGAAAGTGTTCTAAGAACTCTTGCGGTGTCCTGAAATGTTCGCAAAAAAACAAAATGGGGGTGTTCTGAAGACGCTGTCCGTATTGTTCATTGTCAAGTTGAAAGTGTTCTAAGAACTCTCGCGGTGTCCTGAATTGTTCGTAGGGGGTGTCCTGAAGACGCTGTCCGTATTGTTCTCTGGCAAGTTGAAAATGTTCTAAGAACTCTCACGGTGTCCTGAAATGTTTGCAAATAAACAAAATGGGGGTGTGTTCTAAGAACTCACGCGGTGTCCTCAAATGTTCGTAGGGTGTGTCCAGAAGACGCTGTCCGTATTGTTTTGTGGCAAGCTGAGTGTGTTCTATGAACACTTGCAGTGTCCTGAAATGTTCACAAAAAGAAAATGGGGGTTTTCTGAGGACGCTGTCCGTATTGTTCGTTGTCAAGTTTAAAGTGTTCTAAGAACTCTTGCGGTGTCCTGAACTGTTTGCAAATAAACAAAATGGGGGTGTTCTCAAGACGCTGTCCATATTGTTCGTTGTCAAGTTGAAAGTCTTCTAAGAACTCTCACGGTGTCCTGAAATGTTCGTAGGGGGTGTCCCGAAGACGCTGTCCGTATTGTTCTGTGGCAAGCTGAAAGTGTTGTAAGAACTCACGCAGTGTCCTGAAATGTTCGTAGGGGGTGTCCTGAAGACGCTGTCCATATTGTTCTCTAGCAAGTTGATTGTGTTCTAAGAACACTCGCGGTGTCCTGAAATGTTCGCAAATAAACAAAATGGGGGTGTTCTGAGGACGCTGTCCGTACTGTTTGTTGTCAAGTTGAAAGTGTTCTAAGAACTCTCACGGTGTCCTGAAATGTTTGCAAAAAATCAAAATGGGGGTGTTCTGAAGACGCTGTCTGTATTGTTCTCTGGCAAGTTGAAAGTGTTCTAAGAACTCTTGCGGTGTCCTGAAATGTTTAGGTGTTCTGAGTGTGGGGGTGTTCTGAGGACGCTGTCCATATTGTTCATTGTCAAGTTGAAAGTGTTCTAAGAACTCTTGCTCTGTCCTGAAATGTTCATAGGGGGTGTCCTGAAGACGCTGTCCGTATTGTTCTCTGGCAAGTTGAAAGTGTTCTAAGAACTCTCGCGGTGTCGTGAAATGTTCGCAAATAAACAAACTGGGGGTGTGTTCTAAGAACTCATGCGGTGTCCTGAAATGTTCATAGGGGGTGTCCTGAAGACGCTGTCCGTATTGTTCTGTGGCAAGCTGAAAGTGTTCTAACAACTCACGCAGTGTCCTGAAATGTTTGTAGGGGGTGTCCTGAAGACGCTGTCCGTATTGTTCTGTCCGTTTTGTTTGCAAGTAAGCTGAAACTGTTCCAAGAACACTCGCGGTGTCCTGAAATCTTCGCAAATAAACAAAATGGGGGTGTTCTGAGGACGCTGTTCGTATTGTTCGTTGTCAAGTTGAAAGTGTTGTAAGAACTCTTGCGGTGTCCTGAAATGTTTGCAAAAAACCAAAATGGGGGTGTTCTGAAGACACTGTCCGTATTGTTCATTGTCAAGTTGAAAGTGTTCTAAGAACTCTCGCGGTGTCCTGAATTGTTCGTAGGGGGTGTCCTGAAGACGCTGTCCGTATTGTTCTCTGGCAAGTTGAAAATGTTCTAAGAACTCTCACGGTGTCCTGAAATGTTCGCAAATAAACAAAATGGGGGTGTGTTCTAAGAACTCACGCGGTGTCCTCAAATGTTCGTAGGGGTGTCCTGAAGACGCTGTCCGTATTGTTTTGTGGCAAGCTGAGTGTGTTCTATGAACACTTGCGGTGTCCTGAAATGTTCCCAAAAACAAAATGGGGGTTTTCTGAGGACGCTGTCCGTATTGTTTGTTGTCAAGTTTAAAGTGTTCTAAGAACTCTTGCGGTGTCCTGAACTGTTTGCAAATAAACATAATGGGGGTGTTCTCAAGACGCTGTCCATATTGTTTGTTGTCAAGTTAAAAGTCTTCTAAGAACTCTCGCGGTGTCCTGAAATGTTCGTAGGGGGTGTCCTAAAGAAGCTGTCCGTATTGTTCTCTGGCAAGTTGAAAGTGTTCTAAGAACTATCGCGGCGTCCTGAAATGTTCGTAGGGGGTGTCCTGAAGACGCTGTCCTTATTGTTCTGTGGCACGCTGAAAGTGTTCTAAGAACTCACGCGTTGTCCTGAAATGTTTGTAGGGGGTGTCCTGAAGACGCTGTCCGTATTGTTCCGTGGCAAGCTGAATGTGTTCTAAGAACTCTCACGGTGTTCTGAAATGTTCGCAAATAAACACAACGGGGGTGTGTTCTAAGAACTCACGCGTTGTCCTGAAATGTTCGGAGGGGTGTCCTGAAGACGCTGTTTGTATTGTTCTCTAGCATGTTGATTGTGTTCTAAGAACACTCGCGGTGTCCTGAAATGTTCGCAAATAAACAAAAATGGGGTGTTCTGAGGACGCTGTCCGTATTGTTCGTTGTCAAGTTGAAAGTGTTCTAAGAACTCTTGCGGTGTCCTGAAATGTTTAGGTGTTCTGAGTGTGGGGGTGTTCTGAGGACGCTGTCTGTATTGTTCATTGTCAAGTTGAAAGTGTTCTAAGAACTCTTGCGGTGTCCTGAAATGTTCATAGGGGGTGTCCTGAAGACGCTGTCCGTATTGTTCTCTGGCAAGTTGAAAGTGTTCTAAGAACTCTCGCGGTGTCGTGAAATGTTCGCAAATAAACAAACTGGGGGTGTGTTCTAAGAACTCACGCGGTGTCCTGAAATGTTCATAGGGGGTGTCCTGAAGACGCTGTCCGTATTGTTCTGTGGCAAGCTGAAAGTGTTCTAACAACTCACGCGGTGTCCTGACATGTTTGTAGGGGGTGTCCTGAAGACGCTGTCCGTATTGTTCTGTCCGTTTTGTTCGCAAGTAAGCTGAAACTGTTCCAAGAACACTCGCGGTGTCCTGAAATCTTCGCAAATAAACAAAATGGGGGTGTTCTGAGGATGCTGTTCATATTGTTTGTTGTCAAGTTGAAAGTGTTCTAAGAACTCTCGCGGTGTCCTGAAATTTTCGCAAAAAAACAAAATGGGGGTGTTCTGAAGACGCTGTCCGTATTGTTCATTGTCAAGTTGAAAGTGTTCTAAGAACTCTCGCGGTGTCCTGAATTGTTTGTAGGGGGTGTCCTGAAGACGCTGTCCGTATTGTTCTCTGGCAAGTTGAAAGTGTCCTAAGAACTCTCACGGTGTCCTGAAATGTTCGCAAATAAACAAAATGGGGGTGTGTTCTAAGAACTCACGCGGTGTCCTCAAATGTTCATAGGGGGTGTCCTGAAGACGCTGTCCGTATTGTTTTGTGGCAAGCTGAGTGTGTTCTATGAATACTTGCGGTGTCCTGAAATGTTCACAAAAACAAAATGGGGGTTTTCTGAGGACGCTGTCCGTATTGTTCGTTGTCAAGTTTAAAGTGTTCTAAGAACTCTCGCGGTGTCCTGAACTTTTTGCAAATAAACAAAATGGGGCGTTCTCAAGACGCTGCCCATATTGTTTGTTGTCAAGTTAAAAGTCTTCTAAGAACTCTCGCGGTGTCCTGAAATGTTCGTAGGGGGTGTCCTGAAGACGCTGTCCGTATTGTTCTCTGGCAAGTTGAAAGTGTTCTAAGAACTATCGCGGTGTCCTGAAATGTTCGTAGGTGGTGTCCTGAAGACGCTGTCCGTATAGTTCTGTGGCACGCTGAAAGTGTTCTAAGAACTCACGCGTTGTCCTGAAATGTTCGTAGGGGGTGTCCTGAAGACGCTGTCCGTATTGTTCCGTGGCAAGCTGAATGTGTTCTAAGAACTCTCACAGTGTTCTGAAATGTTCGCAAATAAACAAAACGGGGGTGTGTTCTAAGAACTCACACGGTGTCCTGAAATGTTCGTAGGGTGTGTCCCGAAGACGCTGTCCGTATTGTTCTGTGGCAAGCTGAAAGTGTTCTAAGAACTCTTGCGGTGTCCTGAAATGTTCGCAAAAAAACAAAATGGGGGTGTTCTGAAGACGCTGTCCGTATTGTTCATTGTCAAGTTGAAAGTGTTCTAAGAACTCTCGCGGTGTCCTGAATTGTTCGTAGGGGGTGTCCTGAAGACGCTGTCCGTATTGTTCTCTGGCAAGTTGAAAATGTTCTAAGAACTCTCACGGTGTCCTGAAATGTTTGCAAATAAACAAAATGGGGGTGTGTTCTAAGAACTCACGCGGTGTCCTCAAATGTTCGTAGGGGGTGTCCAGAAGACGCTGTCCGTATTGTTTTGTGGCAAGCTGAGTGTGTTCTATGAACACTTGCAGTGTCCTGAAATGTTCACAAAAAGAAAATGGGGGTTTTCTGAGGACGCTGTCCGTATTGTTCGTTGTCAAGTTTAAAGTGTTCTAAGAACTCTTGCGGTGTCCTGAACTGTTTGCAAATAAACAAAATGGGGGTGTTCTCAAGACGCTGTCCATATTGTTCGTTGTCAAGTTGAAAGTCTTCTAAGAACTCTCGCGGTGTCCTGAAATGTTCGTAGGGGGTGTCCCGAAGACGCTGTCCGTATTGTTCTGTGGCAAGCTGAAAGTGTTGTAAGAACTCACGCAGTGTCCTGAAATGTTCGTAGGGGGTGTCCTGAAGACGCTGTCCATATTGTTCTCTAGCAAGTTGATTGTGTTCTAAGAACACTCGCGGTGTCCTGAAATGTTCACAAATAAACAAAATGGGGGTGTTCTGAGGACGCTGTCCGTACTGTTTGTTGTCAAGTTGAAAGTGTTCTAAGAACTCTCACGGTGTCCTGAAATGTTTGCAAAAAATCAAAATGGGGGTGTTCTGAAGACGCTGTCTGTATTGTTCTCTGGCAAGTTGAAAGTGTTCTAAGAACTCTTGCGGTGTCCTGAAATGTTTAGGTGTTCTGAGTGTGGGGGTGTTCTGAGGACGCTGTCCATATTGTTCATTGTCAAGTTGAAAGTGTTCTAAGAACTCTTGCTCTGTCCTGAAATGTTCATAGGGGGTGTCCTGAAGACGCTGTCCGTATTGTTCTCTGGCAAGTTGAAAGTGTTCTAAGAACTCTCGCGGTGTCGTGAAATGTTCGCAAATAAACAAACTGGGGGTGTGTTCTAAGAACTCATGCGGTGTCCTGAAATGTTCATAGGGGGTGTCCTGAAGACGCTGTCCGTATTGTTCTGTGGCAAGCTGAAAGTGTTCTAACAACTCACGCAGTGTCCTGAAATGTTTGTAGGGGGTGTCCTGAAGACGCTGTCCGTATTGTTCTGTCCGTTTTGTTTGCAAGTAAGCTGAAACTGTTCCAAGAACACTCGCGGTGTCCTGAAATCTTCGCAAATAAACAAAATGGGGGTGTTCTGAGGACGCTGTTCGTATTGTTCGTTGTCAAGTTGAAAGTGTTCTAAGAACTCTTGCGGTGTCCTGAAATGTTTGCAAAAAAACAAAATGGGGGTGTTCTGAAGACGCTGTCCGTATTGTTCATTGTCAAGTTGAAAGTGTTCTAAGAACTCTCGCGGTGTCCTGAATTGTTCGTAGGGGGTGTCCTGAAGAAGCTGTCCGTATTGTTCTCTGGCAAGTTGAAAATGTTCTAAGAACTCTCACGGTGTCCTGAAATGTTCACAAATAAACAAAATGGGGGTGTGTTCTAAGAACTCACGCGGTGTCCTCAAATGTTCGTAGGGGTGTCCTGAAGACGCTGTCCGTATTGTTTTGTGGCAAGCTGAGTGTGTTCTATGAACACTTGCGGTGTCCTGAAATGTTCACAAAAACAAAATGGGGGTTTTCTGAGGACGCTGTCCGTATTGTTTGTTGTCAAGTTTAAAGTGTTCTAAGAACTCTTGCGGTGTCCTGAACTGTTTGCAAATAAACATAATGGGGGTGTTCTCAAGACGCTGTCCATATTGTTCATTGTCAAGTTGAAAGTCTTCTAAGAACTCTCGCGGTGTCCTGAAATGTTCGTAGGGGGTGTCCTAAAGAAGCTGTCCATATTGTTCTCTGGCAAGTTGAAAGTGTTCTAAGAACTATCGCGGTGTCCTGAAATGTTCGTAGGGGGTGTCCTGAAGACGCTGTCCTTATTGTTCTGTGGCACGCTGAAAGTGTTCTAAGAACTCACGCGTTGTCCTGAAATGTTTGTAGGGGGTGTCCTGAAGACGCTGTCCGTATTGTTCCGTGGCAAGCTGAATGTGTTCTAAGAACTCTCACGGTGATCTGAAATGTTCGCAAATAAACACAACGGGGGTGTGTTCTAAGAACTCACGCGTTGTCCTGAAATGTTCGGAGGGGTGTCCTGAAGACGCTGTTTGTATTGTTCTCTAGCATGTTGATTGTGTTCTAAGAACACTCGCGGTGTCCTGAAATGTTCGCAAATAAACAAAAATGGGGTGTTCTGAGGACGCTGTCCGTATTGTTCGTTGTCAAGTTGAAAGTGTTCTAAGAACTCTTGCGGTGTCCTGAAATGTTTAGGTGTTCTGAGTGTGGGGGTGTTCTGAGGACGCTGTCTGTATTGTTCATTGTCAAGTTGAAAGTGTTCTAAGAACTCTTGCGGTGTCCTGAAATGTTCATAGGGGGTGTCCTGAAGACGCTGTCCGTATTGTTCTGTGGCAAGCTGAAAGTGTTCTAACAACTCACGCGGTGTCCTGACATGTTTGTAGGGGGTGTCCTGAAGACGCTGTCCGTATTGTTCTGTCCGTTTTGTTCGCAAGTAAGCTGAAACTGTTCCAAGAACACTCGCGGTGTCCTGAAATCTTCGCAAATAAACAAAATGGGGGTGTTCTGAGGATGCTGTTCATATTGTTTGTTGTCAAGTTGAAAGTGTTCTAAGAACTCTCGCGGTGTCCTGAAATGTTCGCAAAAAAACAAAATGGGGGTGTTCTGAAGACGCTGTCCGTATTGTTCATTGTCAAGTTGAAAGTGTTCTAAGAACTCTCGCGGTGTCCTGAATTGTTCGTAGGGGGTGTCCTGAAGACGCTGTCCGTATTGTTCTCTGGCAAGTTGAAAGTGTTCTAAGAACTCTCACGGTGTCCTGAAATGTTCGCAAATAAACAAAATGGGGGTGTGTTCTAAGAACTCACGCGGTGTCCTCAAATGTTCATAGGGGGTGTCCTGAAGACGCTGTCCGTATTGTTCTCTGGCAAGTTGAAAGTGTTCTAAGAACTCTCGCGGTGTCGTGAAATGTTCGCAAATAAACAAACTGGGGGTGTGTTCTAAGAACTCACGCGGTGTCCTGAAATGTTCATAGGGGGTGTACTGAAGACGCTGTCCGTATTGTTCTGTGGCAAGCTGAAAGTGTTCTAACAACTCACGCAGTGTCCTGAAATGTTTGTAGGGGGTGTCCTGAAGACGCTGTCCGTATTGTTCTGTCCGTTTTGTTCGCAAGTAAGCTGAAACTGTTCCAAGAACACTCGCGGTGTCCTGAAATCTTCGCAAATAAACAAAATGGGGGTGTTCTGAGGACGCTGTTCGTATTGTTCGTTGTCAAGTTCAAAGTGTTCTAAGAACTCTTGCGGTGTCCTGAAATGTTTGCAAAAAAACAAAATGGGGGTGTTCTGAAGACGCTGTCCGTATTGTTCATTGTCAAGTTGAAAGTGTTCTAAGAACTCTCGCGGTGTCCTGAATTGTTCGTAGGGGGTGTCCTGAAGACGCTGTCCGTATTGTTCTCTGGCAAGTTGAAAATGTTCTAAGAACTCTTACGGTGTCCTGAAATGTTCGCAAATAAACAAAATGGGGGTGTGTTCTAAGAACTCACGCGGTGTCCTCAAATGTTCGTAGGGGGTGTCCTGAAGACGCTGTCCGTATTGTTTTGTGGCAAGCTGAGTGTGTTCTATGAACACTTATGGTGTCCTGAAATGTTCACAAAAACAAAATGGGAGTTTTCTGAGGACGCTGTCCGTATTGTTCGTTGTCAAGTTTAAAGTGTTCTAAGAACTCTCGCGGTGTCCTGAACTGTTTGCAAATAAACAAAATGGGGGTGTTCTCAAGACGCTGTCCATATTGTTCGTTGTCAAGTTGAACGTCTTCTAAGAACTCTCGCGGTGTCCTGAAATGTTCGTAGGGGGTGTCCCGAAGACGCTGTCCGTATTGTTCTGTGGCAAGCTGAAAGTGTTGTAAGAACTCACGCAGTGTCCTGAAATGTTCGTAGGGGGTGTCCTGAAGACGCTGTCCATATTGTTCTCTAGCAAGTTGATTGTGTTCTAAGAACACTCGCGGTGTCCTGAAATGTTCGCAAATAAACAAAATGGGGGTGTTCTGAGGACGCTGTCCGTACTGTTTGTTGTCAAGTTGAAAGTGTTCTAAGAACTCTCACGGTGTCCTGAAATGTTCGCAAAAAATCAAAATGGGGGTGTTCTGAAGACGCTGTCTGTATTGTTCTCTGGCAAGTTGAAAGTGTTCTAAGAACTCTTGCGGTGTCCTGAAATGTTTAGGTGTTCTGAGTGTGGGGGTGTTCTGAGGACGCTGTCCGTATTGTTCATTGTCAAGTTGAAAGTGTTCTAAGAACTCTTGCGGTGTCCTGAAATGTTCATAGGGGGTGTCCTGAAGACGCTGTTCGTATTGTTCTCTGGCAAGTTGAAAGTGTTCTAAGAACTCTCGCGGTGTCGTGAAATGTTTGCAAATAAACAAACTGGGGGTGTGTTCTAAGAACTCACGCGGTGTCCTGAAATGTTCATAGGGGGTGTCCTGAAGGCGCTGTCCGTATTGTTCTGTGGCAAGCTGAAAGTGTTCTAACAACTCACGCAGTGTCCTGAAATGTTTGTAGGGGGTGTCCTGAAGACGCTGTCCGTATTGTTCTGTCCGTTTTGTTCGCAAGTAAGCTGAAACTGTTCCAAGAACACTCGCGGTGTCCTGAAATCTTCGCAAATAAACAAAATGGGGGTGTT
This sequence comes from Ambystoma mexicanum, assembly GCF_040938575.1. NCBI lineage: Eukaryota > Metazoa > Chordata > Amphibia > Caudata > Ambystomatidae > Ambystoma > Ambystoma mexicanum. The sequence goes on along the minus strand of NC_090941.1, from coordinate 353,064,523 downwards.
CTGAGGACGCTGTTCGTATTGTTCGTTGTCAAGTTGAAAGTGTTCTAAGAACTCTTGCGGTGTCCTGAAATGTTCGCAAAAAAACAAAATGGGGGTGTTCTGAAGACGCTGTCCGTATTGTTCATTGTCAAGTTGAAAGTGTTCTAAGAACTCTCGCGGTGTCCTGAATTGTTCGTAGGGGGTGTCCTGAAGACGCTGTCCGTATTGTTCTCTGGCAAGTTGAAAATGTTCTAAGAACTCTCACGGTGTCCTGAAATGTTTGCAAATAAACAAAATGGGGGTGTGTTCTAAGAACTCACGCGGTGTCCTCAAATGTTCGTAGGGGGTGTCCAGAAGACGCTGTCCGTATTGTTTTGTGGCAAGCTGAGTGTGTTCTATGAACACTTGCAGTGTCCTGAAATGTTCACATAAAGAAAATGGGGGTTTTCTGAGGACGCTGTCCGTATTGTTCGTTGTCAAGTTTAAAGTGTTCTAAGAACTCTTGCGGTGTCCTGAACTGTTTGCAAATAAACAAAATGGGGGTGTTCTCAAGACGCTGTCCATATTGTTCGTTGTCAAGTTGAAAGTCTTCTAAGAACTCTCGCGGTGTCCTGAAATGTTCGTAGGGGGTGTCCCGAAGACGCTGTCCGTATTGTTCTGTGGCAAGCTGAAAGTGTTGTAAGAACTCACGCAGTGTCCTGAAATGTTCGTAGGGGGTGTCCTGAAGACGCTGTCCATATTGTTCTCTAGCAAGTTGATTGTGTTCTAAGAACACTCGCGGTGTCCTGAAATGTTCGCAAATAAACAAAATGGGGGTGTTCTGAGGACGCTGTCCGTACTGTTTGTTGTCAAGTTGAAAGTGTTCTAAGAACTCTCACGGTGTCCTGAAATGTTTGCAAAAAATCAAAAAGGGGGTGTTCTGAAGACGCTGTCTGTATTGTTCTCTGGCAAGTTGAAAGTGTTCTAAGAACTCTTGCGGTGTCCTGAAATGTTTAGGTGTTCTGAGTGTGGGGGTGTTCTGAGGACGCTGTCCATATTGTTCATTGTCAAGTTGAAAGTGTTCTAAGAACTCTTGCTCTGTCCTGAAATGTTCATAGGGGGTGTCCTGAAGACGCTGTCCGTATTGTTCTCTGGCAAGTTGAAAGTGTTCTAAGAACTCTCGCGGTGTCGTGAAATGTTCGCAAATAAACAAACTGGGGGTGTGTTCTAAGAACTCATGCAGTGTCCTGAAATGTTCATAGGGGGTGTCCTGAAGACGCTGTCCGTTTTGTTCTGTGGCAAGCTGAAAGTGTCTAACAACTCACGCAGTGTCCTGAAATGTTTGTAGGGGGTGTCCTGAAGACGCTGTCCGTATTGTTCTGTCCGTTTTGTTTGCAAGTAAGCTGAAACTGTTCCAAGAACACTCGCGGTGTCCTGAAATCTTCGCAAATAAACAAAATGGGGGTGTTCTGAGGACGCTGTTCGAATTGTTCGTTGTCAAGTTGAAAGTGTTCTAAGAACTCTTGCGGTGTCCTGAAATGTTTGCAAAAAAACAAAATGGGGGTGTTCTGAAGACGCTGTCCGTATTGTTCATTGTCAAGTTGAAAGTGTTCTAAGAACTCTCGCGGTGTCCTGAATTGTTCGTAGGGGGTGTCCTGAAGACGCTGTCCGTATTGTTCTCTGGCAAGTTGAAAATGTTCTAAGAACTCTCACGGTGTCCTGAAATGTTCGCAAATAAACAAAATGGGGGTGTGTTCTAAGAACTCACGCGGTGTCCTCAAATGTTCGTAGGGGTGTCCTGAAGACGCTGTCCGTATTGTTTTGTGGCAAGCTGAGTGTGTTCTATGAACACTTGCGGTGTCCTGAAATGTTCACAAAAACAAAATGGGGGTTTTCTGAGGACGCTGTCCGTATTGTTTGTTGTCAAGTTTAAAGTGTTCTAAGAACTCTTGCGGTGTCCTGAACTGTTTGCAAATAAACATAATGGGGGTGTTCTCAAGACGCTGTCCATATTGTTCGTTGTCAAGTTGAAAGTCTTCTAAGAACTCTCGCGGTGTCCTGAAATGTTCGTAGGGGGTGTCCTAAAGAAGCTGTCCGTATTGTTCTCTGGCAAGTTGAAAGTGTTCTAAGAACTATCGCGGTGTCCTGAAATGTTCGTAGGGGGTGTCCTGAAGACGCTGTCCTTATTGTTCTGTGGCACGCTGAAAGTGTTCTAAGAACTCACGCGTTGTCCTGAAATGTTTGTAGGGGGTGTCCTGAAGACGCTGTCCGTATTGTTCCGTGGCAAGCTGAATGTGTTCTAAGAACTCTCACGGTGTTCTGAAATGTTCGCAAATAAACACAACGGGGGTGTGTTCTAAGAACTCACGCGTTGTCCTGAAATGTTCGGAGGGGTGTCCTGAAGACGCTGTTTGTATTGTTCTCTAGCATGTTGATTGTGTTCTAAGAACACTCGCGGTGTCCTGAAAAGTTTGCAAATAAACAAAAATGGGGTGTTCTGAGGACGCTGTCCGTATTGTTCGTTGTCAAGTTGAAAGTGTTCTAAGAACTCTTGCGGTGTCCTGAAATGTTTAGGTGTTCTGAGTGTGGGGGTGTTCTGAGGACGCTGTCTGTATTGTTCATTGTCAAGTTGAAAGTGTTCTAAGAACTCTTGCGGTGTCCTGAAATGTTCATAGGGGGTGTCCTGAAGACGCTGTCCGTATTGTTCTCTGGCAAGTTGAAAGTGTTCTAAGAACTCTCGCGGTGTCGTGAAATGTTCGCAAATAAACAAACTGGGGGTGTGTTCTAAGAACTCACGCGGTGTCCTGAAATGTTCATAGGGGGTGTCCTGAAGACGCTGTCCGTATTGTTCTGTGGCAAGCTGAAAGTGTTCTAACAACTCATGCGGTGTCCTGACATGTTTGTAGGGGGTGTCCTGAAGACGCTGTCCGTATTGTTCTGTCCGTTTTGTTCGCAAGTAAGCTGAAACTGTTCCAAGAACACTCGCGGTGTCCTGAAATCTTCGCAAATAAACAAAATGGGGGTGTTCTGAGGATGCTGTTCATATTGTTTGTTGTCAAGTTGAAAGTGTTCTAAGAACTCTCGCGGTGTCCTGAAATTTTCGCAAAAAAACAAAATGGGGGTGTTCTGAAGACGCTGTCCGTATTGTTCATTGTCAAGTTGAAAGTGTTCTAAGAACTCTCGCGGTGTCCTGAATTGTTCGTAGGTGGTGTCCTGAAGACGCTGTCCGTATTGTTCTCTGGCAAGTTGAAAGTGTTCTAAGAACTCTCACGGTGTCCTGAAATGTTCGCAAATAAACAAAATGGGGGTGTGTTCTAAGAACTCACGCAGTGTCCTCAAATGTTCATAGGGGGTGTCCTGAAGACGCTGTCCGTATTGTTTTGTGGCAAGCTGAGTGTGTTCTATGAATACTTGCGGTGTCCTGAAATGTTCACAAAAACAAAATGGGGGTTTTCTGAGGACGCTGTCCGTATTGTTCGTTGTCAAGTTTAAAGTGTTCTAAGAACTCTCGCGGTGTCCTGAACTTTTTGCAAATAAACAAAATGGGGGTGTTCTCAAGACGCTGTCCATATTGTTCGTTGTCAAGTTGAAAGTCTTCTAAGAACTCTCGCGGTGTCCTGAAATGTTCGTAGGGGGTGTCCCGAAGACGCTGTCCGTATTGTTCTGTGGCAAGCTGAAAGTGTTCTAAGAACTATCGCGGTGTCCTGAAATGTTCGTAGGTGGTGTCCTGAAGACGCTGTCCGTATAGTTCTGTGGCACGCTGAAAGTGTTCTAAGAACTCACGCAGTGTCCTGAAATGTTCGTAGGGGGTGTCCTGAAGACGCTGTCCATATTGTTCTCTAGCAAGTTGATTGTGTTCTAAGAACACTCGCGGTGTCCTGAAATGTTCGCAAATAAACAAAATGGGGGTGTTCTGAGGACGCTGTCCGTACTGTTTGTTGTCAAGTTGAAAGTGTTCTAAGAACTCTCACGGTGTCCTGAAATGTTTGCAAAAAATCAAAATGGGGGTGTTCTGAAGACGCTGTCTGTATTGTTCTCTGGCAAGTTGAAAGTGTTCTAAGAACTCTTGCGGTGTCCTGAAATGTTTAGGTGTTCTGAGTGTGGGGGTGTTCTGAAGACGCTGTCTGTATTGTTCTCTGGCAAGTTGAAAGTGTTCTAAGAACTCTTGCGGTGTCCTGAAATGTTTAGGTGTTCTGAGTGTGGGGGTGTTCTGAGGACGCTGTCCATATTGTTCATTGTCAAGTTGAAAGTGTTCTAAGAACTCTTGCTCTGTCCTGAAATGTTCATAGGGGGTGTCCTGAAGACGCTGTCCGTATTGTTCTCTGGCAAGTTGAAAGTGTTCTAAGAACTCTCGCGGTGTCGTGAAATGTTCGCAAATAAACAAACTGGGGGTGTGTTCTAAGAACTCATGCGGTGTCCTGAAATGTTCATAGGGGGTGTCCTGAAGACGCTGTCCGTATTGTTCTGTGGCAAGCTGAAAGTGTTCTAACAACTCACGCAGTGTCCTGAAATGTTTGTAGGGGGTGTCCTGAAGACGCTGTCCGTATTGTTCTGTCCGTTTTGTTTGCAAGTAAGCTGAAACTGTTCCAAGAACACTCGCGGTGTCCTGAAATCTTCGCAAATAAACAAAATGGGGGTGTTCTGAGGACGCTGTTCGTATTGTTCGTTGTCAAGTTGAAAGTGTTCTAAGAACTCTTGCGGTGTCCTGAAATGTTTGCAAAAAAACAAAATGGGGGTTTTCTGAAGACGCTGTCCGTATTGTTCATTGTCAAGTTGAAAGTGTTCTAAGAACTCTCGCGGTGTCCTGAATTGTTCGTAGGGGGTGTCCTGAAGACGCTGTCCGTATTGTTCTCTGGCAAGTTGAAAATGTTCTAAGAACTCTCACGGTGTCCTGAAATGTTCGCAAATAAACAAAATGGGGGTGTGTTCTAAGAACTCACGCGGTGTCCTCAAATGTTCGTAGGGGTGTCCTGAAGACGCTGTCCGTATTGTTTTGTGGCAAGCTGAGTGTGTTCTATGAACACTTGCGGTGTCCTGAAATGTTCACAAAAACAAAATGGGGGTTTTCTGAGGACGCTGTCCGTATTGTTTGTTGTCAAGTTTAAAGTGTTCTAAGAACTCTTGCGGTGTCCTGAACTGTTTGCAAATAAACATAATGGGGGTGTTCTCAAGACGCTGTCCATATTGTTCGTTGTCAAGTTGAAAGTCTTCTAAGAACTCTCGCGGTGTCCTGAAATGTTCGTAGGGGGTGTCCTAAAGAAGCTGTCCGTATTGTTCTCTGGCAAGTTGAAAGTGTTCTAAGAACTATCGCGGTGTCCTGAAATGTTCGTAGGGGGTGTCTTGAAGACGCTGTCCTTATTGTTCTGTGGCACGCTGAAAGTGTTCTAAGAACTCACGCGTTGTCCTGAAATGTTTGTAGGGGGTGTCCTGAAGACGCTGTCCGTATTGTTCCGTGGCAAGCTGAATGTGTTCTAAGAACTCTCACGGTGTTCTGAAATGTTCGCAAATAAACACAACGGGGGTGTGTTCTAAGAACTCACGCGTTGTCCTGAAATGTTCGGAGGGGTGTCCTGAAGACGCTGTTTGTATTGTTCTCTAGCATGTTGATTGTGTTCTAAGAACACTCGCGGTGTCCTGAATTGTTCGCAAATAAACAAAAATGGGGTGTTCTGAGGACGCTGTCCGTATTGTTCGTTGTCAAGTTGAAAGTGTTCTAAGAACTCTTGCGGTGTCCTGAAATGTTTAGGTGTTCTGAGTGTGGGGGTGTTCTGAAGACGCTGTCTGTATTGTTCTCTGGCAAGTTGAAAGTGTTCTAAGAACTCTTGCGGTGTCCTGAAATGTTTAGGTGTTCTGAGTGTGGGGGTGTTCTGAGGACGCTGTCCATATTGTTCATTGTCAAGTTGAAAGTGTTCTAAGAACTCTTGCTCTGTCCTGAAATGTTCATAGGGGGTGTCCTGAAGACGCTGTCCGTATTGTTCTCTGGCAAGTTGAAAGTGTTCTAAGAACTCTCGCGGTGTCGTGAAATGTTCGCAAATAAACAAACTGGGGGTGTGTTCTAAGAACTCATGCGGTGTCCTGAAATGTTCATAGGGGGTGTCCTGAAGACGCTGTCCGTATTGTTCTGTGGCAAGCTGAAAGTGTTCTAACAACTCACGCAGTGTCCTGAAATGTTTGTAGGGGGTGTCCTGAAGACGCTGTCCGTATTGTTCTGTCCGTTTTGTTTGCAAGTAAGCTGAAACTGTTCCAAGAACACTCGCGGTGTCCTGAAATCTTCGCAAATAAACAAAATGGGGGTGTTCTGAGGACGCTGTTCGTATTGTTCGTTGTCAAGTTGAAAGTGTTCTAAGAACTCTTGCGGTGTCCTGAAATGTTTGCAAAAAAACAAAATGGGGGTGTTCTGAAGACGCTGTCCGTATTGTTCATTGTCAAGTTGAAAGTGTTCTAAGAACTCTCGCGGTGTCCTGAAATGTTTGCAAAAAAACAAAATGGGGGTGTTCTGAAGACGCTGTCCGTATTGTTCATTGTCAAGTTGAAAGTGTTCTAAGAACACTCGCGGTGTCCTGAATTGTTCGCAAATAAACAAAAATGGGGTGTTCTGAGGACGCTGTCCGTATTGTTCGTTGTCAAGTTGAAAGTGTTCTAAGAACTCTTGCGGTGTCCTGAAATGTTTAGGTGTTCTGAGTGTGGGGGTGTTCTGAGGATGCTGTCTGTATTGTTCATTGTCAAGTTGAAAGTGTTCTAAGAACTCTTGCGGTGTCCTGAAATGTTCATAGGGGGTGTCCTGAAGACGCTGTCCGTATTGTTCTCTGGCAAGTTGAAAGTGTTCTAAGAACTCTCGCGGTGTCGTGAAATGTTCGCAAATTAACAAACTGGGGGTGTGTTCTAAGAACTCACGCGGTGTCCTGAAATGTTCATAGGGGGTGTCCTGAAGACGCTGTCCGTATTGTTCTGTGGCAAGCTGAAAGTGTTCTAACAACTCACGCGGTGTCCTGACATGTTTGTAGGGGGTGTCCTGAAGACGCTGTCCGTATTGTTCTGTCCGTTTTGTTCGCAAGTAAGCTGAAACTGTTCCAAGAACACTCGCGGTGTCCTGAAATCTTCGCAAATAAACAAAATGGGGGTGTTCTGAGGATGCTGTTCATATTGTTTGTTGTCAAGTTGAAAGTGTTCTAAGAACTCTCGCGGTGTCCTGAAATTTTCGCAAAAAAACAAAATGGGGGTGTTCTGAAGACGCTGTCCGTATTGTTCATTGTCAAGTTGAAAGTGTTCTAAGAACTCTCGCGGTGTCCTGAATTGTTCGTAGGGGGTGTCCTGAAGACGCTGTCCGTATTGTTCTCTGGCAAGTTGAAAGTGTTCTAAGAACTCTCACGGTGTCCTGAAATGTTCGCAAATAAACAAAATGGGGGTGTGTTCTAAGAACTCACGCGGTGTCCTCAAATGTTCATAGGGGGTGTCCTGAAGACGCTGTCTGTATTGTTTTGTGGCAAGCTGAGTGTGTTCTATGAATACTTGCGGTGTCCTGAAATGTTCACAAAAACAAAATGGGGGTTTTCTGAGGACGCTGTCCGTATTGTTCGTTGTCAAGTTTAAAGTGTTCTAAGAACTCTCGCGGTGTCCTGAACTTTTTGCAAATAAACAAAATGGGGGCGTTCTCAAGACGCTGTCCATATTGTTTGTTGTCAAGTTAAAAGTCTTCTAAGAACTCTCGCGGTGTCCTGAAATGTTCGTAGGGGGTGTCCTGAAGACGCTGTCCGTATTGTTCTCTGGCAAGTTGAAAGTGTTCTAAGAACTATCGCGGTGTCCTGAAATGTTCGTAGGTGGTGTCCTGAAGATGCTGTCCGTATAGTTCTGTGGCACGCTGAAAGTGTTCTAAGAACTCACGCGTTGTCCTGAAATGTTCGTAGGGGGTGTCCTGAAGACGCTGTCCGTATTGTTCCGTGGCAAGCTGAATGTGTTCTAAGAACTCTCACAGTGTTCTGAAATGTTCGCAAATAAACAAAACGGGGGTGTGTTCTAAGAACTCACACGGTGTCCTGAAATGTTCGTAGGGTGTGTCCCGAAGACGCTGTCCGTATTGCTCTGTGGCAAGCTGAAAGTGTTGTAAGAACTCACGCAGTGTCCTGAAATGTTCGTAGGGGGTGTCTTGAAGACGCTGTCCGTCTTGTTCTGTGGCAAGCTGAATGTGTTCTAAGAACTCTTGCGGTGTCCTGAAATGTTTGCAAATAAACAAAATGGGGGTGTGTTCTAAGAACTCACGCGGTGTCCTCAAATGTTCGTAGGGGTTGTCCTGAAGAAGCTGTCCGAATTTTTCTGTGGCAAGCTGAATGTGCTCTAAGAACTCTCGCGGTGTCCTGAAATGTTCGCAAAAACAAAATGGGGGTGTTCTGAGGACGCTGTCCGTATTGTTCTCTGGCAAGTTGAAAGTGTTCTAAGAACTATCGCGGTGTCCTGAAATGTTCATAGGGGGTGTCCTGAAGACGCTGTCCGTATTGTTCTGTGGCAAGCTGAAAGTGTTCTAACAACTCACGCGGTGTCCTGACATGTTTGTAGGGGGTGTCCTGAAGACGCTGTCCGTATTGTTCTGTCCGTTTTGTTCGCAAGTAAGCTGAAACTGTTCCAAGAACACTCGCGGTGTCCTGAAATCTTCGCAAATAAACAAAATGGGGGTGTTCTGAGGATGCTGTTCATATTGTTTGTTGTCAAGTTGAAAGTGTTCTAAGAACTCTCGCGGTGTCCTGAAATTTTCGCAAAAAAACAAAATGGGGGTGTTCTGAAGACGCTGTCCGTATTGTTCATTGTCAAGTTGAAAGTGTTCTAAGAACTCTCGCGGTGTCCTGAATTGTTCGTAGGGGGTGTCCTGAAGACGCTGTCCGTATTGTTCTCTGGCAAGTTGAAAGTGTTCTAAGAACTCTCACGGTGTCCTGAAATGTTCGCAAATAAACAAAATGGGGGTGTGTTCTAAGAACTCACGCGGTGTCCTCAAATGTTCATAGGGGGTGTCCTGAAGACGCTGTCTGTATTGTTTTGTGGCAAGCTGAGTGTGTTCTATGAATACTTGCGGTGTCCTGAAATGTTCACAAAAACAAAATGGGGGTTTTCTGAGGACGCTGTCCGTATTGTTCGTTGTCAAGTTTAAAGTGTTCTAAGAACTCTCGCGGTGTCCTGAACTTTTTGCAAATAAACAAAATGGGGGCGTTCTCAAGACGCTGTCCATATTGTTTGTTGTCAAGTTAAAAGTCTTCTAAGAACTCTCGCGGTGTCCTGAAATGTTCGTAGGGGGTGTCCTGAAGACGCTGTCCGTATTGTTCTCTGGCAAGTTGAAAGTGTTCTAAGAACTATCGCGGTGTCCTGAAATGTTCGTAGGTGGTGTCCTGAAGATGCTGTCCGTATAGTTCTGTGGCACGCTGAAAGTGTTCTAAGAACTCACGCGTTGTCCTGAAATGTTCGTAGGGGGTGTCCTGAAGACGCTGTCCGTATTGTTCCGTGGCAAGCTGAATGTGTTCTAAGAACTCTCACAGTGTTCTGAAATGTTCGCAAATAAACAAAACGGGGGTGTGTTCTAAGAACTCACACGGTGTCCTGAAATGTTCGTAGGGTGTGTCCCGAAGACGCTGTCCGTATTGTTCTGTGGCAAGCTGAAAGTGTTGTAAGAACTCACGCAGTGTCCTGAAATGTTCGTAGGGGGTGTCTTGAAGACGCTGTCCGTCTTGTTCTGTGGCAAGCTGAATGTGTTCTAAGAACTCTTGCGGTGTCCTGAAATGTTTGCAAATAAACAAAATGGGGGTGTGTTCTAAGAACTCACGCGGTGTCCTCAAATGTTCGTAGGGGTTGTCCTGAAGAAGCTGTCCGAATTTTTCTGTGGCAAGCTGAATGTGCTCTAAGAACTCTCGCGGTGTCCTGAAATGTTCGCAAAAACAAAATGGGGGTGTTCTGAGGACGCTGTCCATATTGTTTGTTGTCAAGTCAAAAGTGTTCTAAGAACTCTTGCGGTGTTCTGAAATTTTCATAGGGGGTGTTCTGAAGACGCTGTCCGTATTGTTCGATGGCAAGTTGAATGTGTTCTAAGAACTCTCGCGGTGTCCTGAAATGTTTGTAAATAAACAAAATGGGGGTGTTCTGAGAACGCTGTCCGTATTGTTTGTTGTCAAGTTGAAAGAGTTGTAAGAACTCTCGCGGTGTCCTGAAATGTTCGTAGGGGGTGTCCTGAAGACGCTGTCTGTATTGTTCTGTGGAAAGCTGAATGTGTTCTAAGAACTCTCGCGGTGTCCTGAAATGTTCGCAAATAAACAAAATGGGGGTGTGTTCTAAGAATTCACGCGGTGTCCTCAAATGTTCGTAGGGGGTGTCCTGAAGACGCTGTCCGTATTGTTCTGTGGCAAGCTGAATGTGTTCTAAGAACACTCGCGTTGTCCTGAAATGTTCGCAAAAACAAAATGGGGGTGTTCTGAGGATGCTGTCCGTATTGTTCGTTGTCAAGTTGAAAGTGTTCTAAGAACTCTCGCGGTGTCCTGAACTGTTTGCAAATAAACAAAATGGGGGTGTTCTCAAGACGCTGTCCATATTGTTCGTTGTCAAGTTGAACGTCTTCTAAGAACTCTCGCGGTGTCCTGAAATGTTCGTAGGGGGTGTCCCGAAGACGCTGTCCGTATTGTTCTGTGGCAAGCTGAAAGTGTTGTAAGAACTCACGCAGTGTCCTGAAATGTTCGTAGGGGGTGTCCTGAAGACGCTGTCCGTATTGTTCTCTAGCAAGTTGATTGTGTTCTAAGAACACTCGCGGTGTCCTGAAATGTTCGCAAATAAACAAAATGGGGGTGTTCTGAGGACGCTGTCCGTACTGTTTGTTGTCAAGTTGAAAGTGTTCTAAGAACTCTCACGGTGTCCTGAAATGTTCGCAAAAAATCAAAATGGGGGTGTTCTGAAGACGCTGTCTGTATTGTTCTCTGGCAAGTTGAAAGTGTTCTAAGAACTCTTGCGGTGTCCTGAAATGTTTAGGTGTTCTGAGTGTGGGGGTGTTCTGAGGACGCTGTCCGTATTGTTCATTGTCAAGTTGAAAGTGTTCTAAGAACTCTTGCGGTGTCCTGAAATGTTCATAGGGGGTGTCCTGAAGACGCTGTCCGTATTGTTCTCTGGCAAGTTGAAAGTGTTCTAAGAACTCTCGCGGTGTCGTGAAATGTTTGCAAATAAACAAACTGGGGGTGTGTTCTAAGAACTCACGCGGTGTCCTGAAATGTTCATAGGGGGTGTCCTGAAGGCGCTGTCCGTATTGTTCTGTGGCAAGCTGAAAGTGTTCTAACAACTCACGCAGTGTCCTGAAATGTTTGTAGGGGGTGTCCTGAAGACGCTGTCCGTATTGTTCTGTCCGTTTTGTTCGCAAGTAAGCTGAAACTGTTCCAAGAACACTCGCGGTGTCCTGAAATCTTCGCAAATAAACAAAATGGGGGTGTTCTGAGGACGCTGTTCGTATTGTTCGTTGTCAAGTTGAAAGTGTTCTAAGAACTCTTGCGGTGTCCTGAAATGTTCGCAAAAAAAACAAAATGGGGGTGTTCTGAAGACGCTGTCCGTATTGTTCATTGTCAAGTTGAAAGTGTTCTAAGAACTCTCGCGGTGTCCTGAATTGTTCGTAGGGGGTGTCCTGAAGACGCTGTCCGTATTGTTCTCTGGCAAGTTGAAAATGTTCTAAGAACTCTCACGGTGTCCTGAAATGTTTGCAAATAAACAAAATGGGGGTGTGTTCTAAGAACTCATGCGGTGTCCTCAAATGTTCGTAGGGGGTGTCCAGAAGACGCTGTCCGTATTGTTTTGTGGCAAGCTGAGTGTGTTCTATGAACACTTGCAGTGTCCTGAAATGTTCACAAAAAGAAAATGGGGGTTTTCTGAGGACGCTGTCCGTATTGTTCGTTGTCAAGTTTAAAGTGTTCTAAGAACTCTTGCGGTGTCCTGAACTGTTTGCAAATAAACAAAATGGGGGTGTTCTCAAGACGCTGTCCATATTGTTCGTTGTCAAGTTGAAAGTCTTCTAAGAACTCTCGCGGTGTCCTGAAATATTCGTAGGGGGTGTCCCGAAGACGCTGTCCGTATTGTTCTGTGGCAAGCTGAAAGTGTTGTAAGAACTCACGCAGTGTCCTGAAATGTACGTAGGGGGTGTCCTGAAGACGCTGTCCATATTGTTCTCTAGCAAGTTGATTGTGTTCTAAGAACACTCGCGGTGTCCTGAAATGTTCGCAAATAAACAAAATGGGGGTGTTCTGAGGACGCTGTCCGTACTGTTTGTTGTCAAGTTGAAAGTGTTCTAAGAACTCTCACGGTGTCCTGAAATGTTTGCAAAAAATCAAAATGGGGGTGTTCTGAAGACGCTGTCTGTATTGTTCTCTGGCAAGTTGAAAGTGTTCTAAGAACTCTTGCGGTGTCCTGAAATGTTTAGGTGTTCTGAGTGTGGGGGTGTTCTGAGGACGCTGTCCATATTGTTCATTGTCAAGTTGAAAGTGTTCTAAGAACTCTTGCTCTGTCCTGAAATGTTCATAGGGGGTGTCCTGAAGACGCTGTCCGTATTGTTCTCTGGCAAGTTGAAAGTGTTCTAAGAACTCTCGCGGTGTCGTGAAATGTTCGCAAATAAACATAATGGGGGTGTTCTCAAGACGCTGTCCGTATTGTTTGTTGTCAAGTTTAAAGTGTTCTAAGAACTCTTGCGGTGTCCTGAACTGTTTGCAAATAAACATAATGGGGGTGTTCTCAAGACGCTGTCCATATTGTTCGTTGTCAAGTTGAAAGTCTTCTAAGAACTCTCGCGGTGTCCTGAAATGTTCGTAGGGGGTGTCCTAAAGAAGCTGTCCGTATTGTTCTCTGGCAAGTTGAAAGTGTTCTAAGAACTATCGCGGTGTCCTGAAATGTTCGTAGGGGGTGTCCTGAAGACGCTGTCCTTATTGTTCTGTGGCACGCTGAAAGTGTTCTAAGAACTCACGCGTTGTCCTGAAATGTTTGTAGGGGGTGTCCTGAAGACGCTGTCCGTATTGTTCCGTGGCAAGCTGAATGTGTTCTAAGAACTCTCACGGTGTTCTGAAATGTTCGCAAATAAACACAACGGGGGTGTGTTCTAAGAACTCACGCGTTGTCCTGAAATGTTCGGAGGGGTGTCCTGAAGACGCTGTTTGTATTGTTCTCTAGCATGTTGATTGTGTTCTAAGAACACTCGCGGTGTCCTGAAATGTTCGCAAATAAACAAAAATGGGGTGTTCTGAGGACGCTGTCCGTATTGTTCGTTGTCAAGTTGCAAGTGTTCTAAGAACTCTTGCGGTGTCCTGAAATGTTTAGGTGTTCTGAGTGTGGGGGTGTTCTGAGGACGCTGTCTGTATTGTTCATTGTCAAGTTGAAAGTGTTCTAAGAACTCTTGCGGTGTCCTGAAATGTTCATAGGGGGTGTCCTGAAGACGCTGTCCGTATTGTTCTCTGGCAAGTTGAAAGTGTTCTAAGAACTCTCGCGGTGTCGTGAAATGTTCGCAAATAAACAAACTGGGGGTGTGTTCTAAGTACTCACGCGGTGTCCTGAAATGTTCATAGGGGGTGTCCTGAAGACGCTGTCCGTATTGTTCTGTGGCAAGCTGAAAGTGTTCTAACAACTCACGCGGTGTCCTGACATGTTTGTAGGGGGTGTCCTGAAGACGCTGTCCGTATTGTTCTGTCCGTTTTGTTCGCAAGTAAGCTGAAACTGTTCCAAGAACACTCGCGGTGTCCTGAAATCTTCGCAAATAAACAAAATGGGGGTGTTCTGAGGATGCTGTTCATATTGTTTGTTGTCAAGTTGAAAGTGTTCTAAGAACTCTCGCGGTGTCCTGAAATTTTCGCAAAAAAACAAAATGGGGGTGTTCTGAAGACGCTGTCCGTATTGTTCATTGTCAAGTTGAAAGTGTTCTAAGAACTCTCGCGGTGTCCTGAATTGTTCGTAGGGGGTGTCCTGAAGACGCTGTCCGTATTGTTCTCTGGCAAGTTGAAAGTGTTCTAAGAACTCTCACGGTGTCCTGAAATGTTCGCAAATAAACAAAATGGGGGTGTGTTCTAAGAACTCACGCGGTGTCCTCAAATGTTCATAGGGGGTGTCCTGAAGACGCTGTCCGTATTGTTTTGTGGCAAGCTGAGTGTGTTCTATGAATACTTGCGGTGTCCTGAAATGTTCACAAAAACAAAATGGGGGTTTTCTGAGGACGCTGTCCGTATTGTTCGTTGTCAAGTTTAAAGTGTTCTAAGAACTCTCGCGGTGTCCTGAACTTTTTGCAAATAAACAAAATGGGGGCGTTCTCAAGACGCTGTCCATATTGTTTGTTGTCAAGGTAAAAGTCTTCTAAGAACTCTCGCGGTGTCCTGAAATGTTCGTAGGGGGTGTCCTGAAGACGCTGTCCGTATTGTTCTCTCGCAAGTTGAAAGTGTTCTAAGAACTATCGCGGTGTCCTGAAATGTTCGTAGCGGGTGTCCTGAAGACGCTGTCCGTATTGTTCCGTGGCAAGCTGAATGTGTTCTAAGAACTCTCACAGTGTTCTGAAATGTTCGCAAATAAACAAAACGGGGGTGTGTTCTAAGAACTCACACGGTGTCCTGAAATGTTCGTAGGGTGTGTCCCAAAGACGCTGTCCGTATTGTTCTGTGGCAAGCTGAAAGTGTTGTAAGAACTCACGCGGTGTCCTGAAATGTTCGCAGGGGGTGTCTTGAAGACGCTGTCCGTCTTGTTCTGTGGCAAGCTGAATGTGTTCTAAGAACTCTTGCGGTGTCCTGAAATGTTTGCAAATAAACAAAATGGGGGTGTGTTCTAAGAACTCACACGGTGTCCTCAAATGTTCGTAGGGGTTGTCCTGAAGAAGCTGTCCGAATTTTTCTGTGGCAAGCTGAATGTGCTCTAAGAACTCTCGCGGTGTCCTGAAATGTTCGCAAAAACAAAATGGGGGTGTTCTGAGGACGCTGTCCATATTGTTTGTTGTCAAGTCAAAAGTGTTCTAAGAACTCTTGCGGTGTTCTGAAATTTTCATAGGGGGTGTTCTGAAGACGCTGTCCGTATTGTTCGATGGCAAGTTGAATGTGTTCTAAGAACTCTCGCGGTGTCCTGAAATGTTTGTAAATAAACAAAATGGGGGTGTTCTGAGAACGCTGTCCGTATTGTTTGTTGTCAAGTTGAAAGAGTTGTAAGAACTCTCGCGGTGTCCTGAAATGTTCGCAAATAAACAAAATGGGGGTATTTTCTAAGAACTCACGCAGTGTCCTGAAATGTTCGTAGGGGGTGTCCTGAAGAGGCTGTACGTATTGTTCTGTGGCAAGCTGAAAGTTTTCTAAGAACTCACGCGTTCTCCTGAAATGTTTGTAGGGGGTTTCCTGAAGATGCTGTCCGTATTGTTCTGTGGCAAGCTGAATGTGTTCTAAGAACTCTCATGGTGTCCTGAAATGTTCGCAAATAAACAAAATGGGGGTGTGTTCTAAGAACTCACGCGGTGTCCTCAAATGTTCGTCGGGCGTGTCCTGAAGACGCTGTCCGTCTTGTTCTGTTGCAAGCTGAATGTGTTCTAAGAACTCTCGCGGTGTCAAGAAATGTTCGTAGGAGGTGTCCTGAAGACGCTGTCCATATTGTTCTGTGGCGAGCTGAAGGTGTTCTAAGAACTCTCACGGTGTTCTGAAATGTTCGCAAATAAACAAAACGGGGGTGTGTTCTAAGAACTCACACGGTGTCCTGAAATGTTCGTAGTGGGTGTCCTGAAGACTCTGTCCGTATTGTTCTGTGGCAAGCTGAAAGTGTTGTAAGAACTCACGCCGTGTCCTGAAATGTTCGTAGGGGGTGTCCTGAAGACGCTGTCCGTATTGTTCTGTGGCAAGCTGAATGTGTTCTAAGAACTCTCGCGGTGTCCTGAAATGTTTGCAAATAAACAAAATGGGGGTGTGTTCTAAGAACTCACGCAGTGTCCTCAAATGTTCGTAGGGGGTGTCCTGAAGAAGCTGTCAGTATTGTTCTGTGGCAAGCTGAATGTGCTCTAAGAACTCTTGTGGTGTCCTGAAATGTTCGCAAAAACAAAATGGGGGTGTTCTGAGGACGCTGTCCGTATTGTTTGTTGTCAAGTCAAAAGTGTTCTAAGAACTCTCGCGATGTTCTGAAATTTTCATAGGGGGATTTCTGAAGATGCTGTCCGTATTGTTCGATGGCAAGTTGAATGTGTTCTAAGAACTCTCGCGGTGTCCTGAAATGTTTGCAAATAAACAAAATGGGGGTGTTCTGAGAACGCTGTCCGTATTGTTTGTTGTAAAGTTGAAAGAGTTGTAAGAATTCACGCCGTGTCCTCAAATGTTCGCAGGGGGTGTCCTGAAGACGCTGTCCGTATTGTTCTGTGGCAAGCTGAATGTGTTCTAAGAACACTTGCGGTGTCCTGAAATGTTCGCAAAAACAAAATGTGGGGTGTTCTGAGGATGCTGTCCGTATTGTTCGTTGTCAAGTTGAAAGTATTCTAAGAACTCTTGCGGTGTTCTTAAATGTTCGTAGTGGGTGTTCTGAAGACGCTGTCCGTATTGTTCGACGGCACGTTGAATGTGTTCTAAGAACTCTCGCGGTGTCCTGAAATGTTCGCAAATAAACAAAATGGGGGTGTTCTGAGGACGCTGTCTGTATTGTTCATTGTCAAGTTGAAAGAGTTCTAAGAACTCACGCAGTGTCCTCAAATGTTCGTAGGGGGTGTCCTGAAGACGCTGTCCGTATTGTTTAGTGGCAATCTGAATGTGTTCTAAGAACACTCGCGGTTTCCTGAAATGTTCGCAAAAACAAAATGGGGATGTACTGAGGACGCTGTCTGTATTGTTCGTTGTCAAGTTGAAAGTGTTCTAAGAACTCTTGCGGTGTCCTGAAATGTTCATAGGGGTGTCCTGAAGACGCTGTCCGTATTGTTCTCTGGCAAGTTGAAAGTGTTCTAAGAACTCTCGCGGTGTCCTGAAATGTTCGTAGGGGGTGTCCTGAAGACGGTGTCCGTATTGTTCTCTGGCAAGCTGAATGTGTTCTAAGAACTCTTGCGGTGTCCTGAAATGTTTGCAAATAAACAAAATGGGGGTGTGTTCTAAGAACTCACGCGGTGTCCTCAAATGTTCGTAGGGCGTGTCCTGAAGACGCTGTCCGTCTTGTTCTGTGGCAAGCTGAATGTGTTCTAAGAACTCTCGCGGTGTCATGAAATGTTCGTAGGGGGTGTCCTGAAGACGCTGTCCATATTGTTCTGTGGCAAGCTGAATGTGTTCTAAGAACTCTCACGGTGTTCTGAAATGTTCGCAAATAAACAAAACGGGGGTGTGTTCTAAGAACTCACACGGTGTCCTGAAATGTTCGTAGGGGGTGTCCTGAAGACGCTGTCCGTATTGTTCTGTGGCAAGCTGAATGTGTTCTAAGAACTCTCGCAGTGTCCTGAAATGTTTGCAAATAAACAAAATGGGGGTGTGTTCTAAGAACTCACGCTGTGTCCTCAAATGTTCGTAGGGGGTGTCCTGAAGAAGCCGTCCGTATTGTTCTGTGGCAAGCTGAATGTGCTCTAAGAACTCTCGCGGTTCCTGAAATGTTCGCAAAAACAAAATGGGGGTGTTCTGAGGACGCTGTCCGTATTGTTTGTTGTCAAGTCAAAAGTGTTCTAAGAACTCTCGCGGTGTTCTGAAATTTTCATAGGGGGTTTTCTGAAGATGCTGTCCGTATTGTTCGATGGCAAGTTGAATGTGTTCTAAGAACTCTCGCGGTGTCCTGAAATGTTTGCAAATAAACAAAATGGCGGTGTTCTGAGAACGCTGTCCGTATTGTTTGTTGTAAAGTTGAAAGAGTTGTAAGAACTCTTGCGGTGTCCTGAAATTTTCGTAGGGGGTGTCCTGAAGACGCTGTCCGTATTGTTCTGTGGAAAGCTGAATGTGTTCTAAGAACTCTCGCGGTGTCCTGAAATGTTCGCAAATAAATAAAATGGGGGTGTGTTCTAAGAATTCACGCCGTGTCCTCAAATGTTCGCAGGGGGTGTCCTGAAGACGCTGTCCGTATTGTTCTGTGGCAAGCTGAATGTGTTCTAAGAACACTCGCGGTGTCCTGAAATGTTCGCAAAAACAAAATGTGGGGTGTTCTGAGGATGCTGTCCGTATTGTTCGTTGTCAAGTTGAAAGTGTTCTAAGAACTCTTGCAGTGTTCTTAAATGTTCGTAGGGGGTGTTCTGAAGACGCTGTCCGTATTGTTCGATGGCACGTTGAATGTGTTCTAAGAACTCTCGCGGTGTCCTGAAATGTTCGCAAATAAACAAAATGGGGGTGTTCTGAGGACGCTGTTCGTATTGTTCATTGTCAAGTTGAAAGAGTTCTAAGAACTCACGCGGTGTCCTCAAATGTTTGTAGGGGGTGTCCTGAAGACGCTGTCCGTATTGTTTAGTGGCAAGCTGAATGCGTTCTAAGAACACTCGCGGTTTCCTGAAATGTTCGCAAAAACAAAATGGGGATGTTCTGAGGACGCTGTCTGTATTGTTCGTTGTCAAGTTGAAAGTGTTCTAAGAACTCTTGCGGTGTCCTGAAATGTTCATAGGGGGTGTCCTGAAGACGCTGTCCGTATTGTTCTCTGGCAAGTTGAAAGTGTTCTAAGAACTCTCGCGGTGTCCTGAAATGTTCGTAGGGGGTGTCCTGAAGACGGTGTCCGTATTGTTCTCTGGCAAGTTGAAAGTGTTCTAAGAACTCTTGCGGCGTCCTGAAATGTTTGCAAATAAACAAAATGGGGGTGTGTTCTAAGAACTCACGCGGTGTCCTGAAATGTTCGTAGGAGGTGTCCTGAAGACGCTGTCCGTATTGTTCTGTGGCAAGCTGAAAGTGTTCTAAGAACTCACGCGTTGTCCTGAAATGTTCATAGGGGGTTTCCTGAAGAAGCTGTCCGTATTGTTCTGTGGCAGTCTGAATGTGTCCTAAGAACTCTCACGGTGTCCTGAAATGTTTGCAAATAAACAAAACGGGGGTGTGTTCTAAGAACTCACACGGTGTCCTGAAATGTTCGTAGGGGGTGTTCTGAAGACGCTGTCCATATTGTTCTCTGGCAAGCTGAAAGTGTTGTAAGAACTCACGCAGTGTCCTGAAATGTTCCTAGGGGGTGTCCTGAAGACGCTGTCCGTATTGTTCGGTGGCAAGCTGAATGTGTTCTAAGAACTCTCGCGGTGTCCTGAAATGTTTGCAAATAAACAAAATGGGGGGGTGTTCTACGAACTCACGCGGTGTCCTCAAATGTTCGTAGGGCATGTCCTGAAGACGCTGTCCGTCTTGTTCTGTGGCAAGCTGAATGTGTTCTAAGAACTCTCGCGGTGTCCTGAAATTTTCGCAAAAACAAAATGGGGGTGTTCTGAGGACGCTGTCCGTATTGTTCGTTGTCAAGTTGAAAGTGTTCTAAGAACTCTTGCGGTGTTCTGAAATTTTCGTAGGGGGTGTTCTGAAGACGCTGTCCGTATTGTTCGATGGCAAGTTGAATGTGTTCTAAGAACTCTCGCGGTGTCCTGAAATGTTCGCAAATAAACAAAATGGGGGTGTTCTGAGGACGCTGTCCGTATTGTTCGTTGTCAAGTTGAAAGTGTTCTAAGAACTCTCGTGGTGTCCCGGAATATTCACAAATAAACAAAATGGGGGTGTTCTGAGAATGCTGTCCTTATTGTTCGTTGTCAAGTTGAAAGACTTGTAAGAACTCTTGCGGTGTCCTGAAATGTTCGTAGGGGGTGTCCTGAAGACGCTGTCCGTATTGTTCTCTGGCAAGTTGAAAGTGTTCTAAGAACTGTTGCGGTGTCCTGAAATGTTCGCAAATAAACAAAATGGGGGTGTGTTCTAAGAACTCACGCGGTGTCCTGAAATGTTCATATGGGGTGTCCTGAAGACGCTGTCCGTATTGTTCTGTGGAAAGCTGAATGTGTTCTAAGAACTCTTGCGGTGTCCTGAAATGTTCGCAAAAACAAAATGGGGGTGTTCTGAGGATGCTGTCCGTATTGTTCGTTGTCAAGTTGAAAGTGTTCTAAGAACTCTCGCGGTGTTCTTAAATGTTCGTAGGGGGTGTTCCGAAGACTCTGTCCGTATTGTTCGATGGCAAGCTGAATGTGTTCTAAGAACTCTCGCGGTGTCCTGAAATGTTCGCAAATAAACAAAATGGGGGTGTTCTGAGGACGCTGTCCGTATTGTTCCTTGTCAATCGCGGTGTCCTGAAATGTTCGTAGGGGGTGTCCTGAAGATGCTGTCGGTATTGTTCGCTGGCAAGTTGATTGTGTTCTAAGAACACTCGCGGTGTCGTGAAATGTTCGCAAATAAACAAAATGGGGGTGTTCTGAGGATGCTGCCTGTATTGTTCGTTGTCAAGTTGAAAGTGTTCTAAGAACTCACGCGGTGTCCTCAAATGTTCATAGGGGGTGTCCTGAAGAGGCTTTCCGTATTGTTTTGTTGCAAGCTGAATGTGTTCTAAGAACACTCGAGGTGTCCTGAAATGTTCGCAAAACAAAATGGGGGTGTTCTAAGGACGCTGTCCGTATTGTTCGTTGTCAAGTTGAAAGTGTTCTAAGAACTCTCGCTGTGTCCTGAAATGTTCGTAGGGAGTGTCCTGAAGACGCTGTTCGTATTGTTCTCTGGCAAGTTGAAAGTGTTCTAAGAACTCTCGCAGTGTTCTTAAATGTTCGTAGGGGGTATCCTAAAGACGCTGTTCGTATTGTACTCTGGCAAGTTGAAAGTGTTCTAAGAACTCTTGCGGTGTCCTGAAATGTTCGGAGGGGGTGTCCTGAAGACGCTGTCCATATTGTTCGAAGGCAAGTTGAATGTGTTCTAAGAACTCTCGCGGTGTTCTGAAATGTTCGCAAATAAACAAAATGGGGGTGTTCTGAGGACGCTATCTGTATTGTTCGTTGTCAAGTTGAAAGTGATCTAAGAACTCTCGCGGTGTCCTGAAATGTTCGCAAATAAACAAAATGGGGGTGTTCTCAAGACGCTGTCCATATTGTTCGTTGTCAAGTTGAAAGTGATCTAAGAACTCTCGCGGTGTCCTGAAATGTTCGTAGGGGGTGTCCTGAAGACGCTGTCCGTATTGTTCTCTGGCAAGTTGAAAGTGTTCTAAGAACTCTTGCGGTGTCCTGAAATGTTCGGAGGGGGTGTCCTGAAGACGCTATCCGTATTGTTCGTTGTCAAGTTGAATGTGTTCTAAGAACTCTCGCGGTGTCCTGAAATGTTCGCAAAAACAAAATGTGGGGTGTTCTGAGGATGCTGTCCGTATTGTTCGTTGTCAAGTTGAAAGTGTTCTAAGAACTCTTGCAGTGTTCTTAAATGTTCGTAGGGGGTGTTCTGAAGACGCTGTCCGTATTGTTCGATGGCACGTTGAATGTGTTCTAAGAACTCTCGCGGTGTTCTGAAATGTTCGCAAATAAACAAAATGGGGGTGTTCTGAGGATGCTGTTCGTATTGTTCATTGTCAAGTTGAAAGAGTTCTAAGAACTCACGCGGTGTCCTCAAATGTTCGTAGGGGGTGTCCTGAAGACGCTGTCTGTATTGTTTAGTGGCAAGCTGAATGTGTTCTAAGAACACTCATGGTTTCCTGAAATGTTCACAAAAACAAAATGGGGATGTTCTGAGGACGCTTTCTGTATTGTTCGTTGTCAAGTTGAAAGTGTTCTAAGAACTCTTGCGGTGTCCTGAAATGTTCATAGGGGGTGTCCTGAAGACGCTGTCCGTATTGTTCTCTGGCAAGTTGAAAGTGTTCTAAGAACTCTTGCGGCGTCCTGAAATGTTTGCAAATGAACAAAATGGGGGTGTGTTCTAAGAACTCACGCGGTGTCCTGAAATGTTCGTAGGAGGTGTCCTGAAGACGCTGTCCGTATTGTTCTGTGGCAAGCTGAAAGTGTTCTAAGAACTCACGCGTTGTCCTGAAATGTTCGTAGGGGGTTTCCTGAAGAAGCTGTCCGTATTGTTCTGTGGCAAGCTGAATGTGTCTTAAGAACTCTCACGGTGTCCTGAAATGTTTGCAAATAAACAAAACGGGGGTGTGTTCTAAGAACTCACACGGTGTCCTGAAATGTTCGTAGGGGGTGTCCTGAAGACGCTGTCCATATTGTTCTCTGGCAAGCTGAAAGTGTTGTAAGAACTCATGCAGTGTCCTGAAATGTTCATAGGGGGTGTCCTGAAGACGCTGTCCGTATTGTTCGGTGGCAAGCTGAATGTGTTCTAAGAACTCTCGCGGTGTCCTGAAATGTTTGCAAATAAACAAAATGGGGGTGTGTTCTACGAACTCACGCGGTGTCCTCAAATGTTCGTAGGGCGTGTCCTGAAGACGCTGTCCGTCTTGTTCTGTGGCAAGCTGAATGTGTTCTAAGAACTCTCGCGGTGTCCTGAAATGTTAGCAAAAACAAAATGGGGGTGTTCTGAGGACGCTGTCCGTATTGTTCGTTGTCAAGTTGAAAGTGTTCTAAGAACTCTCGCGGTGTTCTGAAATTTTCGTAGGGGGTGTTCTGAAGACGCTGTCCATATTGTTCGATGGCAAGTTTAATGTGTTCTAAGAACTCTCGCGGTGTCCTGAAATGTTCGCAAATAAACAAAATGGAGGTGTTCTGAGGACGCTGTCCGTATTGTTCGTTGTCAAGTTGAAAGTGTTCTAAGAACTCTCGCGGTGTCCCGAAATGTTCGCAAATAAACAAAATGGGGGTGTTCTGAGAATGCTGTCCTTATTGTTCGTTGTCAAGTTGAAAGAGTTGTAAGAACTCTTGCGGTGTCCTGAAATGTTCGTAGGGGGTGTCCTGAAGATGCTGTCCGTATTGTTCTCTGGCAAGTTGAAAGTGTTCTAAGAACTCTTGCGGTGTCCTGAAATGTTCGCAAATAAACAAAATGGGAGTGTGTTCTAAGAACTCACGCAGTGTCCTGAAATGTTCATATGGGGTGTCCTGAAGACGCCGTCCGTATTGTTCTGTGGAAAGCTGAATGTGTTCTAAGAACTCTCGCGGTGTCCTGAAATGTTCGCAAAAACAAAATGGGGGTGTTCTGAGGATGCTGTCCGTATTGTTCGTTGTCAAGTTGAAAGTGTTCTAAGAACTCTCGAAGTGTTCTTAAATGTTCGTAGGGGGTGTTCCGAAGACTCTGTCCGTATTGTTCGATGGCAAGTTGAATGTGTTCTAAGAACTCTCGCGGTGTCCTGAAATGTTCGCAAATAAACAAAATGGGGGTGTTCTGAGGACGCTGTCCGTATTGTTCCTTGTCAATCGCGGTGTCCTGAAATGTTCGTAGGGGGTGTCCTGAAGACGCTATCCGTATTGTTCGTTGTCAAGTTGAATGTGTTCTAAGAACTCTCGCGGTGTCCTGAAATGTTCGCAAAAACAAAATGTGGGGTGTTCTGAGGATGCTGTCCGTATTGTTCGTTGTCAAGTTGAAAGTGTTCTAAGAACTCTTGCGGTGTTCTTAAATGTTCGTAGGGGGTGTTCTGAAGACGCTGTCCGTATTGTTCGATGGCACGTTGAATGTGTTCTAAGAACTCTCGCGGTGTCCTGAAATGTTCGCAAATAAACAAAATGGGGGTGTTCTGAGGACGCTGTTCGTATTGTTCATTGTCAAGTTGAAAGAGTTCTAAGAACTCACGCCGTGTCCTCAAATGTTCGTAGGGGGTGTCCTGAAGACGCTGTCTGTATTGTTTAGTGGCAAGCTGAATGTGTTCTAAGAACACTCATGGTTTCCTGAAATGTTCGCAAAAACAAAATGGGGATGTTCTGAGGACGCTTTCTGTATTGTTCGTTGTCAAGTTGAAAGTGTTCTAAGAACTCTTGCGGTGTCCTGAAATGTTCATAGGGGGTGTCCTGAAGACGCTGTCCGTATTGTTCTCTGGCAAGTTGAAAGTGTTCTAAGAACTCTCGCGATGTCCTGAAATGTTCGTAGGGGGTGTCCTGAAGACGGTGTCCGTATTGTTCTCTGGCAAGTTGAAAGTGTTCTAAGAACTCTTGCGGCGTCCTGAAATGTTTGCAAATGAACAAAATGGGGGTGTGTTCTAAGAACTCACGCGGTGTCCTGAAATGTTCGTAGGAGGTGTCCTGAAGACGCTGTCCGTATTGTTCTGTGGCAAGCTGAAAGTGTTCTAAGAACTCACGCGTTGTCCTGAAATGTTCGTAGGGGTTGTCCTGAAGACGCTGTCCATATTGTTCTCTGGCAAGCTGAAAGTGTTGTAAGAACTCACGCAGTGTCCTGAAATGTTCGTAGGGGGTGTCCTGAAGACGCTGTCCGTATTGTTCGGTGGCAAGCTGAATGTGTTCTAAGAACTCTCGCGGTGTCCTGAAATGTTTGCAAATAAACAAAATGGGGGCGTGTTCTACGAACTCACGCGGTGTCCTCAAATGTTCGTAGGGCGTGTCCTGAAGACGCTGTCCGTCTTGTTCTGTGGCAAGCTGAATGTGTTCTAAGAACTCTCGCGGTGTCCTGAAATGTTCGCAAAAACAAAATGGGGGTGTTCTGAGGACGCTGTCCGTATTGTTAGTTGTCAAGTTGAAAGTGTTCTAAGAACTCTCGCGGTGTTCTGAAAATTTCCTAGGGGGTGTTCTGAAGACGCTGTCCATATTGTTCGATGGCAAGTTTAATGTGTTCTAAGAACTCTCGCGGTGTCCTGAAATGTTCGCAAATAAACAAAATGGGGGTGTTCTGAGGACGCTGTCCGTATTGTTCGTTGTCAAGTTGAAAGTGTTCTAAGAACTCTCGCGGTGTCCCGAAATGTTCGCAAATAAACAAAATGGGGGTGTTCTGAGAATGCTGTCCTTATTGTTCGTTGTCAAGTTGAAAGAGTTGTAAGAACTCTTGCGGTGTCCTGAAATGTTCGTAGGGGGTGTCCTGAAGATGCTGTCCGTATTGTTCTCTGGCAAGTTGAAAGTGTTCTAAGAACTCTTGCGGTGTCCTGAAATGTTCGCAAAAACAAAATGGGGGTGTTCGGAGGATGCTGTCCGTATTGTTCGTTGTCAAGTTGAAAGTGTTCTAAGAACTCTCGAAGTGTTCTTAAATGTTCGTAGGGGGTGTTCCGAAGACTCTGTCCGTATTGTTCGATGGCAAGTTGAATGTGTTCTAAGAACTCTCGCGGTGTCCTGAAATGTTCGCAAATAAACAAAATGGGGGTGTTCTGAGGACGCTGTCTGTATTGTTCCTTGTCAATCGCGGTGTCCTGAAATGTTCGTAGGGGGTGTCCTGAAGATGCTGTCGGTATTGTTTGCTGGCAAGTTGATTGTGTTCTAAGAACACTCGCGGTGTCGTGAAATGTTCGCAAATAAACAAAATGGGGGTGTTCTGAGGATGCTGTCCGTATTGTTCGTTGTCAAGTTGAAAGTGTTCTAAGAACTCACGCGGTGTCCTCAAATGTTCATAGGGGGTGTCCTGAAGAGGCTGTCCGTATTGTTTTGTGGCAAGCTGAATGTGTTCTAAGAACACTTGCGGTGTCCTGAAATGTTCGCAAAAACAAAATGGGGGTGTTCTGAGGACGCTGTCCGTATTGTTCGTTGTCAAGTTGAAAGTGTTCTAAGAACTCTCGCGGTGTCCTGAAATGTTCGCAAATAAACAAAATGGGGGTTTTCTCAAGACGCTGTCCATATAGTTTGTTGTCAAGTTGAAAGTGTTCTAAGAACTCTTGCAGTGTCCTGAAATGTTCGTAGGGGGTGTCCTGAAGACGCTGTTCGTATTGTTCTCTGGCAAGTTGAAAGTGTTCTAAGAACTCTTGCGGTGTCCTGAAATGTTCGGAGGGGGTGTCCTGAAGACGCTGTCCGTATTGTCCTGTGGCAAGCTGAATGTGTTCTAAGAACACTCGCGGTGTCCTGAAATGTTCGCAAAAACAAAATGGGGGTTTTCTGAGGATGCTGTCCGTATTGTTCGTTGTCAAGTTGAAAGTGTTCTAAGAACTCTCGCGGTGTTCTGAAATTTTCGTAGGGGGTGTTCTGAAGACGCTGTCCGTATTGTTCGATGGCAAGTTGAATGTGTTCTAAGAACTCTCGCGGTGTCCTGAAATGTTCGCAAATAAACAAAATGGGGGTGTTCTGAGGACGCTGTCCGTATTGTTCGTTGTCAAGTTGAAAGTGTTCTAAGAACTCTCGTGGTGTCCCGAAATATTCACAAATAAACAAAATGGGGGTGTTCTGAGAATGCTGTCCTTATTGTTCGTTGTCAAGTTGAAAGACTTGTAAGAACTCTTGCGGTGTCCTGAAATGTTCGTAGGGGGTGTCCTGAAGACGCTGTCCGTATTGTTCTCTGGCAAGTTGAAAGTGTTCTAAGAACTGTTGTGGTGTCCTGAAATGTTCGCAAATAAACAAAATGGGGGTGTGTTCTAAGAACTCACGCGGTGTCCTGAAATGTTCATATGGGGTGTCCTGAAGACGCTGTCCGTATTGTTCTGTGGAAAGCTGAATGTGTTCTAAGAACTCTTGCGGTGTCCTGAAATGTTCGCAAAAACAAAATGGGGGTGTTCTGAGGATGCTGTCCGTATTGTTCGTTGTCAAGTTGAAAGTGTTCTAAGAACTCTCGCGGTGTTCTTAAATGTTCGTAGGGGGTGTTCCGAAGACTCTGTCCGTATTGTTCGATGGCAAGCTGAATGTGTTCTAAGAACTCTCGCGGTGTCCTGAAATGTTCGTAGGGGGTGTCCTGAAGACGGTGTCCGTATTGTTCTCTGGCAAGTTGAAAGTGTTCTAAGAACTCTTGCGGCGTCCTGAAATGTTTGCAAATGAACAAAATGGGGGTGTGTTCTAAGAACTCACACGGTGTCCTGAAATGTTCGTAGGAGGTGTCCTGAAGACGCTGTCCGTATTGTTCTGTGGCAAGCTGAAAGTGTTCTAAGAACTCACGCGTTGTCCTGAAATGTTCGTAGGGGGTGTCCTGAAGACGCTGTCCATATTGTTCTCTGGCAAGCTGAAAGTGTTGTAAGAACTCACGCAGTGTCCTGAAATGTTCGTAGGGGGTGTCCTGAAGACGCTGTCCGTATTGTTCGGTGGCAAGCTGAATGTGTTCTAAGAACTCTCGCGGTGTCCTGAAATGTTTGCAAATAAACAAAATGGGGGTGTGTTCTACGAACTCACGCGGTGTCCTCAAATGTTCGTAGGGCGTGTCCTGAAGACGCTGTCCGTCTTGTTCTGTGGCAAGCTGAATGTGTTTTAAGAACTCTCGCGGTGTCCTGAAATGTTCGCAAAAACAAAATGGGGGTGTTCTGAGGACGCTGTCCGTATTGTTAGTTGTCAAGTTGAAAGTGTTCTAAGAACTCTCGCGGTGTTCTGAAAATTTCCTAGGGGGTGTTCTGAAGACGCTGTCCATATTGTTCGATGGCAAGTTTAATGTGTTCTAAGAACTCTCGCGGTGTCCTGAAATGTTCGCAAATAAACAAAATGGGGGTGTTCTGAGGACGCTGTCCGTATTGTTCGTTGTCAAGTTGAAAGTGTTCTAAGAACTCTCGCGGTGTCCCGAAATGTTCGCAAATAAACAAAATGGGGGTGTTCTGAGAATGCTGTCCTTATTGTTCGTTGTCAAGTTGAAAGAGTTGTAAGAACTCTTGCGGTGTCCTGAAATGTTCGTAGGGGGTGTCCTGAAGATGCTGTCAGTATTGTTCTCTGGCAAGTTGAAAGTGTTCTAAGAACTCTTGCGGTGTCCTGAAATGTTCGCAAATAAACAAAATGGGAGTGTGTTCTAAGAACTCACGCGGTGTCCTGAAATGTTCATATGGGGTGTCCTGAAGACGCTGTCCGTATTGTTCTGTGGAAAGCTGAATGTGTTCTAAGAACTCTCGCGGTGTCCTGAAATGTTCGCAAAAACAAAATGGGGGTGTTCGGAGGATGCTGTCCGTATTGTTCGTTGTCAAGTTGAAAGTGTTCTAAGAACTCTCGAAGTGTTCTTAAATGTTCGTAGGGGGTGTTCCGAAGACTCTGTCCGTATTGTTCGATGGCAAGTTGAATGTGTTCTAAGAACTCTCGCGGTGTCCTGAAATGTTCGCAAATAAACAAAATGGGGGTGTTCTGAGGACGCTGTTTGTATTGTTCCTTGTCAATCGCGGTGTCCTGAAATGTTCGTAGGGGGTGTCCTGAAGATGCTGTCGGTATTGTTTGCTGGCAAGTTGATTGTGTTCTAAGAACACTCGCGGTGTCGTGAAATGTTCGCAAATAAACAAAATGGGGGTGTTCTGAGGATGCTGTCCGTATTGTTCGTTGTCAAGTTGAAAGTGTTCTAAGAACTCACGCGGTGTCCTCAAATGTTCATAGGGGGTGTCCTGAAGAGGCTGTCCGTATTGTTTTGTGGCAAGCTGAATGTGTTCTAAGAACACTTGCGGTGTCCTGAAATGTTCGCAAAAACAAAATGGGGGTGTTCTGAGGACGCTGTCCGTATTGTTCGTTGTCAAGTTGAAAGTGTTCTAAGAACTCTCGCGGTGTCCTGAAATGTTCGCAAATAAACAAAATGGGGGTTTTCTCAAGACGCTGTCCATATAGTTTGTTGTCAAGTTGAAAGTGTTCTAAGAACTCTTGCAGTGTCCTGAAATGTTCGTAGGGGGTGTCCTGAAGACGCTGTTCGTATTGTTCTCTGGCAAGTTGAAAGTGTTCTAAGAACTCTTGCGGTGTCCTGAAATGTTCGGAGGGGGTGTCCTGAAGACGCTGTCCGTATTGTCCTGTGGCAAGCTGAATGTGTTCTAAGAACACTCGCGGTGTCCTGAAATGTTCGCAAAAACAAAATGGGGGTTTTCTGAGGATGCTGTCCGTATTGTTCGTTGTCAAGTTGAAAGTGTTCTAAGAACTCTCGCGGTGTTCTGAAATTTTCGTAGGGGATGTTCTGAAGACGCTGTCCGTATTGTTCGATGGCAAGTTGAATGTGTTCTAAGAACTCTCGCGGTGTCCTGAAATGTTCGCAAATAAACAAAATGGGGGTGTTCTGAGGACGCTGTCCGTATTGTTCGTTGTCAAGTTGAAAGTGTTCTAAGAACTCTCGTGGTGTCCCGAAATATTCACAAATAAACAAAATGGGGGTGTTCTGAGAATGCTGTCCTTATTGTTCGTTGTCAAGTTGAAAGACTTGTAAGAACTCTTGCGGTGTCCTGAAATGTTCGTAGGGGGTGTCCTGAAGACGCTGTCCGTATTGTTCTCTGGCAAGTTGAAAGTGTTCTAAGAACTGTTGCGGTGTCCTGAAATGTTCGCAAATAAACAAAATGGGGGTGTGTTCTAAGAACTCACGCGGTGTCCTGAAATGTTCATATGGGGTGTCCTGAAGACGCTGTCCGTATTGTTCTGTGGAAAGCTGAATGTGTTCTAAGAACTCTTGCGGTGTCCTGAAATGTTCGCAAAAACAAAATGGGGGTGTTCTGAGGATGCTGTCCGTATTGTTCGTTGTCAAGTTGAAAGTGTTCTAAGAACTCTCGCGGTGTTCTTAAATGTTCGTAGGGGGTGTTCCGAAGACTCTGTCCGTATTGTTCGATGGCAAGCTGAATGTGTTCTAAGAACTCTCGCGGTGTCCTGAAATGTTCGCAAATAAACAAAATGGGGGTGTTCTGAGGACGCTGTCCGTATTGTTCCTTGTCAATCGCGGTGTCCTGAAATGTTCGTAGGGGGTGTCCTGAAGATGCTGTCGGTATTGTTCGCTGGCAAGTTGATTGTGTTCTAAGAACACTCGCGGTGTCGTGAAATGTTCGCAAATAAACAAAATGGGGGTGTTCTGAGGATGCTGCCTGTATTGTTCGTTGTCAAGTTGAAAGTGTTCTAAGAACTCACGCGGTGTCCTCAAATGTTCATAGGGGGTGTCCTGAAGAGGCTTTCCGTATTGTTTTGTGGCAAGCTGAATGTGTTCTAAGAACACTCGAGGTGTCCTGAAATGTTCGCAAAACAAAATGGGGGTGTTCTAAGGACGCTGTCCGTATTGTTCGTTGTCAAGTTGAAAGTGTTCTAAGAACTCTCGCTGTGTCCTGAAATGTTCGTAGGGGGTGTCCTGAAGACGCTGTTCGTATTGTTCTCTGGCAAGTTGAAAGTGTTCTAAGAACTCTCGCAGTGTTCTTAAATGTTCGTAGGGGGTATCCTGAAGACGCTGTTCGTATTGTACTCTGGCAAGTTGAAAGTGTTCTAAGAACTCTTGCGGTGTCCTGAAATGTTCGGAGGGGGTGTCCTGAAGACGCTGTCCATATTGTTTGAAGGCAAGTTGAATGTGTTCTAAGAACTCTCGCGGTGTCCTGAAATGTTCGCAAATAAACAAAATGGGGTGTTCTGAGGACGCTATCTGTATTGTTCGTTGTCAAGTTGAAAGTGATCTAAGAACTCTCGCGGTGTCCTGAAATGTTCGCAAATAAACAAAATGGGGGTGTTCTCAAGACGCTGTCCATATTGTTCGTTGTCAAGTTGAAAGTGATCTAAGAACTCTCGCGGTGTCCTGAAATGTTCGTAGGGGGTGTCCTGAAGACGCTGTCCGTATTGTTCTCTGGCAAGTTGAAAGTGTTCTAAGAACTCTTGCGGTGTCCTGAAATGTTCGGAGGGGGTGTCCTGAAGACGCTGTCTGTATTGTTTAGTGGCAAGCTGAATGTGTTCTAAGAACAATCATGGTTTCCTGAAATGTTCGCAAAAACAAAATGGGGATGTTCTGAGGACGCTTTCTGTATTGTTCGTTGTCAAGTTGAAAGTGTTCTAAGAACTCTTGCGGTGTCCTGAAATGTTCATAGGAGGTGTCCTGAAGACGCTGTCCGTATTGTTCTCTGGCAAGTTGAAAGTGTTCTAAGAACTCTTGCGGCGTCCTGAAATGTTTGCAAATGAACAAAATGGGGGTGTGTTCTAAGAACTCACGCGGTGTCCTGAAATGTTCGTAGGAGGTGTCCTGAAGACGCTGTCCGTATTGTTCTGTGGCAAGCTGAAAGTGTTCTAAGAACTCACCCGTTGTCCTGAAATGTTCGTAGGGGGTTTCCTGAAGAAGCTGTCCGTATTGTTCTGTGGCAAGCTGAATGTGTCTTAAGAACTCTCACGGTGTCCTGAAATGTTCGCAAATAAACAAAACGGGGGTGTGTTCTAAGAACTCACACGGTGTCCTGAAATGTTCGTAGGGGGTGTCCTGAAGACGCTGTCCATATTGTTCTCTGGCAAGCTGAAAGTGTTGTAAGAACTCACGCAGTGTCCTGAAATGTTCGTAGGGGGTGTCCTGAAGACGCTGTCCGTATTGTTCGGTGGCAAGCTGAATGTGTTCTAAGAACTCTCGCAGTGTCCTCAAATGTTCATAGGGGGTGTCCTGAAGAGGCTTTCCGTATTGTTTTGTGGCAAGCTGAATGTGTTCTAAGAACACTCGAGGTGTCCTGAAATGTTCGCAAAACAAAATGGGGGTGTTCTAAGGACGCTGTCCGTATTGTTCGTTGTCAAGTTGAAAGTGTTCTAAGAACTCTCGCTGTGTCCTGAAATGTTCGTAGGGGGTGTCCTGAAGACGCTGTTCGTATTGTTCTCTGGCAAGTTGAAAGTGTTCTAAGAACTCTCGCAGTGTTCTTAAATGTTCGTAGGGGGTATCCTGAAGACGCTGTTCGTATTGTACTCTGGCAAGTTGAAAGTGTTCTAAGAACTCTTGCGGTGTCCTGAAATGTTCGGAGGGGGTGTCCTGAAGACGCTGTCCATATTGTTTGAAGGCAAGTTGAATGTGTTCTAAGAACTCTCGCGGTGTCCTGAAATGTTCGCAAATAAACAAAATGGGGGTGTTCTGAGGACGCTATCTGTATTGTTCGTTGTCAAGTTGAAAGTGATCTAAGAACTCTCGCGGTGTCCTGAAATGTTCGCAAATAAACAAAATGGGGGTGTTCTCAAGACGCTGTCCATATTGTTCGTTGTCAAGTTGAAAGTGATCTAAGAACTCTCGCGGTGTCCTGAAATGTTCGTAGGGGGTGTCCTGAAGACGCTGTCCGTATTGTTCTCTGGCAAGTTGAAAGTGTTCTAAGAACTCTTGCGGTGTCCTGAAATGTTCGGAGGGGGTGTCCTGAAGACGCTATCCGTATTGTTCGTTGTCAAGTTGAATGTGTTCTAAGAACTCTCGCGGTGTCCTGAAATGTTCGCAAAAACAAAATGTGGGGTGTTCTGAGGATGCTGTCCGTATTGTTCGTTGTCAAGTTGAAAGTGTTCTAAGAACTCTTGCGGTGTTCTTAAATGTTCGTAGGGGGTGTTCTGAAGACGCTGTCCGTATTGTTCGATGGCACGTTGAATGTGTTCTAAGAACTCTCGCGGTGTCCTGAAATGTCCGCAAATAAACAAAATGGTGGTGTTCTGAGGATGCTGTTCGTATTGTTCATTGTCAAGTTGAAAGAGTTCTAAGAACTCACGCGGTGTCCTCAAATGTTTGTAGGGGGTGTCCTGAAGACGCTGTCTGTATTGTTTAGTGGCAAGCTGAATGTGTTCTAAGAACACTCATGGTTTCCTGAAATGTTCGCAAAAACAAAATGGGGATGTTCTGAGGACGCTTTCTGTATTGTTCGTTGTCAAGTTGAAAGTGTTCTAAGAACTCTTGCGGTGTCCTGAAATGTTCATAGGGGGTGTCCTGAAGACGCTGTCCGTATTGTTCTCTGGCAAGTTGAAAGTGTTCTAAGAACTCTTGCGGCGTCCTGAAATGTTTGCAAATGAACAAAATGGGGGTGTGTTCTAAGAACTCACGCGGTGTCCTGAAATGTTCGTAGGAGGTGTCCTGAAGACGCTGTCCGTATTGTTCTGTGGCAAGCTGAAAGTGTTCTAAGAACTCACCCGTTGTCCTGAAATGTTCGTAGGGGGTTTCCTGAAGAAGCTGTCCGTATTGTTCTGTGGCAAGCTGAATGTGTCTTAAGAACTCTCACGGTGTCCTGAAATGTTCGCAAATAAACAAAACGGGGGTGTGTTCTAAGAACTCACACGGTGTCCTGAAATGTTCGTAGGGGGTGTCCTGAAGACGCTGTCCATATTGTTCTCTGGCAAGCTGAAAGTGTTGTAAGAACTCACGCAGTGTCCTGAAATGTTCGTAGGGGGTGTCCTGAAGACGCTGTCCGTATTGTTCGGTGGCAAGCTGAATGTGTTCTAAGAACTCTCGCGGTGTCCTGAAATGTTTGCAAATAAACAAAATGGGGGTGTGTTCTACGAACTCACGCGGTGTCCTCAAATGTTCGTAGGGCGTGTCCTGAAGACGCTGTCCGTCTTGTTCTGTGGCAAGCTGAATGTGTTCTAAGAACTCTCGCGGTGTCCTGAAATGTTAGCAAAAACAAAATGGGGGTGTTCTGAGGACGCTGTCCGTATTGTTCGTTGTCAAGTTGAAAGTGTTCTAAGAACTCTCGCGGTGTTCTGACATTTTCGTAGAGGGTGTTCTGAAGACGCTGTCCATATTGTTCGATGGCAAGTTTAATGTGTTCTAAGAACTCTCGCGGTGTCCTGAAATGTTCGCAAATAAACAAAATGGAGGTGTTCTGAGGACGCTGTCCGTATTGTTCGTTGTCAAGTTGAAAGTGTTCTAAGAACTCTCGCGGTGTCCCGAAATGTTCACTGCGTGAGTTCTTACAACACTTTCAGCTTGCCAGAGAACAATATGGACAGCGTCTTCAGGACACCCCCTACGAACATTTCAGGACACCGTGTGAGTTCTTAGAACACACCCCCGTTTTGTTTATTTGCGAACATTTCAGGACACCGTGAGAGTTCTTAAGACACATTCAGCTTGCCACAGAACAATACGGAAAATGGGGGTGTTCTGAGAATGCTGTCCTTATTGTTCGTTGTCAAGTTGAAAGAGTTGTAAGAACTCTTGCGGTGTCCTGAAATGTTCGTAGGGGGTGTCCTGAAGATGCTGTCCGTATTGTTCTCTGGCAAGTTGAAAGTGTTCTAAGAACTCTTGCGGTGTCCTGAAATGTTCGCAAATAAACAAAATGGGAGTGTGTTCTAAGAACTCACGCAGTGTCCTGAAAT
The DNA here is from genome assembly GCF_040938575.1 of Ambystoma mexicanum. Classification (NCBI taxonomy): domain Eukaryota; kingdom Metazoa; phylum Chordata; class Amphibia; order Caudata; family Ambystomatidae; genus Ambystoma; species Ambystoma mexicanum. The sequence continues at coordinate 353,030,703 of NC_090941.1, read as the reverse complement.
GTTCATATGGGGTGTCCTGAAGACGCCGTCCGTATTGTTCTGTGGAAAGCTGAATGTGTTCTAAGAACTCTCGCGGTGTCCTGAAATGTTCGCAAAAACAAAATGGGGGTGTTCTGAGGATGCTGTCCGTATTGTTCGTTGTCAAGTTGAAAGTGTTCTAAGAACTCTCGAAGTGTTCTTAAATGTTCGTAGGGGGTGTTCCGAAGACTCTGTCCGTATTGCTCGATGGCAAGTTGAATGTGTTCTAAGAACTCTCGCGGTGTCCTGAAATGTTCGCAAATAAACAAAATGGGGGTGTTCTGAGGACGCTGTCCGTATTGTTCCTTGTCAATCGCGGTGTCCTGAAATGTTCGTAGGGGGTGTCCTGAAGACGCTATCCGTATTGTTCGTTGAAAAGTTGAATGTGTTCTAAGAACTCTCGCGGTGTCCTGAAATGTTCGCAAAAACAAAATGTGGGGTGTTCTGAGGATGCTGTCCGTATTGTTCGTTGTCAAGTTGAAAGTGTTCTAAGAACTCTTGCGGTGTTCTTAAATGTTCGTAGGGGGTGTTCTGAAGACGCTGTCCGTATTGTTCGATGGCACGTTGAATGTGTTCTAAGAACTCTCGCGGTGTCCTGAAATGTTCGCAAATAAACAAAATGGGGGTGTTCTGAGGACGCTGTTCGTATTGTTCATTGTCAAGTTGAAAGAGTTCTAAGAACTCACGCCGTGTCCTCAAATGTTCGTAGGGGGTGTCCTGAAGACGCTGTCTGTATTGTTTAGTGGCAAGCTGAATGTGTTCTAAGAACACTCATGGTTTCCTGAAATGTTCGCAAAAACAAAATGGGGATGTTCTGAGGACGCTTTCTGTATTGTTCGTTGTCAAGTTGAAAGTGTTCTAAGAACTCTTGCGGTGTCCTGAAATGTTCATAGGGGGTGTCCTGAAGACGCTGTCCGTATTGTTCTCTGGCAAGTTGAAAGTGTTCTAAGAACTCTTGCGGCGTCCTGAAATGTTTGCAAATGAACAAAATGGGGGTGTGTTCTAAGAACTCACGCGGTGTCCTGAAATGTTCGTAGGAGGTGTCCTGAAGACGCTGTCCGTATTGTTCTGTGGCAAGCTGAAAGTGTTCTAAGAACTCACGCGTTGTCCTGAAATGTTCGTAGGGGGTGTCCTGAAGACGCTGTCCATATTGTTCTCTGGCAAGCTGAAAGTGTTGTAAGAACTCACGCAGTGTCCTGAAATGTTCGTAGGGGGTGTCCTGAAGACGCTGTCCGTATTGTTCGGTGGCAAGCTGAATGTGTTCTAAGAACTCTCGCGGTGTCCTGAAATGTTTGCAAATAAACAAAATGGGGGTGTGTTCTACGAACTCACGCGGTGTCCTCAAATGTTCGTAGGGCGTGTCCTGAAGACGCTGTCCGTCTTGTTCTGTGGCAAGCTGAATGTGTTCTAAGAACTCTCGCGGTGTCCTGAAATGTTCGCAAAAACAAAATGGGGGTGTTCTGAGGACGCTGTCCGTATTGTTCGTTGTCAAGTTGAAAGTGTTCTAAGAACTCTCGCGGTGTTCTGAAATTTTCGTAGGGGGTGTTCTGAAGACGCTGTCCATATTGTTCGATGGCAAGTTTAATGTGTTCTAAGAACTCTCGCGGTGTCCTGAAATGTTCGCAAATAAACAAAATGGGGGTGTTCTGAGGACGCTGTCCGTATTGTTCGTTGTCAAGTTGAAAGTGTTCTAAGAACTCTCGCGGTGTCCCGAAATGTTCGCAAATAAACAAAATGGGGGTGTTCTGAGAATGCTGTCCTTATTGTTCGTTGTCAAGTTGAAAGAGTTGTAAGAACTCTTGCGGTGTCCTGAAATGTTCGTAGGGGGTGTCCTGAAGATGCTGTCCGTATTGTTCTCTGGCAAGTTGAAAGTGTTCTAAGAACTCTTGCGGTGTCCTGAAATGTTCGCAAATAAACAAAATGGGAGTGTGTTCTAAGAACTCACGCGGTGTCCTGAAATGTTCATATGGGGTGTCCTGAAGACGCTGTCCGTATTGTTCTGTGGAAAGCTGAATGTGTTCTAAGAACTCTCGCGGTGTCTTGAAATGTTCGCAAAAACAAAATGGGGGTGTTCGGAGGATGCTGTCCGTATTGTTCGTTGTCAAGTTGAAAGTGTTCTAAGAACTCTCGAAGTGTTCTTAAATGTTCGTAGGGGGTGTTCCGAAGACTCTGTCCGTATTGTTCGATGGCAAGTTGAATGTGTTCTAAGAACTCTCGCGGTGTCCTGAAATGTTCGCAAATAAACAAAATGGGGGTGTTCTGAGGACGCTGTCTGTATTGTTCCTTGTCAATCGCGGTGTCCTGAAATGTTCGTAGGGGGTGTCCTGAAGATGCTGTCGGTATTGTTTGCTGGCAAGTTGATTGTGTTCTAAGAACACTCGCGGTGTCGTGAAATGTTCGCAAATAAACAAAATGGGGGTGTTCTGAGGATGCTGTCCGTATTGTTCGTTGTCAAGTTGAAAGTGTTCTAAGAACTCACGCGGTGTCCTCAAATGTTCATAGGGGGTGTCCTGAAGAGGCTGTCCGTATTGTTTTGTGGCAAGCTGAATGTGTTCTAAGAACACTTGCGGTGTCCTGAAATGTTCGCAAAAACAAAATGGGGGTGTTCTGAGGACGCTGTCCGTATTGTTCGTTGTCAAGTTGAAAGTGTTCTAAGAACTCTCGCGGTGTCCTGAAATGTTCGCAAATAAACAAAATGGGGGTTTTCTCAAGACGCTGTCCATATAGTTTGTTGTCAAGTTGAAAGTGTTCTAAGAACTCTTGCAGTGTCCTGAAATGTTCGTAGGGGGTGTCCTGAAGACGCTGTTCGTATTGTTCTCTGGCAAGTTGAAAGTGTTCTAAGAACTCTTGCGGTGTCCTGAAATGTTCGGAGGGGGTGTCCTGAAGACGCTGTCCGTATTGTCCTGTGGCAAGCTGAATGTGTTCTAAGAACACTCGCGGTGTCCTGAAATGTTCGCAAAAACAAAATGGGGGTTTTCTGAGGATGCTGTCCGTATGGTTCGTTGTCAAGTTGAAAGTGTTCTAAGAACTCTCGCGGTGTTCTGAAATTTTCGTAGGGGGTGTTCTGAAGACGCTGTCCGTATTGTTCGATGGCAAGTTGAATGTGTTCTAAGAACTCTCGCGGTGTCCTGAAATGTTCGCAAATAAACAAAATGGGGGTGTTCTGAGGACGCTGTCCGTATTGTTCGTTGTCAAGTTGAAAGTGTTCTAAGAACTCTCGTGGTGTCCCGAAATATTCACAAATAAACAAAATGGGGGTGTTCTGAGAATGCTGTCCTTATTGTTCGTTGTCAAGTTGAAAGACTTGTAAGAACTCTTGCGGTGTCCTGAAATGTTCGTAGGGGGTGTCCTGAAGACGCTGTCCGTATTGTTCTCTGGCAAGTTGAAAGTGTTCTAAGAACTGTTGCGGTGTCCTGAAATGTTCGCAAATAAACAAAATGGGGGTGTGTTCTAAGAACTCACGCGGTGTCCTGAAATGTTCATATGGGGTGTCCTGAAGACGCTGTCCGTATTGTTCTGTGGAAAGCTGAATGTGTTCTAAGAACTCTTGCGGTGTCCTGAAATGTTCGCAAAAACAAAATGGGGGTGTTCTGAGGATGCTGTCCGTATTGTTCGTTGTCAAGTTGAAAGTGTTCTAAGAACTCTCGCGGTGTTCTTAAATGTTCGTAGGGGGTGTTCCGAAGACTCTGTCCGTATTGTTCGATGGCAAGCTGAATGTGTTCTAAGAACTCTCGCGGTGTCCTGAAATGTTCGCAAATAAACAAAATGGGGGTGTTCTGAGGACGCTGTCCGTATTGTTCCTTGTCAATCGCGGTGTCCTGAAATGTTCGTAGGGGGTGTCCTGAAGATGCTGTCGGTATTGTTCGCTGGCAAGTTGATTGTGTTCTAAGAACACTCGCGGTGTCGTGAAATGTTCGCAAATAAACAAAATGGGGGTGTTCTGAGGATGCTGCCTGTATTGTTCGTTGTCAAGTTGAAAGTGTTCTAAGAACTCACGCGGTGTCCTCAAATGTTCATAGGGGGTGTCCTGAAGAGGCTTTCCGTATTGTTTTGTGGCAAGCTGAATGTGTTCTAAGAACACTCGAGGTGTCCTGAAATGTTCGCAAAACAAAATGGGGGTGTTCTAAGGACGCTGTCCGTATTGTTCGTTGTCAAGTTGAAAGTGTTCTAAGAACTCTCGCTGTGTCCTGAAATGTTCGTAGGGGGTGTCCTGAAGACGCTGTTCGTATTGTTCTCTGGCAAGTTGAAAGTGTTCTAAGAACTCTCGCAGTGTTCTTAAATGTTCGTAGGGGGTATCCTGAAGACGCTGTTCGTATTGTACTCTGGCAAGTTGAAAGTGTTCTAAGAACTCTTGCGGTGTCCTGAAATGTTCGGAGGGGGTGTCCTGAAGACGCTGTCCATATTGTTTGAAGGCAAGTTGAATGTGTTCTAAGAACTCTCGCGGTGTCCTGAAATGTTCGCAAATAAACAAAATGGGGGTGTTCTGAGGACGCTATCTGTATTGTTCGTTGTCAAGTTGAAAGTGATCTAAGAACTCTCGCGGTGTCCTGAAATGTTCGCAAATAAACAAAATGGGGGTGTTCTCAAGACGCTGTCCATATTGTTCGTTGTCAAGTTGAAAGTGATCTAAGAACTCTCGCGGTGTCCTGAAATGTTCGTAGGGGGTGTCCTGAAGACGCTGTCCGTATTGTTCTCTGGCAAGTTGAAAGTGTTCTAAGAACTCTTGCGGTGTCCTGAAATGTTCGGAGGGGGTGTCCTGAAGACGCTATCCGTATTGTTCGTTGTCAAGTTGAATGTGTTCTAAGAACTCTCGCGGTGTCCTGAAATGTTCGCAAAAACAAAATGTGGGGTGTTCTGAGGATGCTGTCCGTATTGTTCGTTGTCAAGTTGAAAGTGTTCTAAGAACTCTTGCGGTGTTCTTAAATGTTCGTAGGGGGTGTTCTGAAGACGCTGTCCGTATTGTTCGATGGCACGTTGAATGTGTTCTAAGAACTCTCGCGGTGTCCTGAAATGTCCGCAAATAAACAAAATGGTGGTGTTCTGAGGATGCTGTTCGTATTGTTCATTGTCAAGTTGAAAGAGTTCTAAGAACTCACGCGGTGTCCTCAAATGTTCGTAGGGGGTGTCCTGAAGACGCTGTCTGTATTGTTTAGTGGCAAGCTGAATGTGTTCTAAGAACACTCATGGTTTCCTGAAATGTTCGCAAAAACAAAATGGGGATGTTCTGAGGACGCTTTCTGTATTGTTCGTTGTCAAGTTGAAAGTGTTCTAAGAACTCTTGCGGTGTCCTGAAATGTTCATAGGGGGTGTCCTGAAGACGCTGTCCGTATTGTTCTCTGGCAAGTTGAAAGTGTTCTAAGAACTCTTGCGGCGTCCTGAAATGTTTGCAAATGAACAAAATGGGGGTGTGTTCTAAGAACTCACGCGGTGTCCTGAAATGTTCGTAGGAGGTGTCCTGAAGACGCTGTCCGTATTGTTCTGTGGCAAGCTGAAAGTGTTCTAAGAACTCACCCGTTGTCCTGAAATGTTCGTAGGGGGTTTCCTGAAGAAGCTGTCCGTATTGTTCTGTGGCAAGCTGAATGTGTCTTAAGAACTCTCACGGTGTCCTGAAATGTTCGCAAATAAACAAAACGGGGGTGTGTTCTAAGAACTCACACGGTGTCCTGAAATGTTCGTAGGGGGTGTCCTGAAGACGCTGTCCATATTGTTCTCTGGCAAGCTGAAAGTGTTGTAAGAACTCACGCAGTGTCCTGAAATGTTCGTAGGGGGTGTCCTGAAGACGCTATCCGTATTGTTCGGTGGCAAGCTGAATGTGTTCTAAGAACTCTCGCGGTGTCCTGAAATGTTTGCAAATAAACAAAATGGGGGTGTGTTCTACGAACTCACGCGGTGTCCTCAAATGTTCGTAGGGCGTGTCCTGAAGACGCTGTCCGTCTTGTTCTGTGGCAAGCTGAATGTGTTCTAAGAACTCTCGCGGTGTCCTGAAATGTTCGCAAAAACAAAATGGGGCTGTTCTGAGGACGCTGTCCGTATTGTTCGTTGTCAAGTTGAAAGTGTTCTAAGAACTCTCGCGGTGTTCTGAAATTTTCGTAGGGGGTGTTCTGAAGACGCTGTCCATATTGTTCGATGGCAAGTTTAATGTGTTCTAAGAACTCTCGCGGTGTCCTGAAATGTTCGCAAATAAACAAAATGGGGGTGTTCTGAGGACGCTGTCCGTATTGTTCGTTGTCAAGTTGAAAGTGTTCTAAGAACTCTCGCGGTGTCCCGAAATGTTTGCAAATAAACAAAATGGGGGTGTTCTGAGAATGCTGTCCTTATTGTTCGTTGTCAAGTTGAAAGAGTTGTAAGAACTCTTGCGGTGTCCTGAAATGTTCGTAGGGGGTGTCCTGAAGATGCTGTCCGTATTGTTCTCTGGCAAGTTGAAAGTGTTCTAAGAACTCTTGCGGTGTCCTGAAATGTTCGCAAATAAACAAAATGGGAGTGTGTTCTAAGAACTCACGCAGTGTCCTGAAATGTTCATATGGGGTGTCCTGAAGACGCCGTCCGTATTGTTATGTGGAAAGCTGAATGTGTTCTAAGAACTCTCGCGGTGTCCTGAAATGTTCGCAAAAACAAAATGGGGGTGTTCTGAGGATGCTGTCCGTATTGTTCGTTGTCAAGTTGAAAGTGTTCTAAGAACTCTCGAAGTGTTCTTAAATGTTCGTAGGGGGTGTTCTGAAGACTCTGTCCGTATTGTTCGATGGCAAGTTGAATGTGTTCTAAGAACTCTCGCGGTGTCCTGAAATGTTCGCAAAAACAAAATGGGGGTGTTCTGAGGACGCTGTCCGTATTGTTCCTTGTCAATCGCGGTGTCCTGAAATGTTCGTAGGGGGTGTCCTGAAGACGCTATCCGTATTGTTCGTTGTCAAGTTGAATGTGTTCTAAGAACTCTCGCGGTGTCCTGAAATGTTCGCAAAAACAAAATGTGGGGTGTTCTGAGGATGCTGTCCGTATTGTTCGTTGTCAAGTTGAAAGTGTTCTAAGAACTCTTGCGGTGTTCTTAAATGTTCGTAGGGGGTGTTCTGAAGACGCTGTCCGTATTGTTCGATGGCACGTTGAATGTGTTTTAAGAACTCTCGCGGTGTCCTGAAATGTTCGCAAATAAACAAAATGGGGGTGTTCTGAGGACGCTGTTCGTATTGTTCATTGTCAAGTTGAAAGAGTTCTAAGAACTCACGCGGTGTCCTCAAATGTTCGTAGGGGGTGTCCTGAAGACGCTGTCTGTATTGTTTAGTGGCAAGCTGAATGTGTTCTAAGAACACTCATGGTTTCCTGAAATGTTCGCAAAAACAAAATGGGGATGTTCTGAGGATGCTTTCTGTATTGTTCGTTGTCAAGTTGAAAGTGTTCTAAGAACTCTTGCGGTGTCCTGAAATGTTCATAGGGGGTGTCCTGAAGACGCTGTCCATATTGTTCTCTGGCAAGTTGAAAGTGTTCTAAGAACTCTCGCGATGTCCTGAAATGTTCGTAGGGGGTGTCCTGAAGACGGTGTCCGTATTGTTCTCTGGCAAGTTGAAAGTGTTCTAAGAACTCTTGCGGCGTCCTGAAATGTTTGCAAATGAACAAAATGGGGGTGTGTTCTAAGAACTCACGCGGTGTCCTGAAATGTTCGTAGGAGGTGTCCTGAAGACGCTGTCCGTATTGTTCTGTGGCAAGCTGAAAGTGTTCTAAGAACTCACGCGTTGTCCTGAAATGTTCGTAGGGGGTTTCCTGAAGAAGCTGTCCGTATTGTTCTGTGGCAAGCTGAATGTGTCTTAAGAACTCTCACGGTGTCCTGAAATGTTCGCAAATAAACAAAACGGGGGTGTGTTCTAAGAACTCACACGGTGTCCTGAAATGTACGTAGGGGGTGTCCTGAAGACGCTGTCCATATTGTTCTCTGGCAAGCTGAAAGTGTTGTAAGAACTCACGCAGTGTCCTGAAATGTTCGTAGGGGGTGTCCTGAAGACGCTGTCCGTATTGTTCGGTGGCAAGCTGAATGTGTTCTAAGAACTCTCGCGGTGTCCTGAAATGTTTGCAAATAAACAAAATGGGGGTGTGTTCTACGAACTCACGCGGTGTCCTCAAATGTTCGTAGGGCGTGTCCTGAAGACGCTGTCCATATTGTTCTCTGGCAAGCTGAAAGTGTTGTAAGAACTCACGCAGTGTCCTGAAATGTTCGTAGGGGGTGTCCTGAAGACGCTGTCCGTATTGTTCGGTGGCAAGCTGAATGTGTTCTAAGAACTCTCGCGGTGTCCTGAAATGTTCGCAAAAACAAAATGGGGGTGTTCTGAGGACGCTGTCCGTATTGTTCGTTGTCAAGTTGAAAGTGTTCTAAGAACTCTCGCGGTGTTCTGAAATTTTCGTAGGGGGTGTTCTGAAGACGCTGTCCATATTGTTCGATGGCAAGTTTAATGTGTTCTAAGAACTCTCGCGGTGTCCTGAAATGTTCGCAAATAAACAAAATGGGGGTGTTCTGAGGACGCTGTCCGTATTGTTCGTTGTCAAGTTGAAAGTGTTCTAAGAACTCTTGCGGTGTCCCGAAATGTTCGCACATAAACAAAATGGGGGTGTTCTGAGAATGCTGTCCTTATTGTTCGTTGTCAAGTTGAAAGAGTTGTAAGAACTCTTGCGGTGTCCTGAAATGTTCGTAGGGGGTGTCCTGAAGATGCTGTCCGTATTGTTCTCTGGCAAGTTGAAAGTGTTCTAAGAACTCTTGCGGTGTCCTGAAATGTTCGCAAATAAACAAAATGGGAGTGTGTTCTAAGAACTCACGCGGTGTCCTGAAATGTTCATATGGGGTGTCCTGAAGACGCCGTCCGTATTGTTCTGTGGAAAGCTGAATGTGTTCTAAGAACTCTCGCGGTGTCCTGAAATGTTCGCAAAAACAAAATGGGGGTGTTCGGAGGATGCTGTCCGTATTGTTCGTTGTCAAGTTGAAAGTGTTCTAAGAACTCTCGAAGTGTTCTTAAATGTTCGTAGGGGGTGTTCCGAAGACTCTGTCCGTATTGTTCGATGGCAAGTTGAATGTGTTCTAAGAACTCTCGCGGTGTCCTGAAATGTTCGCAAATAAACAAAATGGGGGTGTTCTGAGGACGCTGTCCGTATTGTTCCTTGTCAATCGCGGTGTCCTGAAATGTTCGTAGGTGGTGTCCTGAAGATGCTGTCGGTATTGTTTGCTGGCAAGTTGATTGTGTTCTAAGAACACTCGCGGTGTCGTGAAATGTTCGCAAATAAACAAAATGGGGGTGTTCTGAGGATGCTGTCCGTATTGTTCGTTGTCAAGTTGAAAGTGTTCTAAGAACTCACGCGGTGTCCTCAAATGTTCATAGGGGGTGTCCTGAAGAGGCTGTCCGTATTGTTTTGTGGCAAGCTGAATGTGTTCTAAGAACACTTGCGGTGTCCAGAAATGTTCGCAAAAACAAAATGGGGGTGTTCTGAGGACGCTGTCCGTATTGTTCGTTGTCAAGTTGAAAGTGTTCTAAGAACTCTCGCGGTGTCCTGAAATGTTCGCAAATAAACAAAATGGGGGTTTTCTCAAGACGCTGTCCATATAGTTTGTTGTCAAGTTGAAAGTGTTCTAAGAACTCTTGCAGTGTCCTGAAATGTTCGTAGGGGGTGTCCTGAAGACGCTGTTCGTATTGTTCTCTGGCAAGTTGAAAGTGTTCTAAGAACTCTTGCGGTGTCCTGAAATGTTCGGAGGGGGTGTCCTGAAGACGCTGTCCGTATTGTCCTGTGGCAAGCTGAATGTGTTCTAAGAACACTCGCGGTGTCCTGAAATGTTTGCAAAGACAAAATGGGGGTTTTCTGAGGATGCTGTCCGTATTGTTCGTTGTCAAGTTGAAAGTGTTCTAAGAACTCTCGCAGTGTTCTTAAATGTTCGTAGGGGGTGTCCTGAAGACACTGTTCGTATTGTTCTCTGGCAAGTTGAAAGTGTTCTAAGAACTCTTGCGGTGTCCTGAAATGTTCGGAGGGGGTGTCCTGAAGACGCTGTCCGTATTGTTCGATGGCAAGTTGAATGTGTTCTAAGAACTCTCGCGGTGTCCTGAAATGTTCGCAAATAAACAAAATGGGGGTGTTCTGAGGACGCTATCCGTATTGTTTGTTGTCAAGTTGAAAGTGATCTAAGAACTCTCGCGGTGTCCTGAAATGTTCGCAAATAAACAAAATGGGGGTGTTCTCAAGACGCTGTCCATATTGTTCGTTGTCAAGTTGAAAGTGATCTAAGAATTCTCGCGGTGTCCTGAAATGTTCGTAGGGGGTGTCCTGAAGACGCTGTCCGTATTGTTCTCTGGCAAGTTGAAAGTGTTCTAAGAACTCTTGCGGTATCCTGAAATGTTCGGAGGGGGTGTCCTGAAGAAGCTGTCCGTATTGTTCGTTGTCAAGTTGAATGTGTTCTAAGAACTCTCGCGGTGTCCTGAAATGTTCGCAAATAAACAAAATGGGGGTGTTCTGAGGACACTATCCGAATTGTTCGTTGTCAAGTTGAAGGTGTTCTAAGAACTCTCGCGGTGTCCTGAAATGTTCGCAAATAAACAAAATGGGGGTGTTCTCAAGACGCTGTCCGTATTGTTCTCTGGCAAGTTGAAAGTGTTCTAAGAACTCTTGCGGTGTCCTGAAATGTTTGCAAATAAACAAAATGGGGGTGTGTTCTAAGAACTCACGCGGTGTCCTGAAATGTTCGTAGGGGGTGTCCTGAAGACGCTGTCCTTATTGTTCTGTGGCAAGCTGAAAGTGTTCTAAGAACTCACGCGTTGTCCTGAAATGTTCGTAGGGGGTGTCCTGAAGACGCTGTCGTATTGTTCTGTGGCAAGCTGAATGTGTTCTAAGAACTCTCACAGTGTCCTGAAATGTTCACAAATAAACAAAGCGGGGGTGTGTTCTAAGAACTCACACAGTGTCCTGAAATGTTCGTAGGGGGTGTCCTGAAGACGCTGTCCGTATTGTTCTGGGGCAAGCTGAAAGTGTTCTAAGAACTCACGCGGTGTCCTGAAATGTTCGTAGGGGGTTTCCTGAAGACGCTGTCCGTATTGTTCGGTGGCAAGCTGAATGTGTTCTAAGAACTCTTGCAGTGTCCTGAAATGTTTGCAAATAAACAAAATGGGGGTGTGTTCTAAGAACTCACTCAGCGTCCTCAAATGTTCGTAGGGGGTCTCCTGAAGACGCTGTCCATATTGTTCTGTGGCAAGCTGAATGTGTTCTAAGAACTCTCGCGGTGTCCTGAAATGTTCGCAAAAACAAAATGGGGGTGTTCTGAGGATGCTGTCCGTATTGTTCATTGTCAAGTTGAAAGTGTTCTAAGAACTCTTGCGGTGTTCTGAAATTTTCGTAGGGGGTGTTCTGAAGACACTGTCCGTATTGTTCGATGGCAAGTTGAATGTGTTCTAAAAACTCTTGCGGTGTCCTGAAATGTTTGCAAATAAACAAAATGGGGGTGTTCTGAGGACGCTGTCCGTATTGTTCGTTGTCAAGTTGAAAGTGTTCTAAGAACTCTCGCGGTGTCCTGAAATGTTTGCAAATAAACAAAATGGGGGTGTTCTGAGAACGCTGTCCTTATTGTTCGTTGTCAAGTTGAAAGAGTTGTAAGAACTCTTGCGGTGCCCTGAAATGTTCGTAGGGGGTGTCCTGAAGACGCTGTCCGTATTGTACTCTGTCAAGTTGAAAGTGTTCTAAGAACTCTTGCGGTGTCCTGAAATGTTCGCAAATAAACAAAATGGGGGTGTGTTCTAAGAACTCACGCGGTGTCCTGAAATGTTCATATGGGGTGTCCTGAAGACGCTGTCCGTATTGTTCTCTGGCAAGTTGAAAGTGTTCTAAGAACTCTTGTGGTGTCTTGAAATGTTCGCAAATAAACAAAATGGGGGTGTGTTCTAAGAACTCACGCAGTGTCCTGAAATGTTCGTAGGGGGTGTCCTGAAGACGCTGTCCGTATTGTTCTGTGGCAAGCTAAATGTGTTCTAAGAACACTCGCGGTGTCCTGAAATGTTCGCAAAAACAAAATGGGGGTGTTCTGAGGATGCTGTCTGTATTGTTCGTTGTCAAGTTGAAAGTGTTCTAAGAACTCTCGCGCTGTTCTTAAATGTTCGTAGGGGGTGTTCTGAAGACACTGTCCGTATTGTTCGATGGCAAGTTGAATGTGTTCTAAGAACTCTCGTGGTGTCCTGAAATGTTCGTAGGGGGTGTCCTGAAGACGCTGTCCGTATTGTTCACTGGTAAATTGAAAGTGTTCTAAGAACACTGGTAATGTCCGCGGACATTAAAAGTTTCCATAGGCCATAGTTGAAATGTTTGACTGTATGGGTGTGATATGCTGCGGTGGTTTTGGCCAGGGCATAGAGTGTTGGGTGCATGACCATTTGGTCATGCACCCAATACTCTATGCCCTGGCCACAACCACCACAGCATATCACAGTTATAGTTGCTTATAACTTTGGGTCAAAAACAAATTTATAAGGAACAAAGTTATAAGATATTATGGGTGTGATATGCTGCAATGGTTGTGGCTATGGTATAGAGTGTATAATATACTTACTGTTTGGTTTAGTAACTGGAGTACATGTATTTCTTGTTAATTTCTATGATAAAAGAAAATAGCATGTTAGTATTAGTATTTTGTAATGACTTATTACATTGTATAATCAACATTTTTTTTTGGACCCTCATATTTAGTAGATTACAAACCAGAGTACTCTGCAATTTGCTCAGTTTCTATGTTCGTTGCTAAAATCATTGGGTCTGTGGGAGAAAAAAAAATCCATGTTGGATTTAAAAAAAAAAACTTTTTTTCTTATGCTACAGTTTATTTGTTTATTTGTTTTCAGTGTTCACTTGTTGCTTCTGGCTAATGGTTTATACATTGGGTTGCTACATTTTCTTGGAGCAGTAACATATTATTTATTTGTTTGGATATTACAAAATTTTGGAGCAGTTAGATACCAATTGGTGTATTCTAACTGTCTATTTTTTGCTCTAATTTAGTTTTATTCATTTATCTGATTAGTTGTAGAATCTTTGGGCAGTTATATAGCTTTTGGAATATTGTAACAGTTTATATTTGTTTACTACAAGTTTAGTTAAGGTTTAAGAACAATTTATTTATCAAATTTTGGTTTTAAGAACATTAAATAAGCGTTTGTAAGATTTGCTGGTAATCTCTGTTTTAGAGTAATGGTACTATCATTACATTGAAACCATCCACATTTCTTTTTTATATATGCAGCGTAGTGACCTGCATTGGTTGTGGCTCCTGCGTGGTAGATTATACCTATTGTTGTGAAGGTTTTCTTGCCAAGTGATATTTGACCATGTGTGAATCCAGTCAGCTTGCAGTTGTTTTTGGTACCATCTGCATTGTAACGAAGAAACATTAGTATTACATATTTACTATGTGTTTGTATTACTAATGTGGAGCAATTATATGAATTGCAGGTAGAACATAATCTACCATGGTTTGCATTTTGTACAAGTTGCTGAAATGGAATGGATTCACAATTAGGTATTGATATATATACGAAGCGTTCATTGGGGATTTCTTCTTGTGTCACATTGTTGCAGAGAGTGCATGTATGTTTCCACATGTATGAAATCTGAAAGATTTCATTTATAGGTATGTTTTTGTTTTCCAGTACTTGTAGTAAGTACATTAGAAATTCTTGTGGATCTTCCTGTGAGTTTATAGTGAATTTCACCATTCCAGCACAGTAGTCCAATTGTTGTCTTATTCCATAAACACCATGTGTGTTATCAGGATTGTTTGCTGCATTTCTGTGAAGTACTAACATTTGCATACACAATGGGTCTGTACTGTGTAAGTAAATGCTGTCAACAATTGGTGGTAATTGAAATAGAATATTCATTGCTACATTTGCGTAGCAACTTACACCAACTATATTTGAGAGTTTAAATGGACCAGGTAGTTCTGTATCTGACTGCTTTTTTTGGAGTTTGTCTTCCTTCTTTGAAGAAGTACCTGGTTTACTTTCCCTAATTGATTATTTTTTGCTTGTGGTACTTGATGAAGTATTACTTTCTTTTACTCTCTTTGGAGGATTTGCAGTGACATCCTGTTGCATTTCTGTTCGATTTATTTTTCTTTTATAACGTTTTACTTTTTGTGTAACAGAATATGTGTTTAGATGGGGGGTGTATAGTGAGCAAAGTCTATTGTATTCTAAAATGCAAGGAATATCAGCGTTTATTTTACTTGCATCAAACTTGATTAGAAATAGACTGTCCAGTGTACATAGGCGTGATAGTGCTACGTAGCTCATGTCTTCTTTAAAGACTGTGTTACCAATTTCTATCATTGCTTTTTCTAGGGTAAGACCTTGTGATTTATGAATCGTGACTGCGTATGCAAGAGTTAGAGAAAATTGTTCTCTGCGTACATACATGTCTTTGAAGAGAAGGAATTGAGCTGTTGAGCGTCCTATCCTTTTTACTTCTGAAAGTTTGTCAAAGTGTATATTGACAAACTGAATTTTGTTGTCACGTGGGTATGTTTGAAAGCCAACAACTGTACCCAGTGCTCCATTAACTAGTCCTTGGTCCACGTCAAGGTTACGTTTAAGCATTACTCTGCAATTTAAGGATAATTTTAATATCATTTCTAGGCCTGCTGTGTTTGAGATTGATTTTTCGAAACTATTTAGTCTTGTTGTGGCTTTGTCACACATAGGTAGTGTCATACCATGTACATCTAGTTTGTCTGTGGCGCTAATTTCCATTATTGGTTGCATTTCTTTACTTAACATTATTTAATTGAATTTGAAACAGCTTGCAAGAGTTGGAATTAAGGCCATATAATTGACATTTTTGTGGGCTAATTTTTCCATAACATCTGTAGCACATGCATTATCGCCATGAAGCGCATTAATTTGCCGGGTTTTCAATATTGCTTCTGCTTCTTTAGAAAGTATACCAACTCTGATACTTTTTAAGATGTTGGCATAAGTGAGATCTGCAGATTGCCGCATGTTTTCTGTTAATTCTCTGTATTGGAAATGTTGCCAAAGGTTGACATTTCCAATGCTGCCAACAGTTTTACGCAGAGTTTGTGTCCTAATGTTTTAAAAATAGGCTCAGCTTTTACTGGTGTCAATTGAAGAAGATCTCCGAAAACAATAATGTGTTTTCCTGCAAAGAGCTCTTCGTAGTTTGTTTTGGGTACTTCTTGTAATCTGAGGTGAATCAAATCCAACATTAGGTTGGAGACCATGCTCACTTCATCTATTAGTAGCATTTTCATTTGTTTCAATACTCTGTGTAGTTCCATTGCAGCTTCTGCAGAACGTTTGTAATAGTCTAATTTGTTCTGGTGTTCTACTGGCAATAGTAGTCATCAGTGTAAAGTGACACCACCTATGTTATAGGCAGCTAAACCTGTGGGGCAGTGACAACAGCTGACAGTTTGTTGTTTGTCAATTGTTGAAGGAATTTACTGATGATTTTGATTAGGAATGTTTTGCCAGAACCAGCTTCACCACTGATGTACAGTAGTATAGGTTTATAATTATGGCAGGAACATTCTTTATTTTCATGTTGTATACCATGTGCAATTTGTTTTGTTACTTCTTCAAAAATGCTACGTTGTTCGTTGTTTAGTTTTGATCGTAGTCTAGTAAAATCTTCTTTATCTTCATACTGACACATGGGGGTAATTCATAGAATCCAGCGCACAAATGGCGCACGCGGCTGGCGCACAGTGTGCGCGTGCGAATCCCTGCGCCAGCCGCGTGCGCTAAAATCCAATTCCGCGCACAGCGTATTCATGGATTCCAGCCACCAAAACCAGCCGTGGCGCACAGTGGCGCAGCGACCCTGCAGCAGCGCCAGTTACGCCCCCAAGGACGCCTCTCGCGCAGGGAAAAGCCATCAATATACCCAATCCAGCGCAAAGGGCTGCGCTAACCCTGTACCAGCACAGCAAGCGGGCTACTTGTATCACTGGGGTGCGCGGGAAGTACCTCACGCGATTCCATCAGGGTACGTGTATTTCGGGGTGCACTTGAAGTTCCACACGCGATATCAGCAGGGTACGTGTATTTCAGGGTGCATGGGAAGTTACACACGCGATTTCCGCAGGGTACGTGTATTTCAGGGGTGCGCGTGAAGTTCCACACGCGATATCAGCAGGGTACGTGTATTTCAGGGTGCAGGGGAAGTTACACACGCGATTACAGGTGGGTACGTGTATTCCAGGGGTGCGTGGGAAGTTCCACACGCGATTCCATCAGGGTACGTGTATTTCGGGGTGCACGTGAAGTTCCACACGCGATATCAGCAGGGTACGTGTATTTCAGGGTGCAGGGGAAGTTACACACGCGATTTCCGCAGGGTACGTGTATTTCAGGGGTGCGCGTGAAGTTCCACACGCGATATCAGCAGGGTACGTGTATTTCAGGGTGCAGGGGAAGTTACACACGCGATTACAGCAGGGTACGTGTATTCCAGGGGTGCGCGGGAAGTTCCACACGCGATTCCATCAGGGTACGTGTATTTCAGGGGTGCGCGAGAATTTCCACACGCGATTGGGCCCGTGCGAGCAGGGTACGCGTATCTCAGGGGTGTGCGGGAAGTTCCACACGCGATTCCATCAGGGTATGTGTATTTCAGGGTGCGGGGGAAGTCTCACACGCGAAATCAGCAGGGTACGTGTATTCCAGGGGTGTGCGGGAAGTTCCACACGCGATTCCATCAGGGTACGTGTATTTCGGGGTGCGCGTGAAGTTCCACACGCGATATCAGCAGGGTACGTGTATTTCAGGGTGCAGGGGAAGTTACACACGCGATTACAGCAGGGTACGTGTATTCCAGGGGTGCGCGGGAAGTTCCACACGTGATTCCATCAGGGTACGTGTATTTCGGGGTGCGCGTGAAGTTCACATGCAATATCAGCAGGGTACGTGTATTTCAGGGTGCAGGGGAAGTTACACACGCGATTTCCGCAGGGTACGTGTATTTCAGGGGTGCGCGTGAAATTCCACACGCGATTTCAGCGGAGTACGTGTATTTCAGGGGTGCGCGGGGAGCACCACACGTGAATTGCACGTGTGGGTCCTCCCAGGTGTTCCCTCTACACCCTCCACGGCCCCTGCAGGTGGCTCACACCACAGGGGCCTACCCTGCACATGTCCTGCAGGCACCCCATCCACCATGGCCATGCCCCCAGCCAACCGACATGTCAACTTGCACTACTGCCCACCAACGCATGTCCCCCTGCACCCCCAGCCACCAGGGGCACCCGCCACAGGCCCCCACCCATGTCTCCCACCACCCCCACGCCCCAGCAGTGCAGGGGCACCCACCACCAGGCCCCCACCCATGTCAAAGCCACCCCCACCCCCAGCCACCAGGGGCAGCCTCCACCAGGCCCCCACCCATGTCTCCCAGCACCCCCACCCCCCAGCCACCAGGGGCAGCCTCCACCAGGCCCCCACCCATGTCTCCCAGCACCCCCACCCCCCAGCAGTGCAGGGGCACCCACCACCAGGCCCCCACCCATGTCTCCCACCACCCCCACCCCCAGCCACCAGGGGCAGCCTCCACCAGGCCCCCACCCATGTCTCCCAGCACCCCCACCCCCCGGCACTGTGGGGCACCTGCCAGCAGGCCCCCACCCATGTCCAACTCATGTTCCCCACCCCCCCACCCCCCAGCACTGTGGGGCACCTGCCAGCAGGCCCCCACCCATGTCCAACTCATGTTCCCCACCCCCCCACCCCCCAGCACTGTGGGGCACCTGCCACTAGGCCCCCACCCATGTCCAACTCATGTTCCCCACCCCCCCCACCCCCCAGCACTGTGGGGCACCAGGCCCCCACCCATGTCTCCCACCACCCCCACCCCCCAGCAGTGCAGGGGCACCCACCACCAGGCCCCCACCCATGTCTCCCACCACCCCCACCCCCACAGTCACCAGGGGCAGCCTCCACCAGGCCCCCACCCATGTCTCCCACCACCCCCACCCCCCCAGTCACCAGGGGCAGCCTCCACCAGGCCCCCACCCATGTCTCCCACCACCCCCTCCCCCCAGCAGTGCAGGGGCACCTGCCAGCAGGCCCCCACCCATGTCCAACTCATGTTCCCCACCACCCCCACCCCCCAGCACTGTGGGGCACCTGCCACCAGGCCCCCACCCATGTCTCCCACCACCCCCACCCCCCAGTCACCAGGGGCAGCCTCCACCAGGCCCCCACCCATGTTTCCCAGCACCCCCACCCCCCAGCACTGTGGGGCACCTGCCAGCAGGCCCCCACCCATGTGCAACTCATGTTCCCCACCCCGCCCACCCCCCAGCACTGTGGGGCACCTGCCAGCAGGCCCCCACCCATGTCCAACTCATGTTCCCCACCTCCCCACCCCCCAGCATTGTGGGGCACCTGCCAGCAGGCCCCCACCCATGTCCAACTCATGTTCCCCACCCCCCTCACCCCCAGCACTGTGGGGCACCTGCCACCAGGCCCCCACCCATGTCTCCCACCACCCCCACCCCCCAGCAGTGCAGGGGCACCCACCACCAGGCCCCCACCCATGTCTCCCACCACCCCCACCCCCACAGTCACCAGGGGCAGCCTCCACCAGGCCTCCACCCATGTCTCCCCCCCCCCCCACCCCCCCAGTCACCAGGGGCAGCCTCCAACAGGCCCCCACCCATGTCTCCCACCACCCCCACCCCCCAGCAGTGCAGGGGCACCTGCCAGCAGGCCCCCACCCATGTCCAACTCATGTTCCCCACCTCCCCCACCCCCCAGCACTGTGGGGCACCTGCCAGCAGGCCCCCACCCATGTCCAACTCATGTTCCCCACCCCCCACCCCCCAGCACTGTGGGGCACCTGCCAGCAGGCCCCCACCCATGTCCAAGTCATGTTCCCACCCCCCCACCCCCCAGCACTGTGGGGCACCTGCCACCAGGCCCCCACCCATGTCCAACTCATGTTCCCCACCCCCCCACCGCCCAGCACTGTGGGGCACCTGCCACCAGGCCCCCACCCATGTCTCCCACCACCCCCACCCCCAGCAGTGCAGGGGCACCCACCACCAGGCCCCCACCCATGTCTCCCACCACCCCCACCCCCACAGTCACCAGGGGCAGCCTCCACCAGGCCCCCACCCATGTCTCCCGCCACCCCCACCCCCCCAGTCACCAGGGGCAGCCTCCACCAGGCCCCCACCCATGTTTCCCAGCACCCCCACCCCCCAGCACTGTGGGGCACCTGCCAGCAGGCCCCCACCCATGTGCAACTCATGTTCCCCACCCCGCCCACCCCCCAGCACTGTGGGGCACCTGCCAGCAGGCCCCCACCCATGTCCAACTCATGTTCCCCACCCCCGCACCCCCCAGCACTGTGGGGCACCTGCCAGCAGGCCCCCACCCATGTCCAACTCATGTTCCCCACCCCCCCACCCCCCAGCACTGTGGGGCACCTGCCACCAGGCCCCCACCCATGTCTCCCACCACCCCCACCCCCCAGCAGTGCAGCGGCACCCACCACCAGGCCCCCACCCATGTCTCCCACCATCCCCACCCCCTCAGTCACCAGGGGCAGCCTCCACCAGGCCCCCACCCATGTTTCCCAGCACCCCCACCCCCTAGCACTGTGGGGCACCTGCCAGCAGGCCCCCACCCATGTGCAACTCATGTTCCCCAGCCAACATGTCATCACAATCTAGATCCCTGGTCCCTATGGTCAGCCTCCAAATGCAAAACACCCACCCGAGTATTGCATCCACCCACTCATAATTTGCAATTACATCACAGAACACCAATTGCAAGTTCCGAAACAAACACATTTCCCTCACATACACCCAATGGGTGTCAGTGAATCTCAAAACACATATCATGAAATGCATGAAACCAATGAGATACCACACATTGAAGTTCACCAAAAATAATATGTATTAAAGGAAACATAAATAGAATAAAAAATGAAGAAACAGAAATGTGAATGTACAAAAATGAAAAGAAGCATGTCCGTTAAAAAAAGCAAAACCAAAAATAAAATTCCAAAGTAATGTTGTCCAAAGTCAATGTCCACAAAACAAAATCCAATGGGAAATAAAAAAGAAAGCCATTGCTCCATGGTTAAAAAGTAAAAAAAAAATACAATCCAACTGCGAACTATGTACATGGGAACAAGCCAGGGTCCATTATCCCAACAAAATAAAGGAAACCTATGTAACTACACTAACTAATACAATAAACTATATACAAAAATGTGGCCAATGTCCGAAAGGTCCAAATAAAACAAAAACAAAAATGAAACCTAACACTACCTACATAACTATGTACAAGGGCAGCTGGCTAGTTTCACGGCTCACTTGTGGATGTCCCGGGCCAGGGCATCATCGAACTCCTCCTCAATGTCCCGGAGGCGGTCCTCCTCCATGGCCCCGAGGGTCCGCAGGGCCGTCGACGTCTCCACCTCCAAACCCCTGCGGATTGCCTCGAGGCACTCGGCCCGCCTCAGGGCCCTCCGCATGGAGTTCTCCGCCCTGACCATTGTGAGCCGTGCCTCTGCCGCTCGCTGCCGCTCCGCATCTTTGGCGTGGCCCAACCGCTGCCACACGGAAGACACTCTCTGTCCTGGGTCCTCCTGCCCTCCGGCCGATGCCTGCCCCTCCGATGTTGAAGGCCCCGAGCCTTCATGGCTCCCACCACGTTGCTGCTGCTGCTGTGCCTCTGCCCGTGCACTGCCTCCTGCTGCCTGCACATCCTCCGCCGGCTGGGGTGCAGTCGTTGATGTGGCCACCCCTGCTGGACGTCCGACTCCCGACTGTGGCAGGGATGCCTCCTCCACCAGCCTGGCCGCACCGTCAGAGGCAGCTCCACAGGGCACCCAGGTGACTGATGGGTGGGAAGATGGCACAGAGGACGACTGGTGCGTAGGGGGTCCAGTTGAGGAGGGGGTCGGAGCAAGCCCCATCAGACAGAGGAATCCGGCCTGGGTGACCTGTCCCAGCAGGCTGACGTGGTCAACGAGCCATTCGAGATGACTTGCAGTCTCTTCATGAAAAGACTGCAGGTCACCTCGCATGGCCCGTTGACGCAACGCCACACCAGCCAGGACAGGCTCAACCCGGACCTGGATAGCCACGTCCGCAGGCAGAGGAAGGCCAGTTGACGTGAGCTCATCCCCTGCTTGAAAATGGGTCTGGACGTAGGCATCCCTGCTGGTGCAAGATGATGCAGTGACAGGATCAGGAACAGGATTGCACACAGGCACCTCCGTGGCGGCCTGTGCTGCCTCCTGTCCCTGGTCCTGCACTGCACCACTAGCACCAGTGGGATCCTCACCTCCAGACCCCGTCTCTGGTGCTTGCACGGCCTCCTCCTCCACCAAACCCCCCACCAACCTGGATGACTCCGTGCCATCTTCCCCTGTTGGGCCCTGTGGGGTCCCAGCTGCCCCTTCTGCTGCCGAGGAGTCCAACTCCAACCTCCGCCTCTTGGACCTCCCCCCGGCAGCTGCGGCCTGGGACGCGGCACCGGACTCCTCACTCCCCGACGAGATGACAACATGGGAGGGGAGCCGGGCCTTGCGTCTCCGGCTGGCGGTGGGATCCCCGCCGCTGTGTTCCACAGCACCTTCTCGCCCTCTTCATCAGTTAACGCTGCAGACAGGGAGAAACAAAACACAGGCATCATGGCACTGTACAATGGACACATACACACATGACAGTTGTACATGAGTGGCATTGGCAAACCTCAGACATGTCATCACAATCCCCAACACACATGTCATTACAACTCGCACACATGAGCCATACCACAGCCATATCGCAACTGCCACCGCCATCCATACACATACAACAGCATGAGCAGCCAAAGGTGAGCCAGACATCACATGCAACACAGGAAGTGCACCACACATGTACACACACCACCACACTTGCATGCATGTGTACACCTCTGCCAAGTGTCGCACTATTCAGACGGGCATCCATGTCACATCTGCCAATCAGTCTTCCACATACCGCTGTCACATGCATCCATGTTGCATCACTGTTGCACCCTTGTCAAATACACACTAATGCACATGTACACAGTGCTGATACATGCAGCCAAAAACAACATACATGCGTGACATCACGGACATGTCTACTTACATACACATTCATCCAAACATGTGTGCCCACACAACTGCATTTGGCATGCAAGCCTACACACATAAGCACCATCCATGTCTCACACATTACAGCCCTCGCATGTGTCAGCCCCACGGCCCTGTACACCCCCACCCATACTCGACCCCATACAAACAGATGTGCAACCTGCACACTACTGAATAATCACCACACGCACTGCTCACAATCAGGATGCAAGTACACTCACCGTTCGACTCCAGACGGGTCTGCTTCTCAAGGACCTGGACGTGGAGCGCTGGGGATATGCATTCCAGGACCCTCATCTGTTCTTCCGACAAGTGGCCCCGGTGCCCCTTGGCATCCGCTGCCCTCAAGAGGCGCCGGGCCTTGTTCAGGGTCCTGGACCTGAAGCCCTCCCGGCGCTTCTTGACATGTTGTAAGTCGCGGACTGCCACCCCCTCCGCGTTGATGGCAGGCACGATGTCAGTCCAGATCCGAGTCCGTCCTTCCTTGTCGGCGCGGGAACTTCCGAAGAGGGCATCATACTGCCCCAGGACTTGCTCCACCAGGACACCAACTTCGGTGGCACTGAAGCTGGTGCCCCTCTGCCTCTCTGGCCGGGGGTTGTCAGCGGTCCCAGATGGTGTTTGACCCGACATGACAACCCCAGAGGCAGGAGTGGGTGGGCAACTGGGTCCTGGGGCTGGGCTGTGGAGCGATGGAATCCCAGTCGGGAGTCTTCGGTTCCAGCAGGGGTGGTCACAGCAACAGCACCCCTGGCTGATGTGCAGGCAGCAAATGGCAGGGCACGTGGGCAGCAGGCAGTCAGGCAGCAGCAGATGGCAGGTGGGAGCGTGCTCGGGGCTCTGGGGGGCAGTAGTTCGGCCTTCTGGGCAGGAGCGTGGTCTTCCGTGTGCTTACGCGTGGCCAGCTTGATACGGAGTGATTTGGCACGTGAAAAATCTGCACGTCAGCGTGTAATTCGAGGAAAGGCCCTTAGCGCGTAAGCGCGTCTGCACGCATGCGCATTTTCATTGGACAGAAGGCCCCTCAAGCGCAAGCTCCCCTGTGACGTGACGCGTACAGACGTGCATGGGCATTTCAGCGCGCATGAAAAACTGCACGTCCGAGTGTATTACGAGGAAATGGCCCATGCGCGTAAGTGCGTGTGGAAAACTGCACGTCCGCGTGTAATACGAGGAAAGGCCCTTAGCGCGTATGCACGGCAGCACGCATATGCAATTTCATTGGACCAAAGGCCTTTAGCTCGTGAGCGTGCGTGAAAAACTGCACGTCCGCATGTAATACGAGGAAAGGTCCCATGCGCGTAAGTGACGTGACGCGCGCGTGCGTTTCCCTCAGCACGGGTTAAAGGTGAGCGGGCCCAGCAGTTCGCTGTACGTGCCTTTCATGGAGACCGACGTGTGTTGCTGCTTCCTGTTGTTTCGCGCGCCATCACAACTTCACAGCTATCAAGGACGTATCTCTTCTTTTGGCAGGGGTATTGGCTACGCGTGTTTTTCTGCATCACGCTAGTCAGACGGTGAGTCGCACATGCTCTTTTTCCCACTGCGGGTGCCCCTGTGTATCGCACCTATTTTCGATGTCATAGTAGCCTGCGTGTCCCACGCGTACGCGTTATTTGTGTTACTGGGTGCCACCGCGTACTGCGGGAGGTTGAATCCACGCACGTAGGCTGCAGGGTTGCGTGCACGGTTTTACTGCAGTTTTGGGGTGCCTGAGTGTTGCGTGACCCGTCACCACATCACCGGGGTCACATACAGCCTTGCAGGTGCAGGGGGGCTGTTAACATCTTGCTTCCCACCCCCTTCACCCCAATTGCCCAGGTCAATTGTGGTGTACACCTCCCATTGGCACCACTCCATCTGTGCCAGCACTACTACATCTGTGCCATGGTTGGGAGGCCACCAAAGGTGAGGGGTGCCTCAGCTGGGCGTACTCCTCGTGGCGGGCGTGGTCGGGGACGTGGCCGTGGTGACCAGGGAGTAGGGGGACTCCAGGGTGTCCAGGGCAGCCACAGAAGGGGAAGAGGCAGGGGTGCGCCACTTGAGCACAATGTTGTGCCATGTGTCAGTGCAGCCATGCCACCACCCCCTGTGGTTCCGGGGGATGCAGCTCCTGCATCTGGCACTGGCACCCATATGACCCGGCAGTCCGTTCCATCGACTGCCACGGGCCCAAGGGTAGTGGTAGCTGCAGGTGCAGCTGTGGACACCGCCACCCAGGCTCAGGGTCTGCCAGCGCAGGCTGCGTTGGCACTTGAAGAGCCCTTGGTAGATCTCCAACAGGCCAGGGGGGAAACCATAGGGGCAGGCCGGGCTGCTCAGACCAAGACACGTGTCCCTGGGGCAGTCATGTCATCTGCTGCCCCGAACGGCCGGGTGTTGGCAAGTGCAGGGGCAGATGCACCCAACAGCACCCCGGTTGTGAGTCTGCCAACCAGGACCGTTGCGGTCAATGACCCTGCCACAGCTGATGTTGCTGCGCAGGGTCCATTAGTGGGCACCCAGCTGCCACTGACACAAGTCAGGCCTTTGGTTATCCCTCCACCTGCCACTCCCTTGGCTCAATCCACCGAACCCACTGGCCATACTGGTCAGGGCGGCATTAGCCAGCCAGGGTCTGCTCCACAGTCCAAGAGGAGGAAGGTTGCACCTGCAGCACAGGCTGGGACCCCAAACACAGCCACGACCTCCTGCACGTCGAGGAAGGAGCCTTTCTGTAAGCAGGAACTGGACTTCCTCGTGGACTACGTGCAGGGCCATAGCCATGACATGCTAGTGGGTGCCAATAGTCAGACCACGGCTGCCCAACGTGACACCCACTGGAAGCATGTTGCGGAACATGTCAGTTCATTCGGCCATGAGGTGCGCACGGCGCAGGAGTGCAAAAAGCGTTGGAATGACATCAAGCACAGCACTAAGGCCAAGCGTGCCTCAAATTACAACTTGACTCTGGTGACTGGCGATGGGCCTGCACCAGAGGGGGAAGAACTCACTCCGCATGAGGCTCTCGTTGCGGAGTTCATACCACCTGAATTGGTCAAAGGAGTGGGAGAGAAGCTGGACTTTGATGCCCAGTCCAGTGAGTGTTGATGCGTGTTTGTTGAGGACGTGTGTGTTTCACTTGTGGGATGTGTTGTGCATGATTGCTGCTACATGTGACGTGTACATGGTTCTGATGTGTAAGTAATGCAATGCTACCGTCATGCATGTCTCCTCTGCCTGCATGCGGGACTCCATGTAGGCATGCTCCCTTGCCCCTCCTCCGCCACTCTGCACCCCAGTTCCACCTTTGAACTGGTCTGCTTCAATCTTGCCAATGTGTACTTTCTTGTTCATGTGTCCTGTGTAGATGCTAACTTCCAGCGTAGAATCTGCCAGACATATGCCGTGTGGTACAGCCTTAGTACCCGATGCAGGGTATCTCACTTGTACTGTGCATGGGTCAGATGTCCCGCAGGGACATGAGTGCCCATTCATGCTCCATGTGCATTGCACGCATGCCCCTATGTGTCCTTGACTGCATGATCATTGTAATATAAGTCCTTGGTTACATACATTGCCTGCCATCTCATCAGCCTTCCCATGTCAACTGTGGCTCAGTCCTGCGTTGCACACATGTTTAGGCTCTGACAATCTGTGTGGCTCACAGGCCTAAGCCTGTTCAATGGCCAATGACTCTGTCCAACTCTTGTTGTGTCTTCTTCACACGTGGGCGGCCTCCGGAGTTTCCATCATGTGTCCTGCCCGCTGTCCCAGCATCATTTGCAGTGTTGTAATTTGAATCACATTAAGCTGTTGATGCTAGTCAACACTGCCTGTCAATACACAGGTGTATGGTCAGCCTTTTGATACCATGCTAGGCATCCCTGCTTTGGTACTGGGGTGGAGGGGTGCTTGGCTTCTAGACATGGTACACATTGAATGCACAATGCACGTGATGTCTGAATTTGACATTGCACTGCCTTCACATTTCCTGGCACACACCATGTAGTGCTTGTACATGTAGGTAGTGAGTGGCGTACACATTTTCTGCACTGCATAGACCCACTTCCATGGAAACTGCCACCTTTCAACAGGTCTGATCACAGAAGCTATTCAAAGTATACCCAGCATGCATGCCAGGTCATATGTTGTGTGTCACATGTCTGCCGGATGCCTTTGCTGTCGGTGTGTGTGTGTGTCGTGTGCTTCTGACATGTGTATTGACCTTTTTCTCTCTATTTTTCAGGTGATGACGCAATGGAGGCAGAGGATGGTGTTGTCATGCCAGACACAGGGTTGGTAACACCACATCAACCCGGCACTAGTGGGGGTCGTGGGGTGGTAGGCCACGAAAACCCCCAAGTGCTGCAGTCCATCTTGTCTCTGGCTGCCTATGAGTCCAGCCTTGATGACGACTCTGACGTCCATGTTGAGTTGGATGAGCATCAAGTCCATGTGTCAGGGGTGAGTGATTCTGATGTGGACACTCCTCTGTCTGCGACACCTGCACTGAGGGATCAGACAGTATTGGTTCCTCCGCCCGTGGTGGATCGGGACGCAGGGTCACCCTCCACACCAGTCACTGATGTGCCTGGGACATCACGTCGACCGGGGCATGTAGTCGTGCAGCCGCAGGCGGTGCCAACACAGCGAGGACCCCCGGTCCTCGGGTCCCGCAGGGGTCAAGCCCGGCAACGCGGTCGCTGCACGCAACCGCTGTATACTGAGTGGGAGCAAGACATGACTGCCAATTTCTGAACGGCAGGGGGCAGCAATGGAGAACATCGCTGAGAGCATGGAGCGTGTGGCCCGATCTGTGCTCCCCACTGCTAGGCAGGTGCTTCTCCAGCAGCAGGCGGCACGGTCCACGGCCCGCTCGCTCAGGCTGGGCATGGCGGCCTTAGACAGGGCATGCCAGGCTGAAATGTTGTCTCTGCGTCAAGCAATTGCTGCTCACGCAGAGGCGCACATGGATGCCCTGAGGGAGGAGTATGCTTCCCTCAGATCCACTCTGGGTGTCCTTATGATGTCCCAGAGGCAGCAGGCAGAGGAGAGGTTTGCACAGCTTGAGCGTACCATCTCGGGTGAGCTACAGGCTTGCCGGTAGGTGCAGCAGTTGTCCAGCCAGGCCTTGCAGGAGGAACTCCGTGTTACACGTGCTACCTTGCAAGAGGAAGCACGTGTATCACGGGAGGTTCTGCATGCAGACCTACGTCACATCGCCACACAGAACCAGGCTCACCCGTCCGGCAGACTTGCTGCCAACGAGGGGCAAGCTGCGGCTAGGCGTGGCCAGGCTACTGTGCCACGTCCTCCTTTCCAGGATGAGCCAGACTCGGACGACCATCTATCTCCCACATAGGTCGTGCTGTGCAGGCGTTGAGCCCATGGAGGATTTTTTTTGGCTCAGCATCATCGCACGTGGATGTTGAGCAGCACCCTGTACCTCCCCCCTCCTGGGTGCCTCCCCTCCCCCCCAGGTCGTATGTGGCCATTTTTGATTTTTCTTTTAGTTTAGTTAGTTAAGTTTCTGTTTGATAGTTAGTTTAAATAGGTAATGTAGGTTTTCCATAGTTAGTGTAATTAGTTAATAGTTGATTTAGTTTAAAATTGCTAGTCTATTGTGCTTTCATGTGACGGTGCAGTGCTTTGTGGCTTTTGAAGGCATCCACTGTCTGTTCCAGCTGGGCCCTTCATGGTTGTCTTGTGTATGTGTTTGCTGCTTGGGTTCCTTGACTCACATATGCCACTCCTGCCTCCCTTATCCATGGGCTCGCAAGGATGGTTCGGTGTTACAGCATTTTACACAAGGGCTTTGGACTGTCATATCTGTCGCATGTCTGGTGCTGTGTGACTTGTGTTGACACCCCTAGTGGGGATGATTTAGGTGTCATTGTCCACTGTTCAGCTTTTGCTAGATGGGGTGTGTCATGATTAATGTGGACATTGATTGCTATGCATTGTGTAGTATGTTTCATATCTTTCCTGTACATGTGCTTGTTGCAATTCATGCTGTAGATAGTGTTCCACACTTTGGAGGTGAAAGACGGACTGATGGTGTGATTTGTGATGTGACTCTCTGACATGGTCAAGTAATGAGATGCCTGATGAGACACACACAGATGACTTTGAAGCATTAATCATGTGTTTCATGCCCTTTCTGCAGTGGGATGAGCCTCCAGAGCACCTTTGCCAGCAGACATGGCCCATTGGACGACAGAATTCTGGACCCGTTTGTTGGTGCCCACATACACATGTGTGCACAAGCAGAGGCACAGTGATTGCAGACCCACATCCTAGAACTGCTGACATGTTCCAAGGAACTCCAGGCAAGGTGAGCATCACAGGGGGGCCACGACACAGCAAAGCTTGCACCAGGCGAGTTGCACATGCAGGCTTAGTCACAGCACTGAGGGTGAGCTTAGACGAATATTGGTGTTGAAGCACACAATGCAGCTCAGATGTGTTTGTGGACTGATGGCTGTTGATAGTAGGGTTGTCTGGGACACATGCAGGGGCAGTGGCACATACCCTCCGGTACACCAAGGTCCATTGAGCCACTTGTATCAACCATGTAGCCTTCCGAGACATGGAAAGGGGCAGCTCACAGGGACATACAGCAAGGGACATACTCGGGTGCAGTGCATGTCTTTTCCACGTACTTCATGATAAATGCACTACCAACTTTGTTTCGGTCATGGTGGTACGCAACTTGCTCTGTAGTCATGGCTTGCTATATGGGTCTGTCTGCTTACCCAGGGAACATTGCATGTTGTGTGAATTGTGACACATTGGTGTTCCATTTGCCACGCACCCACCAGCGGCTGCCTTACTGCATTGACTGTGTATGACCCGTCACAGGGGTGATGTTATATATGGGTACGAAGCATCAACCACAGATTGTCTGTTTGTAGAGTAGTTTGTTGCTATGGGGCATGTTTGGTGTTGTGTTTTTGTGTAATTGGCACGTACAGGTTGTTGACTGTGGCTCTCTTTGCAGCATTGCAGTGCTCCTGTAACCGGACCTGAGAGTGCGCAGGCAGGAGGCCAGCACTCAAAACCAGAGCTAAGTGTCTTGTTGTTTTTTCTTACGAACTGCTCTGCAAAGGCTTGCTGGGGAGTGTACTGATGCATGGATGTATGTGTGGTTCAATTTGGTATGTTTTTTTCTCCCTAATCACCCGTGATCCTATGCAATTTTGAAACCTGTACCCTCTACCCGGTGTTCCTGCTTCCCGTGCCTATCCAAGCAACGTTCCCTGACCCTCTTTCCCCACTGGGGTTGCGGATGCCTGTGTAAGCCCCGAACTTGCAGGCGCCAAAACCCTAGAAGGGGTGGTTGGTTCGTACCACTCCTGAGCCTGGACTACAGAAGGCCATGACAATGATGTCCAAGTTTGTTTGGATTGTGTATGTGTTCATGCAGGTTGTACATTTTCGTGCATTCCCTAGTTTCATGTGTCATTCCTCCTCCCCTCTCCTGCCACTCATTCCAGTCATCCAGTGTGTCAACACCTGTCCCAACTGCATATCCCTGAACCTCATTCCCCACCAGGGTCTCAGGGGCCTGTGTGAGTTTGACCTTGCAGGCACCCGGGACATGGTGGGGGTGGTTGTTTCGTGACACTCCCGCGCCTGTACAGGGGACCTGTGACAGTACACATCCATTCATGGTGCATCATCCTATGTCATGTACCACACATGTCTCACATCCTGTCGTGACATTGTTTTGCTGTGCTACCTTGGTTGTTGCATCATTGTGGTAGTACTTGGCCTTTGTGAGGTACTGCTACGTCAAGTCATCTACTGGAGGGTGTTCAGGTTCGTTTTTATGCCTTGGATTTTGTGATTTTGGAAATGAGTGTGGATTCTGAGGGTTCAGGCATCTTTTTACACACAAGGTGGGAGATGGTGACGAAGGGTAAAGGTGATCCTGTGGCCAGGTGGAATTGAGGTGTGGAGGCTCCATGACCCAGGTGCAGTTGTTCAGTGGGTCATGGTCATTTGTGAGGGGGGGGGGGTTGTTGTTGATAGTTGCCTTGCCCTGCAGTGTGATGGGAACTCTGACATTGTAATGTTGTTGTCCTATGTACATGTTGTGTTCTGCTGATCAATGCCTGTTCATGTGTTGTGTTTTCCTTTCAGGTGCGAGGGGATAGTTGTGGTTTGACATGCTGGGGTGTACACATGGTGGATGTTCACATGTGATGTGTAGGGAACACTGATGGTCACTTGAGTGCACATGCATATGTGGAGTGCATGTCCTTGCAGAACCACACACTTGCACTCTGATGCACAACATGTACTCCCACCCTTGCATATCCACGTGTACACTGTTTGCCTTCTGGTGCCCACTGTGTCCCGGCAGCACATGTTCTGTGACCGATTATGGATCCAGTACATGCCTAATTTGATGTTTGACGTGGTCTGTCACTTAGATGTGATGCTCAGGGTGTGCATCACATACAATGGCTGTTCACTGTGCTGTGCGCTGAGCAGTCTGATGCAGGAGTAGGACACTGCACACATGAGCTGCAGTGTTGATTTTGCAATGCATAATGTGCATGTAGACAGGCATTCATTGTGATGTTACGTCTACGACTGTTGTAATGCATTTGGAAATGACTTATTTTGGGTGGGAGATTTTGTTGGTCTGTCATTTCATCTGATTCCGGGTCAGGCAGCAGTGTCCGATGCCACTGTGCATTTAGGACATGCCAATGTGTACCTTATCGTTACTGCATTGGTGTATGTGTATTGCGTGCCATGTCATGTTGATGTTTGGGAGGGTTTGAGTGACATGACAGTGATGGCCATGGCCTGTTTTGCAGGTGTGTGTGATGCACACCTTGCATGTCCGGGTCATCCGCTTCTCAGAGCAACTAGCTGGGGGTAGATTTCTCTCCGCAGCAGGGCCACTCTCACCGACCTCGGTCCCTGGCCCAGCCACTCTCCACTTGCACTGCCTCCCTGGCAACCCCTGCACTGCAGTACTGTCTCTCTTTCCCTACAGCCCTCCCTTCCCAGCACTTGTCTGCACTTACCTTTGTAGTTGCCACCAGGCGACCTATGTATTATTTTTTTGGGCTACTTCCCCTGTACTGGACTCCCCCCACCCTTCCCCTTGCACTTTTCCCATTCCCCCTACCCCTGCACTTGCACCATCTCAATGACACCTGGCCTAGTAGTACCGTTCTCTGTGTTCCCTTGTTCCCCCCTCCCTGCCTCATTGCGCCTTGGAATACTTGTGTATGGCCCATATCATGTCATATGTCATATGTGTGCCTTTTGGTCACACAGGATAGCTTGTGTTTAAGTAGCTAGGGATGCAGACGATGTGGCACTTCCATGGCAACTTTCTCAGGGTGGTAGGGTTGTGACAGTTAACTGTCTCTTTGTCATCATCGATTGTCACCTGGTATGTGCCAGGCCTGTGTGCACTCCGCAGGGGTGAGAGTTTAGGTGAAAAATGTGGCCACAAGCTGGGTCCGGGCTTCCTCGCCACGTGCCCTGTCCCCTCCCATGGGCAGCGCCTGTGCCTGTGGTTGGGGATGTGGGGGCACCACCATGTCCACCGGGACGCCCTGCCGTGTTGCAACATTGTGCAGGACACATGCTGCCACAATGATCCTGCACACTACTGGTGGTGCATAGAGTAGTTGCCCACCAGAGCGGCCAAGGGAGCGGAAACGTGACTTGAGCACTCCGAATGTGCGCTCCACTATGCCCCTGGTTGCAATATGGGCGGCGTTGTATCTTACCTGGGGTGGTGTGGTGGGGTTCCGGATTGGCGTCATCATGTGGTTGCTCAGAGGGTAGGCACTGTCCCCTGGTGAGGTGATAATAGTTGAGATTATTAGGGTTTGGATATTTGTCTGTGTGTGACTTGCATGCATGTGCAAGGGCATTTGTACTGACCTAGGAGCCATGTGTCGCCATGCTGCCCAGCTTCCAGGGCCCGGCTCAGGGCGGACATTCTGTATATGAAACTGTCATGGGTGGAGCCAGGGTAGTTTGCATAGACAGAGGTGATGATTCCTTTTGCATCACATACCACCTGTACATTGATGGAATGCCAATGCTTGCGGTTTCGGTAGTTGTGCTCAATGGCCCTAGGTGGACGTAGGGCCACATGGGTGCAATCAGTGGCACCAAGCACTTTGGGGAAGTGTGCCACCCTGAAAAAATCCAGGACAACGGCCTGCCTTTCTGCGGGTGTTCTGGGCATGTATATGTGCCTGCGGACTGAGGGGCGCGCTGTCATGATTGCCAGTACCTGGTGTAGGCAGCGTGACTGCGTGGCCTGTGAGACCCCCCCCACTATGGCAGTGGTCCGCTGAAATGACCCAGTGGCCAAAAAATGCAGGACATTGAGCAGCTTCTCCAAGGGGCTCAATGCTTGGTAGCAAAGGGTGGGGGATGTGAGGTCATCTTCCCACTCCCTGACCAGGTCTAGGATGATATGGGGTGGAAACCTATACCTGCCATAGACCTGGTCGTCAGGCATCCCAAAAAGGCTTGTCCGTGGTGCGAAAATGCGTGCCCTGGCTATTCTCCTCCTACTGCGGTGTCCCACGATCAGTGCAGCGACAAATGGGGCATTCATCGTCTCTGTATATAAGCGTTTGTTGTTTGCGCGCACTTTTATGCTGTGCGCGGGGACGCTTCCGCCTGCCTTCGTGTGGCAGACGCGTTGACGCCTGTGCACGTCTTTTGCCGTGCGCGGGTTTCCCGTATTCGGATACGGTCCGAGTGTCATCGCGTGTGATCGGAGGGGAGTGAGCGTACACGCAACTGGCCTGGGTACGTGTGTTTCGGGGTGCGCGGGAAGTTCCACACGCGATTAGCCTGGGTACGTGTGTTCCGGGGTGCCGGGAACTTTCACACGCGATAAGTGGAAATCCACGTGTGTTCTGTCATCACGTGCAATGAGGGAAACACCTGTGCGCGTCACGTCACAGACGCGCTCACGCGCTAAGGGCCTTTGGTCCAATGAAATCGCATATGTGTGCTGCCGTGCATACGCGCTAAGGGCCTTTCCTCATATTACACGCGGACGTGCAGTTTTCCACGCGCGCTTACGCGCATGGGCCCTTTCCTCGTATTACACGAAGACGTGCAGTTTTTCACGCGCGCTGAAATGCCCATGCACGTCTGTACGCGTCACGTCACAGGGGCGCTTGCGCTTGAGGGGCCTTCTGTCCAATGAAAATGCGTATGCGTGCAGACGCGCTTACGCACTAAGGGCCTTTCCTCGAATTACACGCTGACGTGCAGATTTTTCACGTGCCAAATCACTCCGTATCAAGCTGGCCACGCGTAAGCACACGGAAGACCACGCTCCTGCCCAGAAGGCTGAACTACTGCCCCCCAGAGCCCCGAGCACGCTCCCACCTGCCATCTGCTGCTGCCTGACTGCCTGCTGCCCACGTGCCCTGCCATTTGCCTCCTGCACATCAGCCTGGGGTGCTGTTGCTGTGACCACCCCTGCTGGAACCGAAGACTCCCGACTGGGATTCCATCGCTCCACAGCCCAGCCCCAGGACCCAGTTGCCCACCCACTCCTGCCTCTGGGGTTGTCATGTCGGGGCAAACAACATCTGGGACCGCTGACAACCCCCGGCCAGAGAGGCAGAGGGGCACCAGCTTCAGTGCCACCGAAGTTGGTGTCCTGGTGGAGCAAGTCCTGGGGCAGTATGATGCCCTCTTCGGAAGTTCCCGCGCCGACAAGGAAGGACGGACTTGGATCTGGACTGACATCGTGACTGCCATCAACGCGGAGGGGGTGGCAGTCCGCGATTTACAACATGTCAAAATGCGCTGGGAGGACTTCAGGTCCAGGACCCTGAACAAGGCCCGCCGCCTCTTGAAGGCAGCGGATGCCAAGGGGCGCCGGGGCCACTTGTCGGAAGAACAGATGAGGGTCCTGGAACGCATATCCCCAGCGCTCCACGTCCAGGTCCTTGAGAAGCAGACCCGTCTGGAGTCGAGCGGTGAGTGTACATGCATCCTGATTGTGAGCAGTGCGTGTGGTGATTATTCAGTAGTGTGCAGGTTGCACATCTGTTTGTATGGGGTCGAGTATGGGTGGGGGTGTACAGGGCCGTGGGGCTGACACATGCGAGGGCTGTAATGTGTGAGACATGGATGGTGCTTGTGTGTGTAGGCTTGCATGCCAAATGCAGTTGTGTGGGCACACATGTTTGGATGAATGTGTATGTAAGTAGACATGTCCGTGATGTCACGCATGTATGTTGTTTTCGGCTGCATGTATCAGCACTGTGTACATGTGCATGTGTGTGTATTTGACAAGAGTGCAACAGTGATGCAACATGGATGCATGGGACAGCGGTATGTGGAAGCCTGATTGGCAGATGTGACATGGATGCCCGTCTGAACAGTGCGACACTTGGCAGAGGTGTACACGTGCATGCAAGTGTGGTGGTGTGTGTACATGTGTGGTGCACTTCCTGTGTTGCATGTGATGTCTGGCTCACCTTTGGCTGCTCATGCTGTTGTATGTGTATGGATGGTGGTGGCAGTTGCGATATGGCTGTGGTATGGCTCATGTGTGCGAGTTGTAATGACATGTGTGTTGGGGATTGAGATGACATGTCTGAGGTTTGCCAATGCCACTCATGTACAACTGTCATGTGTGTATGTGTCCATTGTACAGTGCCCTAATGCCTGTGTTTTGTTTCTCCCTGTCTGCAGCGTCAACTGATGAAGAGGGCGGAGAAGGTGCTGTGGAGCACAGCGGCGGGGATCCCACCGCCAGCCGGAGACGCAAGGCCCGGCTCCCCTCCCATGTTGTGATCTCGTCGGGGAGTGAGGAGTCCGGTGCCGCATCCCAGGCCGCAGCTGCCGGGGGGAGGTCCAAGAGGCGGAGGTTGGAGTTGGACTCCTCGGCAGCAGAAGGGGCAGCTGGGACCCCACAGGGCCCAACAGGGGAAGATGGCACGGAGTCATCCAGGTTGGTGGGGGGTTTGGTGGAGGAGGAGGCCGTGCAAGCACCAGAGACGGGGTCTGGAGGTGGGGATCCCACTGGTGGTAGTGGTGCAGTGCAGGACCAGGGACAGGAGGCAGCACAGGCCGCCGTGGAGGTGCCTGTGTGCAATCCTGTCCCTGATCCTGTCCCTGCATCATCTTGCACCAGCAGGGATGCCTACGTCCAGACCCGTTTTCAGGCAGGGGATGAGCTCACGTCAACTGGCCTTCCTCTGCCTGCGGATGTGGCTATCCAGGTCCGGGTTGAGCCTGTCCTGGCTGGTGTGGCGTTGCGTCAACGGGCCATGCGAGGTGACCTGCAGTCTTTTCATGAAGAGACTGCACGTCATCTCGAATGGCTCGTTGACCACGTCAGCCTGCTGGGACAGGTCACCCAGGCCGGATTCCTCCGTCTGATGGGGCTTACTCCGACCCCCTCCTCAACTGGACCCCCTACGCGCCAGTCGTCCTCTGTGCCATCTTCCCACCCATCAGTCACCTGGGTGCCCTGTGGAGCTGCCTCTGACGGTGCGGCCAGGCTGGTGGAGGAGGCATCCCTGCCACAGTCGGGAGTCGGACGTCCAGAAGGGGTGGCCACATCTATGACTGCAACCCAGCCGGCGGAGGATGTGCAGGCAGCAGGAGGCAGTGCACGGGCAGAGGCACAGCAGCAGCAGCAACGTGGTGGGAGCCATGAAGGCTCGGGGCCTTCAACATCGGAGGGGCAGGCATCGGCCGGAGGGCAGGAGGACCCAGGACAGAGAGTGTCTTCCGTGTGGCAGCGGTTGGGCCACGCCATAGATGCGGAGCGGCAGCGGGCGGAAGAGGCACGGCTCACAATGGCCAGGGCGGAGAACTCCATGCGGAGGGCCCTGAGGCGGGCCGAGTGCCTCGAGGCAATCCGCAGGGGTTTGGAGGTGGAGACGTCGACGGCCCTGCGGACCCTCGGGCCATGGAGGAGGACCGCCTCCGGGACATTGAGGAGGAGTTCGATGATGCCCTGGCCCGGGACATCCACAAGTGAGCCGTGAAACTAGCCCGCTGCCCTTGTACATAGTTATGTAGGTAGTGTTAGGTTTCATTTTTGTTTTTATTTTATTTGGACCTTTCGGACATTGGCCACATTTTTGTATATAGTTTATTGTATTAGTTAGTGTAGTTAGATAGGTTTCCTTTATTTTGTTGGGATAATGGACCCTGGCTTGTTCCCATGTACATAGTTCGCAGTTGGATTGTATTTTTTTTTTACTTTTTAACCATGGAGCAATGGCTTTCTTTTTTATTTCCCATTGGATTTTGTTTTGTGGACATTGACTTTGGACAACATTACTTTGGAATTTTATTTTTGGTTTTGCTTTTTTTAACGGACATGCTTCTTTTCATTTTTGTACATTCACATTTCTGTTTCTTCATTTTTTATTCTATTTATGTTTCCTTTAATACATATTATTTTTGGTGAACTTCAATGTGTGGTATCTCATTGGTTTCATGCATTTCATGATATGTGTTTTGAGATTCACTGACACCCATTGGGTGTATGTGAGGGAAATGTGTTTGTTTCGGAACTTGCAATTGGTGTTCTGTGATGTAATTGCAAATTATGAGTGGGTGGATGCAATACTCGGGTGGGTGTTTTGCATTTGGAGGCTGAGCATAGGGACCAGGGATCTAGATTGTGATGACATGTTGGCTGGGGAACATGAGTTGCACATGGGTGGGGGCCTGCTGGCAGGTGCCCCACAGTGCTGGGGGGTGGGGGTGGTGGGGAACATGAGTTGGACATGGGTGGGGGCCTGGTGGAGGCTGCCCCTGGTGACTGGGGGGTGGGGGTGGTGGGAGACATGGGTGGGGGCCTGTTGGAGGCTGGCCCTGCACTGCTCGGGGGTGGGGGTGGTGGGAGACATGGGGGGGGCTGGTGGTGGGTGCCCCTGGTGGCTGGGGGGTGGGGGTGGTGGGAGACATGGGTGGGGGCCTGGTAGAGGCTGCTCCTGCACTGCTGGGGGGTGGGGGTGGTGGGAGACATGGGTAGGGGCCTGGTGGAGGCTGCCCCTGGTGGCTGGGGTGTGGGGGTGGTTGGGAACATGAGTTGGACATGGGTGGGGGCCTGCTGGCAGATGCCCCACAGTGCTGGGGGGTGGGGGTTGTGGGAGACATGGGTGGGGGCCTGGTGGAGGCTGCCCCTGGTGGCTGGGGGGTGGGGGTGGTGGGAGACATGGGTGGGGGCCTGGTGGAGGCTGCCCCTGGTGGCTTGGGGGTGGGGGTGGTGGGAGACATGGGTGGGGGCCTGCTGGCAGGTGCCCCACAGTGCTGGGGGGTGGGGGTGGTGGGGAACATGAGTTGGACATGGGTGGGGGCCTGCTGGCAGGTGCCCCACAGTGCTGGGGGGTGGGGGTGGTATGAGACATGGGTGGGGGCCTGGTGGAGGCTGCCCCTGCACTGCTGGGGGGTGGGGGTGGTGGGAGACATGGGTGGGGGCCTGGTGGTGGGGGCATTTGGAGGCTGACCATAGGGACCAGGGATCTAGATTGTGATGACATGTTGGCTGGGGACCTGGCGGAGGCTGCCCCTGGTGGCTCGGGGGTGGGGGTGGTGTGGAACATGAGTTGGACATGGGTGGGGGCCTGCTGGCAGGTGCCCCTGGTGACTGGGGGGTGGGGGTGGTGGGAGACATGGGTGGGGGCCTGGTGGAGGCTGCCCCTGGTGGCTGGGGGTGCAGGGGGACATGCGTTGGTGGGCAGTAGTGCAAGTTGACATGTGGGTTGGCTGGTGGGCCTGGCCATGGTGGATGGGGTGCCTGCATGACATGTGCTGGGTAGGCCCCTGTGGTGTGAGCCACCTGCAGGGGTCGTGGAGGGTGTAGAGGGAACACCTGGGAGGACCCACACGTGCAATTCACGTGTGCTGCTCCCCGCGCACCCCTGTAATACACGTACCCTGATGATATCGCGTGTGGAACTTTCCGCGCACCCCTGTAATACACGTACCCTGATGGAATTGCGTGTGGAACTTCCCGCGCACCCCTGGAATACACGTACCCTGCTGATGTTGCGTGGGATACTTCCCCCGCACCCCGAAATACACGTACCCTGATGAGATCGCGTGTGTGACTTCCCGCGCACCCCTGTAATACACGTACCCTGATAATATCGCGTGTGGAACTTCCCGCGCACCCCTGTAATACACGTACCCTGATGGAATTGCGTGTGGAACTTCCCGGGCACCCCTGTAATACACGTACCCTGATGGAATCACGTGTGTAACTTCCCACGCACCTCCGAAATACACGTACCCCGCTCAATCGCGTATTTAACTTCCCGCGCACCCCCGATATACACGTACCCCGCTAAAATTGCGTGTGTAACTTCCCGCGCGCCCCCGAAATACACGTACCCCGCTCGATCGCGTGTTTTGCTTCCCGCGCACCCCTGCAATACACGTAGCCCGCTCCCCCAGGCCCGATCGCGTGAAAGACTTCACGCGAACCCCTGATATACACGTAGCCCGCTCCCCCAGGCCCGATCGCGTGAAAGACTTCACGCGAACCCCTGAAATACACGTAGCCCACTCTCCCAGGCCCGATCGCGTGAGAAACTTCACGCGAACCCCTGATATACACGTAGCCCGCTCCCCCAGGCCCGATCGCGTGAGAAACTTCACGCGAACCCCTGATATACACGTAGCCCGCTCCCCCAGGCCCGATCGCGTGAAAAACTTCACGCGAACCCCTGAAATACACGTAGCCCGCTCCCCCAGGCCCGATCGCGTGAGAAACTTCACGCGAACCCCTGATATACACGTAGCCCGCTCCCCCAGGCCCGATCGCGTGAAAAACTTCACGCGAACCCCTGAAATACACATAGCCCGCTCCCTCAGGCCCGATCGCGTGAGAAACTTCACGCGAACCCCTGAAATACACGTAGCCCGCTCGCACAGGCCCGATCGCGTGAAAGACTTCACGCGAACCCCTGAAATACACGTAGCCCGCTCCCCCAGGCCCGATCGCGTGAGAAACTTCACGCGAACCCCTGATATACACGTAGCCCGCTCGCACAGGCCCGATCGCGTGAAAGACTTCATGCGAACCCCTGAAATACACGTAGCCCGCTCCCCCAGGCCCGATCGCGTGAGAAACTTCACGCGAACCCCTGAAATACACGTAGCCCGCTCGCACAGGCCCGATCGCGTGAAAGACTTCACGCGAACCCCTGAAATACACGTAGCCCGCTCCCCCAGGCCCGATCGCGTGAGAAACTTCACGCGAACCCCTGATATACACGTAGCCCGCTCGCACAGGCCCAATCGCGTGAAAGACTTCACGCGAACCCTTGAAATACACGTAGCCCGTTCCCCTAGGCCCGATCGCATGAGAAACTTCACGCGAACCCCTGATATACACGTAGCCCGCTCCCCCAGGCCCGATCGCGTGAGAAACTTCACGCGAACCCCTGATATACACGTAGCCCGCTCCCCCAGGCCCGATCGCGTGAAAAACTTCACGCGAACCCCTGAAATACACGTAGCCCGCTCCCCCAGGCCCGATCGCGTGAGAAACTTCACGCGAACCCCTGAAATACATGTAGCCCGCTCGCACAGGCCCAATTGCTGTATGTTGCCACTTTTGTAATGCGCAGGGACGCTACCGCCTGCCTTCATGTGGCGGACGTGTTTCGGCTTGTGCGTGTCTTTGGCTGTGCGTGGCTTTGCCCTATTCGATTCCATGAATACGTGTGGTTCGAGTGCATGTGGGCGTTCCGTCTGCTTCCCTGCAGTACATCCCCAGTTACGCCCTTATTTTTGCGCGTTGTTCCCCATTCCGCGCGTTACGCCCCGTGTCCCGCCCACTTTCTGGTGTATGCGCCGAGGTTGTGCACTTTCACTGTGCGCGTCGCGCACGCCTTTCGGGATGTTGCAGTGACTTGTGCGCCATGCACGGGTTTGGCGCACATCCCGGGGTGTACACGCGCAGGGACTTCCATGAATCGCACGCCTGTTTTTTTCTGCTTGCGCCTGCTTGCGCCTGCTTGCGCGAAGATTTTCGGCGCACGTTTGTTCCATGAATCGGCCCCATGGTGTTTTCTACTTCTATCATGGCTAATTCTGTCTCATTTATTATTAGTGGTTCTCCCAGTGGTTCTTGGCTTCCTGTTACAGAAGGCTGACTACTGTCAGGTGTGTCTTTATCTAGTTGGGCCTGGAGTTCTTCTTTGTGTTGCTGTTCATTGTGCAACATTGTTTTGTATTGTGTAAAGTTTACATCAGTTATAGTGCTTTCATTTGCTTTGAAAGCATCTTCATATGAGTCAAAGTTAACTAGTATTTCTTCTTCTTTTCTCCATGGTTTAAAGAGTTGTAGCAGGGACATGTAATATACTTCTTTATGTTGAGGAGTCTTCAATACAATTTGATATGATTAATTAAATTTGGTTTAGTGAGTTTAACTAAGCTGCCTTCACAGTTTGTCACTCTGTATTTACCTTTTTTTTCATCAGGTTTTATATTATTTTTGTATGTGTAGTTTTGGGCTATGTGTTATAGACACATTGTTTACAAAGTATTACTTCTGTTTGGGTAGTATGTGTCCAATACATTGTTTTTTAAAATGTCTTGGCTGTTGGGATCATGTTTGGCTATTGTTTCTATATCTTCGTATGATTTTAGAACTCTTTTTCTAGGTTTAGCTGGACCAAGACTTAGCCATACTATATTTTCAGATTTACCATACAGTGCAGTACCAGTTAAACGATCAGCTGCTTCATATGATGCACATTCTCTATGGGAGAGCATTTTTATGCCCAAGCTGTATAATTTCTGAGACACTGTTTTATCTGATGACAGGTCATTCCAGAGGTCTTGGAGTTCTGTCTTTTCTGCTTTGGTTAAGTATGCTATGACATATCGTGCAACTGCAGTAGAATTGTCTGCAATGTACTGCACATCTATGTTTGCATTCCATAAGTAGGCAATGATTGCATTATAATCATTGATATATTTTTCTTCTTCTTTTCTTTTTATGTAGTATGTATTTTTAGGTGACTTACCTTTAACACTATGTCTAACCGAAGACATGAGGTTGTTCACTTGATCTGTATTTGTAACTGGTCTAGGGAAACCAAATCGGCATTTGGTGTAGTATTTCCCTTTGTTTTTCTATTTGCAATGACAATATTTGCCACATTTGTGTCTTTGAAATTGTAAAATTTGTGCATGAAGATCACTATTTGTGGATTCTGATGGAAGTTCACAAGTGACATATTTTTCAATAAACTGTAAAACAGTGGCATCACTGTCTTGACCAAATTTAGGAGCATCTTTAATCCATAAAAGCATGTGGATATGTGGTGCTCCTCTGGCTTGGTATTCTTTTCTCCCAAAGAAGTGTTGCACTTCTCCAAGGAGAGGAACAGTTTTATTACAAATAAAATGTAGCATAGCAATGAAGCGATGGTGAAAATATCTTGAAACATTAACAGGATCCAAAGAACAAAGTTCTCCTGGTGTTAGTATATCTATGTTTAATTTGTTTTTGTTTGATATGCGTAGGAAATCCTGTAGATCTTCCCATGCATATTCTGCACAACTTAATGTAACAAACCAAGTGGGTGGGCCAAGGTTTCTGATCATACAACGCACACCTCCATGACGTTGAAACCAGTACTCTTTAGTACCACGCATATTTTCTAATAGATTTGTAATATTTGATTGTAAAACCTCATCCTTTTGTTGCACTTTTTGTAATAATTCTGTAGCTGTCATATTTTGGAAGTGTGATCCTGATTTTAATATGTGTGCAACTCCGTAACATGAAGTTGCTAGTTCACTTTCAAAGAGTAGGTGAAATATGTATTCCACATTTTGTCTAAATCTTGGATCTTCAGAATACATACGTAATGAGCGGTATTCTGATGCTGATATTTGAATAGGTCTATCATCGTACCTTCCTCCTTTGCCAGTAGGAAAGATTAGAGGAAAAGCATGTGCTTCTATACTTTTTTCCCATATGCTGATTGGTGATCCTTTTGTTTGACGCATTTGGTACATTTCCAGTGCATCTTCTATGGTGTCATTAGAGTGTAAAGGATGAATTGTATAATGGTCTAAAGTATTTGATATTGTAGCAGGACCTAGGAACTCAAATTGACCAGTTTCTTGTGTTTCTTGAATTATTTCAGTTGTATCCTTCAAGTTTTCTTCAATATTAATTTATCTGTAATATTCATTATTCTCTTTAAGATATTGCAAGGTTTGTCTAACGTTATGTAAATCTACCAGCTGTTGCCATATTTTTTTGTCTTTTGTAGGTACTCCATTTACTGAGATAATTAAAGATTGCTGCATTGGTCGTTGCACTCCTAGAGTGTGCACATTTTCTTTTAGACCTAATGGTAAATAAACTACTTTTCCACGAATGCCTTTTACCAATTCAGAGGCAGGTAATTTTGCTGTTTTTGGTTGAAGGCGTATTATTGCTTAAAACGGGTGCACTGTTTGAATTATGATGCTCTCATATAAATTAAGTTGTTGTAGTGGTTTTGATAGTGGGCATAATTCCAAATTATTTGTGATAGCACGTGAAGGAGTTTGGTTGTTGTCAAGTTTTGTAGTGCAGTAACTGCAAAGTATTAAGGGGTCAGTTATTTCGTATTTGTTTTCTGCCACAAGGTAGATAGCTAATTCAAACCATTTAGAATCTTCATTGTCTTCTATTTTATATGATAGGTCTACAGTTTTTGTGTTAATTTTATAAAAAGTTCTGCGGCAACATACACATACATGGTTTGGTACCTCAGCTGATGTACTTTTAAATTTTAGTATTTCATTTTGTATGTGTTTAGCAAAAGGTTGCCATGTGTAGAATTGTTGCTAATTTGGTTTAAAGCCATTTCATTCTGTAAATGGCTTTCACTCCCAAAATATTTTTTCTGGATATTGTCAATTTCTTGAAGTAGGTCTTTCGCTGTACCATGTAGAAGAATGTTATTTAAATTTGCTACTGATAAAGCAGGACTTTTAGCATAGTACAGTTTATAGACTAGATTTCTTATAGTTGAATGATGTGTTGATATTCTTTTGATATCATGGAAGGTGGATTTACAAGTAGGGCCTGTAATGCAGGCCAATGAATGTCCTTGTAGTCCTGTGTATTAGCACACTGGACAAGTATCCATATTTTGCAGTAGTTTAATATTGATTTTGTCTTTGCTTTTTACATATTGATTGAGGAATTGGCGTAAAGACTTGAAAAATTGTTTGGGAATGTTACATATTGACGTGCATGGCCATTTGTACACTAGACGTTCTGATTCAGTTGAATGGAAGGGTAATTCTAAGTTTTTAGGGCACATTTTTGTAAGGAGTACTTCTTGTTCCATTATGGTATTATTAACTTTTTCTTAAGCTCAACCACTGCTATGTATGGCTATTGTATTTGTTTGGTTTTGTTAGTACGCTTCTTCATTAAAGTATGTTTCTGTGCTCGAAGTGTGATTCCATTCCCCTCCGCAGATACTTAAGAAGTTCTTTCTGTTGACATTTCGTTTATTGCAAAGTCTTTTTTGTAATTTAGTTATTAGTTTTGTTAGTGATTTCATTTTGTTTAACACTAAAATAAATAACTTTCTTTT
Organism: Ambystoma mexicanum; assembly: GCF_040938575.1. Taxonomy (NCBI): domain Eukaryota; kingdom Metazoa; phylum Chordata; class Amphibia; order Caudata; family Ambystomatidae; genus Ambystoma; species Ambystoma mexicanum. The sequence continues at coordinate 352,986,964 of NC_090941.1, read as the reverse complement.
GAGAATAATTGCACTATCAACGCTTTTAAGATTAATTTCCTACGATAGGTTTTAAGCATTGAACCTGTTTTCTCTCCTGTTTTTATAAGATTTTGGAGGACTTTGTGACGGAACATTTTGGCTAAATTACTTTTCTTGGTATGCTTACTTTGCACTATATCAAAATTTAAAGAAGCAGTTTTATCTGTAGTGATAGCTGATTTTCTATTAATTGTTTTTTGGTTTGTTTTACATTTTGATAGAGGAGGCAAAGTTTTTGTACTTGAAACTTCTTGTGTTTCAGTAAATGACTGTATTAGCTGTTTTGTTTCAACTTTTTTTTACAAATTCTGCTAGAGATGGATGCTTATGTTGCACACTTTTATTTTCATTTGCTCTACTTCTGCGTTGCTTTCTACGGACTTGACTTTTGTTAGTCATTCTTTAGGGTCTGTTGAAAAAAATAAAGATGGTACGGGTTGGGGTGTTCTACAATGTATGTGTGATGTGTGCATGAGTGTTTGAGTAAGATGATGTATTTAATGGTGTGTGATTATGCATTGGGAACTACAACTAGTAGGGATGGGTATTCTTCAATTAATATGTTCCTAAACTCAGGTTCAGATGCCAGAAAAAAATAAGCTAGTGGTGTGCAGAAGTATAAATAGTAAATCTAATGTATACAATTAAAACAGTTGTTTGTTCTATAATATGAAAATTCTAGCGGTTGAGTTGGGTAATTTGTGTGTCCAAAAATAGGAATTTGTGTGCCATTCTGGCTGTAAATCGCTGTTTAAGACATGATGATTTTTGAACAGAATGGTGCACAATCTCTATTTTTAGGCACAGAAATAGCATGAATTAACTTTACAGTATGTTTGAGTAATAATACAAATATTATGGTGATATTCTACTTATTTTTTTCTAAAATGAACAGATTAAATCTTAGTTCTTCTTTGTTCTTCAAATTCGGCTGCTTCTTTTCAGGAGAATCGTCTTCACTGCAATTGTAAAAAAAACAAATTCATAATTTTGTTTGTGTATAACACTGTTTTTAATTTAGATTTTGATTTGTTAAATTGAAATCCTCAGCGCCTTCCTAAAAACCATTAAAACTATCTTATTTACATAAGATACGTTGCACCAGTTCAATACATATGATATGTTCTTAATGAACAAATTGTATTGCAATGACTAACTGTAACAAACAGAATATCTTTAGTATGTCTTGTGAAATTCATAATGTACCACTGAATACCACTATTTATGTAACTAAGCTGTTATAGGTAATAGTGCCTCAATGTCATGCTTAAATAAAAGTAAATAAATAAATAAATAAATAAAAATATGTAATTGTATAAGTATTATTTTTTGAGATTTGAACATAGAGTGTGCATGCATGCAATTTTGTTTCAATATATGTAGTCTATACATTTCATTTCAAAAATGTTAGTTTACCATGATTTGAGTGTGTGTGTATAAAAAAAGTAAATAGTATAAAGGTTTATAAGTGACAGTTGATTTTAGGAAATTGGAAAAAATACAGTAGATTCATTTTCCAGATTTCACAAGCTAAAAGTCAGTTTGAAAATGTGTTCATGTACTGTACAGAAAATATACATACCTGTAGTTTGTGTTCATGCATATGGATATGCATGGAGTTGCAAGTAGAAATCTTGGAGACATGTACAGTATTTCTTGTAGATGGTGCTTGCCAATGATATGACACTTGTACTCAGAGAAATTCACAGTACATTTGCAGTGCTGATCTATGATGATGCAGTTAGATGTAGAGGTCTTGAATGTGATTGGTGCATGGGCATGTGATTTCTTAGCTACATCCAATGAGGGAATGGCACAGAGAGTGAAGTAGAAATAGTAGAAGGGCTGTTCATGTTACGATATGTCCACGGACATGGCAGTAGTTCACGGACATCGGGAGTTACATCCGGGGATTTTTGGGTTCAGAAGTCATGCAAATGAGAATGAGCATTGAAAGGGATTGGTCAGGAAAGTTTAGTGGGTGTGTTGTGCCAGGAGAGAGTTTCTCAGATATTCTTTTTGCTGAGAGAACAACAGATAGCTATGGCTGTGTGTTTCAGAAAACAGATTGTCTGGATTTTGGGAGATTCGTGGATACATTGGTTGAAGGTGCATGCAGAAAGCTGTGGAGTAACTGTAGATCTTGGATTTCCACATGTGGAAGTACACTGGCATGGAGTAGGTGGAATTAAGTGGTTGGACTTGCTACCTCTCTGTGCTACTTTGGAGACAGAGCAACATCCAGACATAATTGTAATTCATTGTGGAGGGAACAGTTTAGGACATGTGACAGGAATTTTTTTGCAATTTGCTATGAAAGAAGGACTTGGGAAGGTCATGGACATGTTTCCTAATTCTCAAGTGATATTTTCACGGATTGCGCAGAGACAAAGGTGGCTTTGTTCTTCTTCATTAGGTCCACAAATGGAAAAAGCAAGGCACAATGTTAATAAGGCTGTTTGTGCCTTTCTAAGAGTTTTTGGCATGTCCTCTTTTCACAATGAAAATATTATGTTTCGTAGTACATACATTTTTCGCAGAGATGGAGTCCATCTTACTTATGCTGGCAATCAGATTTTTCTGAGAAATATTCAAAATGCATTGCAATCTTTTTTAGAAATACAGCATCCATTTTGAAGTAGGTGTAAGTAGGTGTAAGTATTTATAATTTTTGACATACAAACACCTCCCAAAGGCTCTTTTCAGATCCACCACTTCCTTCCAGAGAAAAATGCAATGCTTATAATAGGGTAGCACCCCAATTTTGAATGTTCGCGAACTGTCCACGGACTTCTAAGACATACAAAGGGCCCTGCTTCATTTATCTTCACTTCTATTTTTTAACTGTGAAAGGCGGCTCTGAAAAGAGCCTTTTTTTTTTTATTTTGTATTTTTTTTGGTTTTTTATACACAACACAGTAGGAGAGGAGGGGAAATTAGGGTAAAAGGGGGGACACCAACCACAGGGATAAGAAAGGGCGAGCTGAGAGAGCAAGATGTAGAGTGGGTTTTATTTGGGTAGTGAGCAGGTCTTCTCGTGCTCTGAGACGATAGTCTCAAAAGCACTCTGAAGTCACTCCCCCCTGCAGAGTACTGTGTCACAGTACATACATACAACTGTGACCCTCAAAAGGTAGGGGCCATCAGAATTCTGTATGGCCAGTGAGGCAGCTTGAGGAAGATGCTGTCCCACCGAGGTGGTCCTTGTGGTTACAGGATCAGAAACGGAGGATGAAGTAGAGGAAATCAACCTACTACGTTCTTCGCAAGGTACAACCTTGCGAATAGCCCCAGAGTGAAATGACCTCAGGTGTCGCTTCATGGTCATGGTCCCAAAGCTGTACAAACCGTGCTTTCTGTGACTGAGTATCATTTTGTACTCATTGCAGATAACACGGTTCGCACAAGCCTTAGGACCATTCCCATAAATGGTAAACAACCGCCACACCCAAGACTCACGCCTAGTGCGGGTAGTAGGGATTTCCTCTACCTCATTCTTGTCATCCTCTTCTTCCTCCTCTGCATCCTCACTCCTGTTCCCCTCTTCAGGCCCTTGGGAAGGTGGTGGTGGTGGAGCGGGTGGGGGTGGTGCTGAAGCAGACACTAAACCAGGTGGCAGCAGTGGAGCCACAGGTTGAAGATGGAAATATGCAGGATGCAGCAAAAATCTCTGTGCTCTGTAGAATAGCCAGAAACACAATGAGAATAAGCTCTAGGGCGTGGTCTTTTATAGGGGTGCTTGAGTGCGGTCTGCGGACATGCGCGCTGTCCGCGGACAGATCGAACACAAAAAAAGGTTCAAAAGGTTTCAAAAAGTATGTATAAACATATAATTAGTACGTGGGACTTGTGCTATGGTGAGTTTTTATTGGAAAATATTGTGGATTACTTGAAAATGTACTTTTAAATTGTTCGGGGACACGAACAGTGTCCGCATTCAGAACACGCGATCAGCGTGGGCGCGGTCACATGGTCGCTTTGCGAACATGTTCGCGAAGGAAGTGGCTGTCCACATGGGCATTGGTTTGCGCATGCGCGTTGATGTTCTACGGAGACTGTTCGGGTCCTGAAGTAATTAAAAGTGCGTCAGAAGTCAAACGAACAGTTACGGACAGGAGTTTGTTCTTAGAACAGTGTCAACTTGCTTGCAAACAATACCGACAGAAATAGCGTCCTCAGAAGACATCCATTTTCGTTTCTTTACGAACATTTCAGGACACCACGTGTGTTCTTAGAACAGTTTCAACTTGCTAACGAACAGTACGGACAGGTATAGTGTTCTTCAGGACACCTCCATTTTTGTTTATTTACGAACATTTCAGAACACCAATTGTGTTCTTAGAGCAGTTTCAACTTGCTAACAAACAGTACGGACATGTATAGTGTTCTTCAGGACACCTCCATTTTCATTTCTTTACGAACATTTCAGAACACCATTTGTGTTCTTAGAACAGTTTCAACTTGCTAGCGAACAGTACGGACAGGTATAGTGTTCTTCAGGACAGTTCCATTTTTGTTTATTTACGAACATTTCAGAACACGCGCGCTGTCCGCGTACACCTACATTGTTTATAAAGAAAAAAAACAGAAACTAATTACAACTCAAATATAAAAATGTAACTTTATTTAACATATATTAATAATTTATGACAGAGAAGGTGAGGCAGAAACGGAAACAAAAACAGGAGAATTAGGGGTTTGAACATTATGGAGAGGGTTTGGGGATAACTGACTGGGATATGGTGAGGGGGGACAAGTACATGTGGGGCAATGGTATGAGATTTTTGTTTTAAAATGATCTCCAACAAAAGTTTTCAAATTATTAAAATTGGTCAACAATAAATCCATTTTTGATTTTATGCTGTCAAGCGTGTTTTCCATAACAGCTTCTTCAGAAGTAGTTTCTATTTTGGTATGCTCAGTACAAAAAATATATATATATATGTTAAATGTATATAAAATAATAATTAAATGGTTTATATTGTAAAGTGTTTACCATTAGTTTCAGTATCTTGTGACATTTCCTCATATGGGAAATGCTGCTCTAGCCATTCCAGAGTACTAGACATTTCTGTGAGAAAAAAAAGGTATTTTTTTTTTTATCTAATACAGAAAGTTTATAAATATATGAGTAAAATGAAGTACACTTACTATTTCAGGTAAAATATGTTCTAAGTACTGTGTAGGTCTGGTGTTGTTCTCAGTTCTGTAGTGTCTGTGAGGTTATTATGTTGGAAGCCAATGTATCTTCTTCTGGTATATTCCATTTTAGAACATGTTGTATTTAAATGAATGGTTAGTGTGTTACATATATGGATTACATTTCTTATGTATTACTACATATAATGTGTATCTGTGTTGCTTTTTGAATTTGTTAAATGTTCCTATGTTATGATATAACAATCAAGCATACCCCCCCAGAGTTTTTAGGTAGTAGTACTGTTCTCCGAACATGTCCGCGGACATTAAAAGAGTTCGCGGACATCAAGTTCAGTTGAAGAGGTTCAGTATATTCCATATTACATGTACATAAAGTCAAAGTTATTATTGTTAAGTTGCGCTACTAAAAACCTATGAAATTCAGTGAAAAAAGTTTGTTAAAGGGACGTTATAGTTAAGTTGCGCTACTAAAAACCTATGAAATTCAGTGAAAAAACTTTGTTAAAGGGACATTATGGTTAAGTTGCGCTACTAAAAACCTATGAAATTCAGTGAAAAAACTTTGTTAAAGGGACGTTATGGTTCCAAGTAAAACCGAAAAACCCTTGAAATTTTCCAGTTATGGTAAGCTAAGCAACCATAACTGGTGCCACCACCGTGCACTGCTAAGACTAACAACCACAACATCAAAGATGACATCACAAATGTCATTGATGACATCAATGATGACATCACATGTGTATGTACTTTTCATGAAATATGTGTACACGGGAATCTTATTATAATCTTGCGAAAAAAGTGTCAAGGATCATTGCAATAAATATCATACCCTAATTAGTGCATTGAACGATGCATTGATATAAATAGCATTCTATTATGGGGTTCTATCTAGTATACTAAGCTACTAATGCAGAAACATAACATTGTGTGCAGCGTACAAGATAAAGGTCTAATATTCGTAATGTTAATATGTTGAATAATGAAATGATAATTGTTTTCTTAATAGATTTTTGTGTACTGTGAAATATGGAATAAGTAGCTAATAAAACACATGTATTACATAATTGCATTCCTATAGACAAAACACAAAGAGTCACGAGCACATACCAATATGGGTATATACAGGGAAAGTGAGGTTAGCAAAACAGCACAAGTAATAGCAGAAACAATTAATAACTCAACTGATTATTTTCATGCAAATAAATGATTTCTCTGTTTCAAAGCTGCAATTTACCCTATGTATATGTATCACTTCATGTGATTGGACTCTAAGGAAAGTAGTGAGAGAACAATGTATACAAATATGACCATATACAGGGAAAGTACAGCCATAAAAAATAACAGAACTGTCAAAAAGTTCTCATAAGTCTATTGATTATCTTGATGCACAAAAAGGATTGCTGTCTTTCAAGCTTGTGTCTTCCCGTATGTATATGTTTCATATGATGTGACTGGACTCTAAGGGAATTACTCTAAGAACCTACTTGAAGGATACGTCTACAAATAAAATAAAATGTTTAGTTTCTGACTGTTACTGAAGAAAACCATGTGGCCTAGATATGTCAGCAAAAGAAAAAAGAGTGAGCCAGACATGTTATGTCATCAGTGATGTCATCAATGACATTTGTGATGTCATCTTTAATGTCGTGGGTGTTAGTCTTAGCAGTGAACGGTGGTGGCACGAGTTATGGTTGCTTAGCTTACCATAACTGGCGAATTGCAAGGGTTTTCGGTTTTACTTGGAACCATAACGTCCCTTTAACAAAGTTTTTTCACTGAATATATATATATATATATACACTCTTCTTCCTTTCCGAGGACCAGTGGTCTGAAAACCTGTTTCCCTGCCTATCCCCTGTGCCCCAGCTCCCTCCCTGTATGTTCCCCACCTCATGCCTGACCTGTGCCAAGCCGCTGACCACTCCCGTTCCTGCTCACCTTTTTTGCCCCACCGTCAACTAGCCGTGGCATCCTGGACTCCACTCCAACAATCCTCATCTCTTTTCTCACCGGGCTCCTGCTGCAGTGACAAAAAACATCAGCAGACTCCCATAACCAATTTACCAGCCGTCCTCTTGCACTTCTGCCCCGCCTAACCTGAGCTTTCTTTTCAAACCTTAAACCCCTTCTCACCCTTTCCCTCCCCCATAAACCATTTTTATCTCCGTCCTCCCACTGTCCAACATTCTCCTCCTCCCATTTATTATCCCCAATTAAATATTATTGTTGTTGTGAGCGCATGCTCGGGCCGGGCAGCTCCTCTTAGGGTGAGCCCTGGGCATCCACCCTGCCGCTCCATTGATGTCTTCTTGGCCTGGGCCGTGCCAACTGCTGCCTGCTCCTCTCTTCTTGGGCGAGGGGTTCTCTCCTCCACCCTTTGCTCCTCCATGCTAGGGGCCGTGCTGTGCCCTCTAGTCTGTACTCTGCATTTCTCCAGAGAGGCCATTCTCCAGCCCTCTCCTACTGCCTCCTCAGGAACCACAGGGGCCGTAATATGCCCTCTGACTAAACTTCTCCTATGCGGGTAGGTCGTTCTGCACCATCCCCTTTCTTCACTAACCGATGGTGACCACTCACTCCTCCTCCCACCTGCGTTCACATTTTATGTCCCACTACATGCAGGCCATGTGGAAAACCTGCGGGGTCACCGACAAGTTCTCAACTACCTACCACCCTCAGACAAATGGATCGTAGAGAGGTTTAATAGAATAATGAAAAACATGATTGGAGCCTTGGAAGGAACACTTAGGACAAAGTGGAACCTTCTTCTGCCATGCCTTCTATTTGCCTATGGAGAAACTCCCCAAGCCGGAGTGGGTGTTTGCACGTTTGAGTTACTTTATGGTCATCCTGTCAGATGCCCTTTGGCCCTGATCAAGGAGTGTCTAGAGAGTTCTCCTTCCCTGAAGCCAGTAAGGATTATTGACTATGTGCTAGGCCTCAGGCAGGGGATGCCAATAAAGAAGGCAGAGGCTTCTGAGAATGTAAAAGCTGGCCAGGCTCTGGTTAAGTAATGGCACAACCAGAAGGCAAACATGGTGGAGTTTACTCCAGACCAACAAGTTCTCATCATGGTCCCAGTAAGACAGCGGGTCTTACAGGACAAATGGACAGTGTCCTTCAAAGTTGTGGGAAAACTTGGAGAGGTCAACTAGTTGGTAGACTTGGGCATCCCCAAGGAGGACCCCAGGGCCTTTCATGCCAACAGTCTGAAGGCTTATGTTTCCAGACCAGGGATAGGAGCTTTGCTCTTAGCTTCTGATTAAGAAGAACAGGTGAGTGAGCCTCTCCCAGATCTTCTAAGAGGCCACCCTTCATATTGGTCAGTAGAAGGGTTAAAACTATCTACTAATTTGACACTGCAGCAACAGGAGGAGTGCAAGGCTTTTTGCCCCTCTGTTCTCACTTACAACAGGCTTGTCCCATTGGGGCCAGAATGACATGGCAAACTGGTGATAGTGTACCTGTTAAAAGCAGGGGCTACAGAATGTCAGATAATGTGAGGAATCACATAAAAGAAGAGGTCAATAAGAAGCTTGACTTGGGAATGATTGAACATTCCACAAGTCCATGGGCTAGCCAAGTTGTGTTAATGCCAAAGGCAGGAAATAAAGGTCTTAGATTCTGCATGGACTATAGGGCAATACATTCAGTTACCAAGACTGATGCCCATCCCTTGCCAAGGAGAGATGAACTGGAAGATAAGCTGGGCTCAAAAAGATTCCTTAGTACTTTTGACCTAACAAGTGGTTATTGGCAGATTTGCATGATTGGCCAGTCCAAGAAGAAGACATGATTCTCAACCACAGAGGGCTTGTACCACTTTAAGGTCATGCCCTTTGGTTTAAAGAATGCACCTGCCATATTCCAGAGAATGGTTAACCATTTTCTGAACGGGTTCAAGAACCTCTGTATGGCATACATGGATGGCATTGCAGTGTTGAGCCCTACATGGGAAGAAGATCTTGACCACCTGGGACATGTTTTTCCGGCCCTACAGCAGGCCAATTGGACCATCAAAGCCAGTAAGTGCCAGGTTGGTCAGATTAAAGTGGTGTACCTTGGTCATGAGGTAGGGCGAGGGGAGATCAAGCCCTTACCCAGCAAGGTACAGGCTGTACAAGACTGGGCCACTCCAATTACTCACACACAAGTTAGAGCCTTCTTAGGAGTTACTGGTTATTACAGGAACTGCATTGAGAACTATGGGACCATAGCTTCTCCTCTGATTACCATATCCTCCCCCTAAGTACCCTAAAAAGGTCAAATGGAGTGGGGACTGTGAAATAGGCTTCCAGGGGCTGAAAGATGCCCCCTGTAGAGCTCCAGCGATGAGAGCTCCAGATTACACTCAGGCCTTCCTAGTCCAAACTGATGCTTCCAACACAGGAATTGGAGCAGTCTTGAGCCAATTTGATAGCAAAGGCAGGGAGCACCCCATCTTCTTTAATAGTAAAAAATTAAAAGATAGGGAAACAAGGTGGGCAACCATTGAACGTGCCTGTTTTTTTCTATTGTGTGGGCACTGAAGAAATTCAGATAATACCTCTATGAAGCTATGTTCAAGATTCAAATTGACCACCAAACCTTACGTTGGCTGATGCTGATGAAAGGAGAAAACCCAAAATTGCTCAGGTGGTCCATAAGCCTACAAAGTCGACTTCACTATTGAGCAGAGGTCAGGTACCCAACATAAGATTGCTGATGGTCTCTCCAGAAAGTATGACTGACTGGATCAAGAGGGCCAACCAGGAGTGGATTAGATACTTCTGTCCCTAGTCTGGGGAGGGGGGCAAGTTACAGGTATTGTCATGATCACGAAAACAAGTTCCCCATTTGACTCCAAAGGAATTGGTCTTCCATGTATCATACTTGGATTATGGTAGAAAGGTCTCCGAGCACTGGGAAGGGCATAGGTAGTTACTTCCTGACTCTTGCATATGGCCGCCTAGTTTATTCCGGGTTGTAGTGGTGTCAGTCTAGTGGTTATCCTTTTGCTCCTATTTAAGCCCCTCCCCTCGAGCGTTCCCTGCTTCGCGTCATTCCGACTTCAGCTAATGCTTCCCGCCGTCCAGATTCATGTTCTAATTCCCTCAGAATATACATTTTAGTTTTCCTCAGTTTCCATTACCCTCCGTAGCCTTTCCAGCCCCTGTTCTCAGCCTGTCATTTTCTTCCAAAAATTCCAGTCAGACAGTTTCCCGCTTCCTGCAGTGACTCAGGATGGAGAGCTCGCCCCAAAAAATAAATAAGGTAAAGAAGATAACTAAGTAAAGAGTTTTGGATTACAACAGTGCTAAGAACATTTTCATTGAATTCTAGGTAGTAGTGCACTCACATTCCCCCCTAAGGAATTTTCTGTGTTTTATGTAGGAAGCCCAAGTTAGAGGAAGTTGAAGAGAAGAGTCGTGACAGTAGTTCCAATCGTGAGTGTCCCCGCAGAGTCAAGGTAAGCGTTACAGGTATATTTATCATTGTTATGCTTCATTCACTTTCCTAGTGAGACCCCAGCAACTTTTGCTGGACTTCTGGATCTTTCTTTTTTTTTCTTTTTTTTTTTAATTGACTTGTATTTAATCAAAATACAATTTTTACAAAGTCTCAAGAAAAAGAAAGTTCTAGTGAATAAGGCAAGGAATCGACAAGCAAATGCAGTCAAACGATGGAAAAGGGCAGCAGCAAATAACCAAACACATAACCAAGTTGGATCCGGTCCTAACGTATAGATCCTAAACGTGACATGCAAACACCGACATGTAGTTCCACAGTTTATGGATGTCATGGGTTCCAAATGTTAGTCAGACACATGTGGACTAGGTTGATCCTTTTTAAGGCAATTTCTGACAGCTTTGCTGTGGCGATGCTCCATTTTGTGTTTTTCCCGGCGATCAGACAATTCCACCATACTTCCTCTTCTGCGATGGCCAGGTCTGCGGATAGCGGGGTCAGGTACACAGCTCTAGCTTGTCTCATTCCAGGGCACTGCATCAGAAGGTGGCTTAAAATGTGTTGTCGATGTCGGTCTATAGTCTAATGGCTAGGATTTCACAAGTTGGAAGCAGATTCAAGCAAGCTCTCATAAAGGTGTTCATCAACCGTTGGCTTCTGCTTTTACAGTTGTTATAATCCAGTCTCGACATTCCATTTTAAATTTGACTATTTGCGGATTTGTTTTCAGGTCATCTTCTGTACAGGCCAGGTCAGTTAATTTAGCTTTTGGTCCTCCACCCATGTGTTGAGTATTTTGCAGTGGTGGCTTAAGATCTCTTCAGGGATCACCCTGTATATCTGGACCTTTCTCTTTCAACCCTGAATGAGTGGATCCTTTTTCCACTGATTAATTCTTGTGGGATCTGTCTTTTCGAACTCTATTCTTTGTATCCTACCTGTAATATGCAGTCTGTCTGCTCCATAGATCTTAAAGACATATTTTTTTACTACTGCAGCACACAGCTCCTTATTGGCAGTGTTTCTGGGGACCCTTAGGGTCCACCTTTGAGATTGTATTTATATATCCTCAAGTAACTACAATTTTTAAGGATAAAGAAATACTTGGTATGTTACCCAAATCTCTATAGTCTGAGAGATTGGAGCACACTACCTTCAGTGGAATGCCAAAGGGATACCTAGTATCCTGCTTCTCTCTGCTCCTGTGAATTTTTAGTCACATAGAAATATCCTAGTTATGGCAGTGGATGTTTTCTACCAATTATTGTGTAGTTAACACTGCAGCCTATAACTATAGCCTCGGTGGTGCACAATAGGGGCACCCAAACGTTCCTTATGTTTTCGTCATTACTGGCGTGGTTGTTCTTTGTTAGCCCTTCTACCATCATGGGAATGGGAGGTCAGTGTGTGTGTTTTGCCTTTGGCAAGAACCCTTTGTTGTCCCCTCTGAGGCTCTAGAGTGTCTGGACAGGCAGAAAGTGGGAAGGAGACTTTCACCCCCCTGTCCTCTGTCTGTCAGTGTGCCTGAATAGGACACGCTCCCGCAGGGGCTCTGGGTATCCTGATTGGACAGCCAAATGCCCCTTTCTGTGAAATGCTGAGAGAGATTGCAGAGGAGCGTGTGCTAGAATTATATAAAAGGTGGGGCTTCTGGAGTGAAAAGCAAGTCAACCACAGGAAACTGAAGAAACCAAAGAAGAAGATGAACAGATATGCCTGTAGAGCTGTTGCAACACCGTGAAGCGACCACTGCTGTTCTGACCCCGTATTCTGTGTGACAGAGGAAGTCTGAAGAGGATGACTCCTTCCCTTTGGCTGATGGGAACAACCAGTCCCAAGATGATCTTTGGATTGAGCCATCTCCAGAGGTCCTAGTCATTTTCAGAGCTGCAGAACCCAAATACCAGGATACCTGGTGCCCATTTCTAGTGCATCCTCTTGGAAAGGCTGAATCTGTCCAAATATTTGCTGAACCCATAAGGACACTTCAGAGATCCGATCCAACTCACCCAGACCCCCTCATCATGGAGGCGATTGAGCAGGATGGCATGGTTGACCCTATCAAAGGCAGAAGAAAGATCTAGGAGAATGAGGACAGAAGGAAGGTTAGAATGAAGGTTTGAGAGCAGTTCTTCACAGGAGTTCAGGAGAGCAGTTTCCAAGCTTCTGGCAGCTCTGAAGCCAGACTGATGGTTGTGGAGACAACCAACAGATTCAGTGTGAAGATTAAGCTGGGAGATGGCCAGCTGTTCCAGTTAGATGCCCAGGAAAGGACTTTTGGAGATTGGGCGATAGTTAGTCGGGCAGCACGGGTCGGCAGAGGGTTTCCTATGAAGAGGGTGCAAAGGGGAGTGCTTCAGGAGGGAAGGGAAGACTCCAGTGCCGAATGAATGGTTGCAGAAGTCAGCCAGAGCCAGAGCCAGGATGTCAATATGGTCCTTGATGGTTTTGGAGGAACAGCAGTGAACCGGTTTTGACGATACTTTCATAGATCGGACTTGTCAAGAAACCTCATCTGGGGAGAACAGGGGAAAGGCAGAGAAGGAGGGAGGAAAGATGGCCAAAGAAGGGCCAGAGGAAGAGCAGGGTGTAGAGGGAGGAGGGGGAGAGGAAGAGAGAGAGGACAGGATGTCCTGAATTTTAGAAATGAAGTGAGAAGCCAGAGATGTGCAGAGGGCCTGGGAGTGGACACAAGAGGTAGAGACTGCAGCAGGATTGGTCAGCTCCTTGCAGATTTTAAAGAGTTTGGCTGAGTTGTTAGATGCCGCAGAGATGTGGGCTTGGATGTGGGCTCTCTTTTTGGTGCGGACAGAGAGCCGGTATTGCCTTTGGAGCAGTTTGTCAGAGGATGTACCGGAAGCACATCCTTTCCTCTCAGCCACCCTGCACATGCATTTAAGGATGACGAGGTCTGAGTCGTACCAGGAGTTGCACTTGGCTTTGTGCTTCAAGCGGATCGTCATGACAGGAAAAAGTACATAAAGAGTATCAAATGTATGAGAGTGGAGCATGGAAAGGGCTGTGTCAATTTGTGAGTCAACCAACGGGAGGGGGGCTCAGAAGGCAGCGGCAGTGATGGTGGAAATGCATTGGAGGAAAAGGGCCTCCATGTCCTTGTCCTGTACTCCTTTTATCCTGTGTGTTCTGTGTTATTTTCTGCACAGGAGTCCATGTGGGACTTCTGGCAGTGCAGCTCTTCCTCTTTTTGGTTTGGTGAACAGACCCTTGGAATACCCTTATGGCACCCATGGGTGGGGGTACAACCCTGTACCCCTAGTTTATGTTTTTGGGCACCTGTGTGGGGCCTACAGAGCAGGGTATGGGATAGTGGCACCTCCTTGCTAAATTTGACAGGTGCTCCGAGTATCCTCCATTTTTGGATACCCAGGACCTGCCATTGGAATCAGTTGATTCCTGATAGGAGACAAGATGGCCCATGTGACCTCTCGCTTTCTATTGCCTATTACCTTGATATCCCGAAGTCCTGGGAAGCCCTGACTCTGTCTGTCCCTTCCCCTGACTGGCTGTTGGGTGGAAGTTCCATATATGTTATTGTGGGAGAAGTCCAGGTCAGACTGGCTGGAGCATTCCCAATGACTGTATGTTGTGGGTATGCCCTTGGGGTGGGACCTGGGTGAATGGAGTGTGTGACCAATATACATTTCCTGTTAGGGGTGTCTGGTTTCTGGTAAGTGACACAAAGACTGAGACAGCCCTGCCCAAAACAGGTATGAATGCAGTGTGGAGTGCTGAATGGCTGGGTACTTGTCCCAATCGACATTCCTTGTTGTGACTGTCTGGATGAAGAAGAACGGCCTGAATGCACTGTGAGCCTGATTGGCTGCCTGCCTGAATGCCCTTCTGAATGATTGGTTGCCTGAGTGTGACCCAGCAGAATGAATGAGAGACCAAACATTATATCTGAAGACCTCTCACTGATGGGAATTGTTCAGAAGCTGAAGTCGAAACTTGATGCTTGATCTTGAAGCCGAGCCAGAAGAAGAAGGTTAACTGCTGTTTCCCTTCGACGTAATCTGAAAGCTGCCAGGCCGTCGAGGACTGATCCAAGAGTGGACCTGGCTAGGAGACCTCTTCCTGAGCTAAGAGGGAGCATCGTGCAGACCGCTAACCTTCACCAAAGCGCCCTGGAAGCCAGCCATTGAAAGGCTGTTGATCGGAGACGGGGACTGCCGAGGAAACCGAAGAGAGGCACCCAGACATCGAGGCCATCGAAGTCCATTGCCATCGAGCAGGGTTCAGAGGATCGCTGTAACCGCTGGAGGCCCGTCGAAGCCGTGTTGCCCAGAAGCGGGGACAGCTTGACGCTGCGCTGCCGATGACTGGAGCCGCAGCACTCCATTCCCGTCGACCATTTTGTCCCGGCTGAGAAAGTCAAGGTCGCTGACTAACCTAGGAGAATCGGCTGGTGGGTTTCCTGCCACCCGAAGACCACAAAGACGCAGACGACCCAACGCCCTCGATGGGCCAAAGTACTTCATTGACACTTTGTGGTAACAAACTATCGTCATTGAGGTGCACTGCACTCCTCATCTTCACAGGACGTCCAATCACGATCATGGACGAGCTTCACCAGGGGCAAAGCTGCTGCCTCAACGCCCTTGTTCACCCTTTTCTTTGAGGTATCTCGAGGATCTGTGGCTCCTTCCTTAAAGGGAGTTCACTCAAGAAGGATCTGTCGACAACCCGACATCAAATTCTACTAAACCAGGTACATTGGGGTGGTAGAACAATTTTAGAAGGAGAGAAGATTCTGAAAAGCAATATATGCACTAGTCTTGTTTATTATCTTATTTACAGGTTGCCCAGGTGGGGGGATCCTCACACAGAACTGTGACTTAGTAGGTAGAATACTATTCTGCCAATTGCTTAACCAGTTTGTTTTCCTCCTCATGTCTATTGTTGCTTTACTTGATTAATTGATTTGCATGCCACATTGAAACTGTCTACAGTTGATGCATTTTAAAGGAATCAAAGGAGTAATAGTGGTACCACATAGAGACTGTATATATTTATCATTATAGTATTGCCTGAGCACAACGTGTGTTATTTTATGTGTACATAATCAAAGCCTTATTTATATAAAGAACTGTGTTTTCACTAACATAGTGTGGACATTCCTTTGTGGGTGCTTGGAGACTACACTGTACTTAAGGACCAGCCTGCATCAACCCCTGAGAGCTTAAGCCTTGATTGAATGTCCATTGCTACCCTATAGTGAATCTTGGCTGGGGTGCTCTGTGCTTCTACTCAGCCATATAGAGGGCAGCAGTACAGATAACCCCCCTCCAGTGTTTAGAGTGGCAAAAGCCTCAACTGACACATTCTTCATGTGTCAGATAACCGAGAAGGTAGGTGGCTGTGCTGGAGGTGGCTTGGCTTGAGGTGTAGAGAGGGTGAGCTGGGAAGCGAGGAGAAAATTGCCACTCCAGGAGAGAGGAGTGGTGAGAGGGATAGAGAGGGGAAGGTCTGAAGATAACAGAACATCCAGAGTGTGCCCTGCAGAGTGACTCAGGCCAGGGTAGAATAGGGAGAGAGAAAGAGAGAGAGAGAGAGTCTCAGAAGTCATGAAAGAGTCCTGAGGAAGGACAGGAAGCATTCAAGTGGATTTTAAAGTCTCCAAGAAGATGGAATTGAGTGGTCAAGACCAGGGGGGGAGGAGGAGAGGCCTGCCCACTCGGAGAGGAAGGAGGAGATCTGACCAGGTGGACAATAGATGGTAGCCACAGTAAGGGAATGGCCAGGAGAGAGAGAGAGCCTGCAGATGAGGCATTTTAAAGAAGAGTAGGTCTGCGTAGAAATGATGGAGGCAGGAATCCACTCATGAAGATCAGGGCTACTCCCCATCTGGAACGATTGGGCCTGGGAATGGAGAGGATCTTGTAGCCAACAGGGAGGAGAGTATCAAAGCTTGTGACAGAGCTAGCCGTGAACCATGTCTCAGTGACACCGAGGACATCAAGATCAAGTCCTTCAAGGAGGCGACAGATGTCAGAGCAGTGTTTGTCAGGCGAGTGAGAGTTGAGATCGGCAATATGGAGAAGGTTGCCGTCCTTGAAAGACTTCTGGGGAGGGGTATAAATCAGAGATATGCCCTGCAGAGGTGTAGAAGAAGTCCAAGGGGGGGGGCAGCAGAGAAAGGAGAAGAGGACAGGGTAGCCAAGATTGAGACAGCAGGGGGAGGCAAGGAAGCCTTGGAGGGAAGAGAGGGGACAGCAGGAGAAGTAAGGAAATTGATGAGGCGTGCGAGGCGTCTATCAAAGGGGAGAAGGTTTGTCTGAGGGCCTTGGACTAAGATGGTACCATTCACATAAACATTAATGATGACCTTAAAGGAGTGGAAGGAGGACAGGAGGGCTTCCAACTTGGTGCCACCATTAATGGGAGAAGAATAGAAAGGAGAAAGCACAGAGACCATTTGGAGAGACTATAGCTCAGGTGAGGAAACAACACAGATGATATAGGTGAGGGTTTGCCTGGAGGAGGCAATGCTATAGGTATCAGCGATAGGGAGGCCTGGGTTGGAGACCAGGATGTCCTTCTTAAACATCTTCCTACCAGAATTAGTGAGGAGAGCAGGATAGTCGATAGAGAAGCAGATAGAAAAGTTAGGAGAGACAGAGAGCACCATAGAGTAGGTGGTGAGAGGAGAGCGGGGGCGGGGAGAACACTAGGGAAGGGCACAGGGAGGGGCGCAAGCAGACGAGACAAGGAGAGACGAGACAATAGTAATCAATTGGACAAGACGAAAGGAGCTCAGACAATAGTTGCTAGAGGAATGCTTTGCTAAAAGGCAAATTCAAAGAACAGCACTATTTTCACAAAGTGGTTAAATTGATGGGAGAGTGTGATTAGCACTGGAAAAATGGAGAAACAATTTATTTTTTCAGCAACATACATTGTAATGCCATTTAATGGCAGATGGTGTTAGGTAACATTTTCATATCTATGATAAATCTTCCTGACCTGTGTCAACCCCAGAACTTTTTTTCTTTGACTAGGTAACTCTTTTACCTTGTCGCTTGGTGAAGGGGAAAGTTTTTCCCCTCTCACCTAGTATTTTACTCTTTTCATGGGTGGCCTTTTTATGTCTCTCCATAGTGTACGGTTGGAGTTGGAGTTTCCTATAGCATTTGGGCTTAGGCACAGTTGCCCCTTTGGGCTTCCCAATTAATTTCTCTTTAATGTACTAGGGGGAACTACAGTTCCCAAGTAGTAAATAGGGATTTCCATCTCCCTTTACATTTCATAAAATAAGCCAGCACACCCCACCTTATGTGGAGTGCTGGGGTGTACAATGGGCCTCATTACAAGTCTGGCATTCCAGAAATAAGGGTGCCGGTAGCAGCATACCGACACACTTTCTGACCGCCAGACTACATGTATGCCTGCAGGGGCCATTGCTCCCGGCAGGTCTGACCAGCCAGGGGCATGGGCCCCTGCAGTCATGGTTTTCACGGAAGCACTGGCACCGTTAGCAATGGTGCTGGTGCTTCCATGTCCCCATTCCTGTGGAGTCCTATGGGACTTAGTTTTCCTATGGGACTCCACAGGAATGGGGACTTACACTTTCCGCCGCCTGACATCCCGGGCCACCGGGACTTGTAATATCCCGGTCGCACCGGGATATCAGGCAGCGGAACAGTGTTACGAGTTCAGCTGCAACCCACTGGTAGCACCGGCGGGTTACCGCCAAACTCGTTATTAGGCCCAATGTATCCCCTTGCTTACTTAACTATAGCATTTTTGTTACAAGTTTACATTTACTTAAATGGCTGGTGGCAGTGGTTTTACCTTAGTGACGTTTTAGTCTTATTACTCACAGGTGGTTAAACCGGCCTCATGAATGCACAGAAGGGACAACATTTTCCTAAAATGGTGGGCTCCTTCTTTTTTTGCCATTTCTTTC
The DNA here is from genome assembly GCF_040938575.1 of Ambystoma mexicanum. NCBI lineage: Eukaryota > Metazoa > Chordata > Amphibia > Caudata > Ambystomatidae > Ambystoma > Ambystoma mexicanum. Next base: position 352,968,408 of record NC_090941.1, on the reverse strand, counting down.
TTGCTTGCTGTTTCTGAGGTCTTTCCCAGCCATTCTAGGCATGAACAACCTCATTGGGAGTTTTGTCTGTAGTGGGAATCCATTGTATTCCCCGCCAAAGCTACAGAGTATCTAAGAAGGCAAGAAGCGACAGAGGAGTCCAACTCTCTGCAGCATTTTGTCTTTCACCTTTCCTGAAAGGAGCCGAGTCTCAGTGGTGGGGGCTGGCTATCCTAATAAGACAGCCAGACCGCCCTTTTCTGTAAAATGCAGTACGAGATTGCAGAAGTTGTGCTGTAGATCCTGTTAAAAACTATGAACCTGGAAGCTGCTGACAAGTCTACCACTGGAGCTAATACTGAAGAGGAAGATGAAGCAATGACAGTCGTAGCAATTTCCAGTGACAGGAGAGCCTGATGTGTAATCACATCCTGCTCTTACCCTTCCTTCCAATCAACCTGGGGATCCTGAAAAGGACGATTCTGACCAAGAGCCTGATCACATTCACTAGACACATGACTACCTGCATTTTGGGCTATCCCACATTGTGCTGCAACCTTGTGGGGCTGCAATACCTAAATATCCTCAGACCTCGAGCCATTGTGCAGTACAAGGTCTTGCAATAGATCTGAAACTCTGATGACCTCCTCCTAGCTCCCGAAATACATGATTTAAGTAATTGAAGTTCCCTCATCAGAGTGCTGTCCATATTAAAGACGAGAATCTGATCAGCGATATTCAGTCTTGTCCTGGCTACTGAAAAGGGTGCCAAAACCACAGAGCCAGATCCAGCCACAAAGAAACTCTAGCGTGGAGCCTTCCTCATTGATCCCTGCAGCAAAATCCCTTCCATTGTCCCGTATTCACTCTTCATGACAAGACATTAAGTAACCCGTTTTTTGGCTGTAGATCCTGATTTCTGCCTGCTGCAAAATCTTCTTCTGTGCTGAGGCAATGTGTTGGCTGAGGTATTTACTTATATTATGCCTGTGTGATTTCTGTATAGCTTTGGGGTGTTCCTTGTGATTGGGGATCCTCTCATCCAGTTCACCCTGGCACACTGCTAGAATCCTCCTAGGGTGTCTTCACAGAAGTCCCTTGACCCTAACTAACTCTAAAGAAAAATGTATACTTGTTTGAAGAGACTTCCTCAGGAACTCTGACTTTCCTTGCAACTGATCCCTACCTCACCCTGCCTACAGCTGGCAGCTAAACCACTGCCTAAGAGAGAACTTGTGTAATAGACTAGGGAAGGAATGGATAAGAAAAGGATCCTCCCTTGAAAAGTACAACACGTGTTTATAGGTTACTTAATTGTGAAAGAGTTGTTTGGTAACTGTGTCTCTGAGAGTGATCAGTTACAAAAGTTCTTACTTACCTTGGGTGTGTTCTGCCATTATGAAAAGTATATGTAACATTATTTTACTCACCTGTGAATTGGTTATGCCTCTTTCCCAAAAGTAATGCTGTCCGCTTCACGTAACTATTTCTTTCAGAATATTAGTGTATAAGTTTACCAACTGTGTCCTGCTTCACCTGAACTACTGTATAGCCTGTCTAGAATAAGTCTGCCTTGGGTTTTACTTACCTTGAACAGCTGTGGGCCCATCAAGGTATTAACAATGGATCAACGTATCGCCTAGCAACACTACACTTTTATGACAGCTCTGGCATTACAACAGACATGGCTTCGCACATAATCCAAGATGGCCGGCGCTTAAAAGCCCAGCGGTTTCCATGGCAATGCTTTGTTGCTGGACCTTCCTGAGATACACAGGCGCACCCGTGCAAGAAAGCAGCCGCTCTGTTTTCTTGTTTATAACAACTTGGGGCGCAGAAGCACCCATTTTGAATCTCTAATTAGATACTATAGAGCATCACTCTCTCTGTTTTCTCAAAAGACATGCATTCAATGCTGATCTGAGCCACAGACGCTAACACGAGGGATAACGCCATAATAGATACGCGTTCAGCTTTTCTCATGCTGCGGCGCTCCAACTGCTTTACCACGATAAAGCACAGCACAGGTAACTAATGCTTTCCTTCGACATGCCATATTGCTTTGACCTGAATTTGACCTATTAGAGACATGAACACTGAGCCATTCCTCTGTGTTTTGACCCCCCAGGGACTGGATAAACGCAGGGCTCGCCCATGCTACAGCAGCTCGCTATTAATCAGCAGACCTGCTATTTCTGCATCTACTATAGATGACACTCTAGAATCTGGTATTAATCACCGCTCGTCCAGAAATACTGTAATTTATACAGGTAAGCCATTCAGACTCTCCTTTGGCTAATCCCACAACAGGGGACATGTACATTAATTCAAATTTGACACCCGCCTTTGCCACACAGGGTACTGCGTAGCAACAAGTAACCTTTCAATCAAGAGGCCACCCTATTGACTACGGGATTTGCTTCTTCCTTGAATCCGTGCGGAACTAATCCTCCTCGGCACGGTAAGAATATTAACCATTCTTAGACATAAAAGTCACCAGTCATGCTTTATTAATGTACCTACCGCTTGGTGCCCGAGTACTAACACTTGCCCATCTGCTTTATCCTATAGGCAGCACAGACATAGAGCAGTCCATCTGTTTTTTCTCGTCCTGATGAAGGCCCACTCAAGAATGGCTAGCACTACAGCCAGTGAGGGCCAAAACACATTTGTGTAGACAAGTCCTGAATTCCAAATGCAGTGACCAATTGTTAACACTGTTTCCATCTATAAATCTAGATGTTGTTTGCTCCATTTATGTAATAATTGTTGACCCTGTTGTGATGCTACACAGCAGTAGGTTTCAGAATGCTTAATCTCTCATTGTATTCAGATTTGAGTTTTAAGTTTTCCTCAAATTGTTTTTTTCACAACACCATGTATTTTGTAACATGTTTCGGAATGGATAATCTTGATTTTCATGTGTGCAAATAGACCACTAGGTCTTTACCTTTAAATACATAGGGCCTCATTACATGCATGGCGGTAAGGGATTACCAGCACCGGTAAGGGCACCGGTGCCAGTAATCCCTTCCCGCCCTACTACGAGGTCCCTTTGCTGGTCCCTACCTTAACGGCTGGTTTTACCAGCCGTTAAGGACGGGACCCGCAAAGGGACCTTGGAGGCAATTACGGTACCGCAATTTGCGGTACCATAATTGCCACCATTCCCATTGAACCCTATGGGGGCTCAAATGTGAATGGGGAAGGGCCAATGGTGAATGGGGAATTACCGCCCCGCCAACCTTGGAATGGGGCGGTAATTCCACCATTCACCATGGCGGAATCGGTAAATTACCAGCGGCAACCATGACGCTTATAGCGCCATGGTTACCGCCTTCCATGTAATGAGGTCCATATACTTTATATCAACCATACAAAGTGTGTTTTGAACTCTGTACAGAACCTTTGGGCATAGGCGTAGGGACAAATTGATCCATTCATCCATTTTTTGTAACTGTTCATTTACATTCCAGGAAGTACCAGAGGAGTTTGACCTTATTGCAGGGTCTAAAATATACTCAATTTAATTTGGCAAAATCCCCAGCATTAAAGTATCTTCTTTTAGCATCAGGACTCACCAAAACTCTCATACACTTAGGAAATCTCTCTTTCATCAGGGAGTAATGCCTCCCCCGCTTAAAACAGTATTTATGTCTCTACTTCAAATAGAAGGCTACCTTTAATCGCATTCAATGTATTAATTTCATCTGATTTCTGGGTCAACGTGGATTGCCGAGATTTAGAAAAAATGTGTAATCATACGACAATTTGTTGTACCGAATCAAATCCTAGACTTTTGACAACCTCTTTTTTTGTCCTAAGCATGGTAATCAATCTGCTCTGATTTCAGTGTGGGATGACATTTTGGCATATGCTGATGATGAACACCTGCCCTTGATAGTCATGTTAGATATCTTCACAGCTTTCAACATGGTGGACCATTCCATCCCTCTCTCCCGCCAAAATAGCTTAGTGGGGATGCCTGATGAAACCTTATCTGTTCAGAGGTTTCCTTGCAAGCAGATCTTAAATGGTTAAGATCAGTTCTTTCATGACTAAATCCACCCCGGTAACTGCAACCAGAAACATCAGTTACAATTCCACTTCTACGAAGATGATAAAGAGATATATGTGAAGTTGTCTAACTCCAATGGGATTTATCCCCATAAAAGGATTGGCAATCTCAGGTTGGTTAATGGATAATTCTTTACAGATTACAGCTCAATCCATCTGTGATGGAAGTAATTTTACTGGGGCCCAAACAATGATTAAATTATCCGTATTGCTCCTATCTTCCCCCAACCCAATTTGAACTACCCACAACTTCTTCCAGGAGGTTCAGGAATCTAGGTCTAATGTGTGAGCCTGAATTGACTCTCACACATCAGATTAACGAAGTATGGAGTTTTATGCTTTTGGCTCCTTAGTCAAATCATTCATTTTCTTTAGAGAGAGGATCAGGCATCAGTGGTGGACACTCACATCAACTCTTGAATCAACTCTCGTTTAGACTATGCCAATGCTTTAAATGCTGGCATCTCAGATGGTCATTTAAAAAGACTTCAGTTTGTTCAAAATGCTGCAATCCTCCTAGTTTTCAAACTGCCCAAGTGATTCTCCCTCTCCTCCTACCAATTAAATCTACATTGGCTACCTAATTCACCAGCATATATATATTTGTTTAAGATCTTATGTTAATTCCATGCTGAAAGAGGTCAGTCTTTTGGAGGTTGTTTATTAAAGAACTGTTCTTCATTTAATAAGTATGATGTTGGCTTTTTGTCATAAATAGATTCTCATTCTTTACCACCTATATTTAGATTGAATATTCATCCAAATCTCCACTTATGTTGACACTTTGGCAGGTCAGAATTGGGAACGTACCATTTTGGAATTAGGATCAAGTCAATGCATGAAACTTTTTGTTACGCTCACCTGGTCTTTGCTGAGGCGTTGGAGCATGGTTGCAGCCCTCCCTGAACTTGAATCACCCTGTTCAGGCCTCTCCCTCAGTAGAAAAGCTGTGAGCAGTGGTACGTGGTGATACTGCTCCTGCATGGAGATAAAAGTGTGTGAGTGCGCCAATCTGTGATTGTTGTACCTCTCGAACCCTTCACCCCAAAGTACGGTTTCTGTGAGCATACTCCAGCCCATAAAGCTCACCTGTGAATTATGTAAGATAAGTTCTCTGTCCTGCTACTTTTGGCAGGGGCGCGTCGAATGGGATCTAGTTCCTTCACTGATCCCTGATAAGGATTAGTCCAGTCCAGCTGCAACTATGCTTCTCCTTATGATTGGTAAGTCTTTCTTGAGCTCTTGTGATGCTGCTCATTCTCTTTAATATCTTTATATGTTGCTCCCTTTTATGCCTCCAATAATGTCTCTCTTCTGTTTTCTTCCCTTAGATGGAAATGCAGCCTCAATGCAACAGTGAGACGCGAGACGCGGCCGGATGGAAGATGGATGCTACCGCAATCGTTCGACAGCAGATAAGTGATGGTTTAAGGGAAAGCGCGAAGTATGGTGAAGCTCACCCTCTCTAACCTTGTCTTCTGTTTTTCCTTGCAGGTGCTGCTGTTGACACGGGGCGCGTCGTGCTGCGGTGCCAAGGTGAATATTTTGGCATTCCGGAAAGTGTTAAGATGAATACTTGGTTCTCCAAAGAGATGTACAGGTAAGAACAGCTTCCCCCAGTTGGTGAGTATGCTGGCAGGAAGCAGGATATCCAGGAAGCAGGATCTTCAAAGGTAAGTCTGACCTCAGGCGATGGTGAGCGTTACACTGCTTGCAAGTGCAGAATAATGCCCCCAGGCGACGGTGAGCATTACGCTGCTTTCAAGTGCAGAATAACGCGAAGCATCTGTCTTGAGGATCGGGGCAGCTTATATAGCTGAGATCGTGGGCACGCCCATTAGGGCTGGCTTACCAGCCACACGCTACCACTCCTAGAGAGTGAGCACATGCAAAGGCAATCCATTAGCAGCCACACCCAAGAATACACTTGGGGCTGCTTAATGGATGGAATGTTCAAGGTTAATGCATCCTGCTTAATGGATGCAATGTTCAAGGTTAATGCATATGAAGTGCTATGTCCATAATAAAAGCCTTTTGATGTTAAATGGATGTTCTTGTTTACTTTTGTTCATGAGCCTGGCGCCAGAGGCACCAGGACAGTGTCCACCCAGGTATCCTGTGCATGCGACCCCTGCATGCCTGTGTCCCTGACTTCATGACCATGACACTTTTCTATGGTGCCACGCTTAGAAGTTATGAGATGACCTTTGACACCTTACTGTGTCTTTCACAGTATGGGTTAACTTCTGGAATTGTTATTAATCAGTACCATGTTTGTGTTTTTCTAGAACCGCCTACTTCTATTTTTTTTCTGGAGCATCTTTGTGTAGTTGGGCACTTGGAAACTATACCCTACAAATTTAGAAAATTAGATTGGTTGGTCAGTTTTTACATTTGTAGGTGAGTACACTATCTGAGGAATGTTTCCCAATGAATGTCCTTATTTAGTATCTTGTGACAGAAACATGTTGGAAAAAACTGTTATGTGTGTGAATTTAGGGCACATGCATTAATCATTGGTGACAAAAACGTGTTCTGGGTATTGTTTATATCACTGTTATTTGTCTTATTGACAATTTTTTTTTTTGTCAAATGGTCATTTGTATATGGTTTTGTACATTGTGTAATGAAAATAATCAATCAGAATAACATGTTTAATAAACCAATATATTCCCTTGAGCGTTTCTTATGTATGTACTATCTTCATTTTGAAATGTATTCATGACGTTGCCCCAGTCCACATCGCTCTAAGATTATTGTATTGCATCCTTTGAGAACATTAGGCTCTATGAACAAATATCTACTGATCATTCCCTGTTCACAATGCATGACAAGCATGGGGCATAGACTCTGCAAACAACTTCCTCTACAATTTTGCCAAATTGACATGTTCAGCTTACTTTGTGAAAAACTGAAAACATTTATTTTTTAATAATCTAGACATAGAATGTTCCTTTTTGGCACACATCTTTTGTCACCAGCACATGAACTCAAGTCGCCTACCCGGTTCCTTCACAGGATATGCATAACATTAATCCAATCAAACAATCAATCAATCAATCAATCAATCAGCCTCTGCATGCTCCCCATGCCCTGGCATTTCTGGGTGCTCCAGACATGTTGGTACTCACATATCTCACTTTTACAATGCCACAAGAAGATGACAGTCACTAGAATGCACTCCCTTGCTGTTAGGGAGAATTCTCACCCAAGTGCTAAATTCCCTCTATCTTAGAACCCTCTAGCTCTTTTGCTATATTTTGGGACTTTAAACTTTTCATTTTGATGTGTGTTTTACTTTTGTGTTCTTTGGATATGGAGTTTTAAAACAACTCCAGAGACATCATCTTTTTCTTGTGTGTCACACAACACATTTAGTCCAGTGGCACAGGGGTGTATTTCAGACTCCCCAATGTTTAAATACCTTCTCTGGGACTGACTACTGTCTCCCAGAGCATGTGAAGTTAAATTGACTTTATTAGTCCTTTTAAATTCATAGACCAAGCACACACGATCTTCCTATAGAGTGCTGGAGGGGTTGCTTAGCATCCCCTCTGTCTAAACACTCATGTAACAGTCCAGTGTTACCCTTTCCTCTTGAAATGGCTGTTGGCAGTGGTTTTAGAACAAACTACCATGATTTATCCCAACCGCGAACACTGGTAGCTAAAAATCAGGTCAGCCATCTTTTTCAATATGGCACCCATGACCCCTCTGTAAAAACAGACTCCAGTCATCTTTTTTTGCCGTTTCTTTTAGGAAAGTTCCTTCTTGTATTTAACTCTGCACGCAAAACCAGGTTTGGTCCCTTTGTTCGATGCTCTTTGGCGGGCTTCAGTGTTGAAGCCCTCCTCTGGCACCTGAGTGTCTCGGGTGGACAGGATGTGAGGGAGGTGCCCAAAGTTCCTTGTGCTTAGACTCCTAGGAGACCTGAATGCACTCTGGTGTGATTGGCTGGCTGACTGTCTGGCAAGGACAGCCACCCTGCTGGGTGAGTGACAGCTAGGCTGGGATGAATGGGAGAAAACTGTTTAAAAGCAGCTCTCTGGGACTTGGAAGGCAGAGTCGACCACTAGAACGAAAGAACCAAAGATGAGCAAAGGAAGACGACTGCTGCAACTCCTGGTCCGTTGGTTTGCCCGGTGAAGCCCTGCTGCAGGTCCGAATTGCCTGAAACTCGATTGACATCGAAGCTCCTTCATGGACGACTTCTTCCCTTGAGCTGGTGGGAATAACCAACTCGTAAGCCACCTGGACACTGTCTCCATACTGGTCGAATTTTCTTCAGAGTGCTGTTGAAAACTGGATAGTCAAAGAGAAGGATACCAGCTTGTGAACTTTAAGGCACTCACACCTTAAAACCGACGCTTAGCCAAGCTTGTGGCCTCTTCCCTGGGCAGTACAGGAACCTCCCGACATCCTCCTTCTTGTCCTCACGACTGAACCTCACGACTGAACCTCAGGAACAGCAAGATCTGCAGGAACAACTGCCTCAGCTACAGCTTTTCTTCATCATTAAGGTACTGTAAAAACAACTGCCGCAGTGAAAGTTTGTGAAATTTTCCAAACTTTGGAATCTTGTTTGCTCCTAAACCGACATATAACTCTTTTCCTGGCAAACTACTTCTAAGAACATTGGCAAAGACTTAACCGCTTACTACCTGAACTGTGCTATCCTATACAAGACTCTGAACCATTGATGTTGGCCCAGGCCTATTGAATTGAATTGCTGGTTGTAGTGAACTGAAACCATTTGCCCTTCCTATGAAAGTAATTGTGTTTTCATTATTTTTAACCTGGTCTTTCTACCCCTTTTGAAAGTTACTGAAGTGGAATTTTGCTCCCACTTCAGGAGAGCCTAACTTATTCAGAAACTTATTGGTTGTGTACCGTAGTGTATTAGATTGTGATATTGAGCTGCTTCTTACTAGTGGAATGTTTTCCAACTGACTGTGTAAATAAATGTATATTCTTTTTACCAAGAAACCTTGAATAGTGTTTGTTTGAACTACTTTGATTGCAAGTCCTTTGTGTAACATCTTGTACTGCTCACATAAATCTTGAGATAAGTCTCGCTGCTCAGCCACTGCTACCACATAACTGTGTAGTACAGGCTTGTACCAAAGGTGAGATTGTGCTTACACCTTTAGTCTTAATTGTGTGCAGTGTTCCCAAAGGGTACTGCATGTAATTCTGCCTAACACTTGCCTCAAAGTATTTCTAAGATGTGATATTTGCAACAAGCAACCGCTGTTTTTCACTCCACAAAAAGATGACACACTCATTGGCATAAACTAAATGCACTCTTCTACCTCCAAAAAATTGTAAGACTTTGTTTATGCAGACAACAAGAAATATGTCTGGCCACAAAAGATATAACCCCATCAGGAACCCACACTGAATGCACTCTGCACCATGACTCTAAACAATTATAGGTTGTTGTTCTTTTCATCCAACAAGAAATGTCACGAGTGTTCATGTCCTGCAAGGTGGCCACTGGGATAAAGTAGCAGTAGCCACAAAAGGAAAGTGTATCCAATTTCAAATGGAAATGTTCATGTCTAATTCATATTATTTTAGCCTGAAGAACTCAATGAATTCTGACCGTTTAACGGACAACATTCGGAAAGGTTGGTTTGAAAGAACACACAATAACTGTACCTTTTTAATTATGCTTGAATCGGTTTTCCCAATTCCCAGGCTTAAACAAACCTTATGCTCGGGATACGATCAATTCAGGCACAAGGTATAGGTGTGGGCATTTGGGCTGAAACTAATCATTTTTCAAGTTGTATCAGAAATGGGAAGATTCGAAGATTATTGACCCAGCATTGGAATGACCAGTAGTTTTATGGCTATATTTCAGTACGTATGTACTTTTGTTTCTGTGAGTTCGGTGGTGATTGCATACTGATAGCTGTGCAGGTTTCAAACAATTCGAGGGTATTCGATCTTGCAGGAAAGTCCTGTTTGTACCACACACTTCACGCGAGCTAGGACCGTTCCAATAATGGCTTACCAGACCTCATGTCAAACAAGCTGTTTAAATTACAGTATTACAACTCTCGGGGTCTATTTAGACATTCTCTGATTGACGGGACTCTCACAGAAGTAGAGGCGTATCCGTGGAAGAACTACCCTTAAGAACGAAGCATTACTTTTTTGGAAAAGCGAACATCTTATTTTGTAGATAATCACTTTCAATGCTTGGGAATTGAGTGTAACCTCGAAGGCAACGCAGGCGGCTGCGTACTGGCGAGCAGTTTCACACTTTTAGACTCGGGCGATAGCTTGATGCCAAGCAATAATGCACGGCCTAGTTGTGTACACTCCTTAAAGACTGCACTGCCTGATGAAAAATGCTATAAGCAGTTAAGATAGCGTGGACATTCGAAGGGCCTCTGTGGGCATTTCAAGGTTATTGATCATTTCATGTTTTAGATTTAATTAGATCGGTGTGTGGATTGGCAGGAGATTCTGTACATCTGGCTTGCAGTTCCTTTAAGGGGTGCCAAGGACGTGGTATGCACAGTGTTCTTTGATTCAATGCCGATAATAGTCTCTGCTCACTGACTGAGGTTCTATTGAAAAAACGATGGGCCTCATTATAACCCTGCCGGTAGCCGTGCCTGTAAAACAGACACGGCTGCCGCCGGAGTTGCATTTTGTCCGGCACACGTCAATGAGGAATTACCGGGTAATTCAGACATTGCCGGACCCAGTAATTCCTGCATTGCCGGGTGCCGCTCTGCCCGCCAGGCCAGACCTAGCAGGCTTGCATGCGCCACAAACACAGCTCATAGTATGGCAGTCCAGGAACTACGGTAGCAGCATTCTTGCCGGTACCGTAGTTCCCAGACCGCCATGTTTATAATGGGGCCCTATGTGTCCGATTCACAGGGCGTTTTCCAATGGGATTGCTCCATTATAAAACGTTTCTATGAATCAGGGCCTATGTGTGTTTTGTGTCGTGAAGCAGCTAGGTCGCAATGTGGCGTATCATTAATAAAAACGAGAACTGAAGAGCAGGTGTCCCTTAAACCACAGGCCATAGGGAAGTACAAGTTTAAGCAGAAAAGGGATGAGGTTATGGTAAGAATCAATGGAAGGCAATGATATTAACTTTAATATAAAGTTTTATTGGAAATGTATTGATATTTTAAATGAGCAATTATATGGAGTTTTATTTTGAAAGAGAATTAAGCCGTTATACGGGAATGTTACAAACCTGTATATGTTGAGTATTTTAGCGTATTAAAAAATAAAAAAGTGTAATGCTGTGTATTTGTTTTTAAACGTGATGTTATGTTTTTAATGTGATGTATTGCTGTAATGTATATACAAAACCTTCTGGTTAAATGTATATTAAATCAAAAAAGAAATTACTTACACTTTATTCATACAAAAATGTAATTATTGAAACATTTACTAGAAAAATCATATCCATAAAAATAGACAGCAGAACATAAACACTATAAAAATTACAACAAACATACACATGCATACTTAGCTGACAATAGACTTCTAAAAGCGTATACATTTGATGACGTATGCACACTATACATTGTAGTGTGTTATTCGAGGCATAACACTCTAATCTAATCTAACTACCTTTATTGTGGTGAGGAAGTGATGTGTATAGGGAACTGTGATTTTATAGCAGTTTGCATTTTAATAATGGAGCATTGTCATATTTCTAATCCTGTGTTTATTTATCTGTTGTGCTGTATTTTTTTATGGATATTTTTTGTGTGAATGCAATGTAAGTAATTTAAAAACACATTGATTCTTACCATAAGACCATCATATGTCTGTATTATAAAACATTAACAATAAAGAAATAACACAATGAAATCCCAACCCTTTTCAGTACAGATTTAAGAAGAACACTGTGTTACATAAAGCTACTCACGATCATTCTCAAATTTAGATGATTCTATATGAAAGCTCCTTCTGTGTGCAAGAAATACAAGACTACAGTGGCAGCCATGTTGACCATAACTTATCAAAACTGCACATATAAAAGAATTGGGAGAGCAGCATCAAAACCATACTTGCTTTCTGTCCGCTCCGGCTGAGGTGGTATCAGTAGTAAAGATGGCTTTCTGTTACCACAGTCCTTTTGGCATAATGTAGGCTTCACACCCGCAGCCATTCTAGGTCTACCCCATCAGTTTAGTAGACGCTAGTAGGTTTTCCATTCAGCTAGAAGTATCAGACACCCTGGCCTTGAGTGGATACTTCAGACTTGTTGAACCATGTCCCATTATCCCTAGCAAACTGTTGCAAAATAATCCAATTTGACACTTGTTTAAATGTGGTTTCATAAATCTCTTCCAAGCAACACCTCTTCTAACCAAAAACTATTGCTAAATAAATATCTGCCTTAGTAATGTGTCATACATCCTGCCTTATATTGTTATTGTTATTGTTATTTTGCACTTATATAGCGCCTTATATACCATTGGTATGGTCTGAAGGCGCTGGTAGGTTGAACGCCCTTGGGAACCGAAGTTCAGATCAGTAGAGAGAGTAGGGAGAGTCAAAAGGTGCGTGTGAGCACCGGATATGTGTGCAGCTTGTGCGGTACACGTGTAATAGCTGCTTCTTATCGGTAGGTGTGGTGGTTGAGAGATCAGGAGAATGTGTTCGTTCTGGCAGGATTTATCCGGAACGGATGTGGCTGCGTTAGGCCTGAGGAAAACGCCTGGCTGGGGGTGTGGGACCAGCAGTGTTTACATAGAATGATGTGGAGTAAGCGGTGGATGTTCGTATGAGAACAGTTATACCGAATGGTGTCATAGTATCTCTGTGTTCTAGTTGAGTGGTGATGTAAGGAGAGAGTAAGCGTGGGGTGTGGTGTGATGGGTCATATGCTCTTTCAGTGTGCAAATTTCTAAATGCAACTTTCCCAGAGAGGGAACTGGGCGAACTTCTAAGTACAATTTTCCATACAGAGTCTATTGGGAACACTTCTAAATTCATTTCATCAGCACTTCTAAATGCAGCTTTCACAGAAGATATTGGACTCGTATCTAAATTCAATTTTCTACAGAGAGGCTACTGGGCGCACTATAAAATCAATTTTTCAGCGAGGCTATTGGGAATACTTCTAAATTCATTACACTCAACCGTTTTCTACATTCATGTGTTCTCCATATTCATTCAGCCGCATTCTACATTCATGTGTTCTCCACATTTGTCTGTCCACCACATTTATTGGCTCTTCATATTCGTTCGCTTTGTACGCTCACCGCCCTCCACAGTCATCCGCCCTCCGCAGTCATCCGCCCTCCGCAGTCATCCGCCCTCCGCAGTCATCCGCCCTCCGCAGTCATCCGCCCTCCGTAGTCATCCGCCCTCCGTAGTCATCCGCCCTCCACATTCATCCGCCCTCTACAGTCATCCGCCCACCATAGTCATCCGCCTTCCACGGTCATCCGCCATCCACACTCATCTTCCAAAGGCATCCGCCCTCCACAGTCATCCGCCCTCCGCAGTCATCCGCCCTCCGCAGTCATCGGCCCTCCGCAGTCGTCCGCCCTCCGCAGTCGTCCGCCCTCCGCAGTCGTCCGCCCTCCGCAGTCATCCGCCCTCCGCAGTCATCCGCCCTCCGCAGTCATCCGCCCTCCGCAGTCATCCGCCCTCCGCAGTCATCCGTCTTCCGCAGTCGTCCGCCCTCCGCAGCCGTCCGCCCTCCGCAGTCATCCGCCCTCCGCAGTCGTCCGCCCTCCGTAGTCGTCCGCCCTCCACATTCATCCGCCCTCTACAGTCATCCGCCCTCCATAGTCATCCGCCCTCCATAGTCATCCGCCTTCCACGGTCAACCGCCATCCACACTCATCTTCCAAAGGTATCCGCCCTCCACAGTCGTCCGCCCTCCACAGTTATCCGCCCTCCACAGTTATCCGCCCTCCACAGTCATCCGCCCTCCACAGTCATCCGCTCTCCACAGTCATCCGCCTTCCACAGTCATCCGCCCTCCACGGTCATCCGCCCTCCATGGTCATCCGCCTTCCACACTCATCTTCCACAGGCATCCGCCCTCCACACTCATCTTCCCCAGGCAACCGCTCTCCACAGTCTTCCGCCATCCATACCCATTTTCCAAAGACATTCGCCCTCCACAGTCGTCCGCCTTCCCCAGTTATCTGTCTTCCACGGTCATCCGCCCTCCACAGTCATCAGCCCTCCACAGTCATCTGCCCTCCACAGTCATCTGCCCTCCACAGTCATCTGCCCTCCACCGTCATCCGCCCTCCACCGTCATCCGCCCTCCACCGTCATCCGTTTTCCACCGTCATCCGCTCTCCACAGATTACCGCTTTCCAACGGACATCCGCCCTCCACAGTCATCTTCGACAGGCATACACCCTCCACAGGCACACACCCTCCGCAGTCATCTGCCCTGCCCAGTCGTCCGCCCTACCCAGTCATCCGCTCACTACAGTCATCCGCCCTCTACAGTCATTCGCCCTCCACAGTCATCCGCCCTCCACAGTCATCCGCCCTCCACAGTCATCCGCCCTCCACAGTCATCCGCCCTCAACAGTCATCCGCCCTCCACAGTCACCCGCACTCCGTAATCATCCGCACTCCGTAATCATCCGCCCTCCGCAATCACTCGCACTCCGCAGTCATTCGCCCTCCACAGTCATCTGCCCTCCACAGTCATCCGCCTTCTACCGTTATCCGCCTTCCACAGTCATCTGCCTTCCACAGTCATCCGCCTTCCACAGTCATCCGCCTTCCACAGTCATCCGCCCTCCGTAATCATCTGTCAGCAGCGTTCATCTTCCACGCGCATTCCACTCGTCGGTACTCAGTCGGTCTCCCACTTCCGGCCTCTCACCCTACACATTCCTCCGGTTTCGACATTCTTCCGCTCTTCCACACCCTGTCGCTCCCCCATTCAGTCGCTGATACTTTTCTCTATTCATTACGCGCATCTGCTCTTCACGTTCTTCTGCTCTGTATGCTCTCTTCGCTCAACAAGCTCCTTCGCTCTGCATGCTCTTCCAATTCTCCACCTTCCTCCACTTTCTACACATAGCCGCTCTTCATACTCGGACCGCTTTCTACAGTCAATTGGTTTACATACTCATCCGTCATCCCCATCGATTTTGCTCGTATTATTTATCGGGTCTCCAGACCCAACCGTCTGCCAGACGCACCGGTCAACCGCTTTCATCCTCCACATTCATTTATACTTGTCTAGAATCATCTTTATTCATTCGCCCTTCTCAATCATCCGTTCACCACACTCATCGTCTTTCCAAGCTCGTCCATGCTCTATTTTTCTTTTATCCAGTGGTCAATTTGTGTTATTGACTTCACTGTTTACATCTACATTACTCGCTTTAATTTCTTTTCTGAATATTTGATACAATCCGTATTTTTTTTTTTTTTTTTTTTGCTTTTGGTTTTGCTTTAGGTGCTTCGCTGGGTCGGTGTTATTTTGATGATGCTAGAACGGAACCGGTTGGTTTTAGGGAAAGAGCCAGGTTTTCAGTAGTTTGCGGAAAGCTGTTAGCTCCTCGGTTAGCCTGATGTGGGGTGGGAGAGAGTTCCACAGGGTTGGGGCTAGGGCTGAGAATGATGCTCCACCTAACCTGACTGAGTTTGTCTTAGGAATTACTAGGAGGCCAGCTGTGCTTGATCTGAGGGTGCGAGTGGGGTGATAAGCTATTAGTTTTTCTTGAAGATATTGCGGTCCAGTTTTATGTACTGCTCGATAGGTGAGGCATAGGGTTTTGAAAGCTACCCTACGGGCTACTGGAAGCCAGTGGAGTGTCTTGAGGGCTGGGGATACGTGGTCTCTTGGACCAAGCGCAAGTAACACTTTGGCCGCCGCGTTTTGTGCTCTTTGAAGTTTGTTCATTTGGTAGGCATGGATTCCGAGGTATAGGGGGTTGCCGTAGTCCAGCCGTGAGATGACGATTGATTGTACCGCAGAGACTCTGTTAGGAAATGATAGATATGGAAAGATGCGCCTAAGGTTTTTGAGGTGGTAGAGGCAGGACTTTGAGACATTGTTGACTTGGCGCGAGAGTGTTAGGTCAGAGTCTAGGGTGCATACAAGATTTTTCACTGTGTTGGAGGGTATCAGTGAGTTGCCCATGGCGGTTGGCCAGGGTAGAGGGTGCGGGAGAAGATCTGGGTTGCCGCACACCATGATTTCTGTTTTGGAGGGGTTTAACAGGAGGTGGTTTTGGGTCATCCAGCGTTCAATGTTAAGGAGGCAGGATGCCAGGTCAGGTCGTGAGTTAGGATTCGTGTTCAAGAATTTTAGAATTAGTTGTGTGTCATCGGCGTAATTGTAACATAGGATGTTGTGTGCACGAATTATCGGTGGGAGGGTGATCAGGTAGAGATTGAAGAGGAGGGCAGATAGACACGCTCCTTGTGGGACTCCTGTGTCAACTGGTCGGGCTTGGGAGGTAAAGTTGGAGAGTGTCGTTATTTGGTGCCTGTCCTTGAGGAATGAGGCTATCCATTTGAGGGCGGTTCCACGTATTCCTAGGGAGTGGAGGCGATCAAGGAGTATTGAGTGATTGATCGTGTCAAAGGCGGCTGATAGGTCGAGAAGGATTAGTGCGGCGCATCCCGCGGAGTCAGCAGTCATTTTAAGGTCGTCCCAGATAGAGGTTAGGGTGGTTTCAGTTCCGTGACAAGTTCTGAAGCCTGATTGGGCGGGGTCTAGGAGTTTGTTGGCTTCAACAAAGGCGTTAAGTTGAGAGTAGGCGGTTCGATCAATGAGTTTGGCGAGGAACCTGGTGTTTGATATGGGGCGGTAGTTTTTGGGCTCAAGCGGGTCGAGCGAGGGTTTTTTAATCAGGGGTTTGACGTGCGCCAATTTGAATGCGTCTGGAAAGGTACCGGAAGAGAGGGAAGCATTTATGATAGATCTTGCGTGTTCTCCTGCACAGGTGGAGGCAAAGATTTCTTTAAGGGTAGTGGCTGGGCATGGGTCCAATGGTGATCCGGATGGTTTGCGGGCAGATAGGAGTTTGAGAAACTGTTCTGTTGTTAATGGACTGAAGGAGTCGAACGTTGGTTGCGTGGAGGTTGTAGCTGATGGGTTGGGTGGTAAGGGCTGAGGATTGTCTAGTGGCTGTAAGAGTGCTAGTTTGGAGGTTAGAGTATTTGTCCTTTCTATAGCAGTGGAGTAGAAGTGGAGGGAGAGTGAGTCACAGAGTGATTGCGATGCGGTCGGGATGGTTGTGTTACAAGCTGGGTTGGTGAATTCGGAGATAATTTTGTGGAGTTCTTTACTTGGGTTTTTGCAGTTTAGGATTCGGGAGTTGTAGTGGGCCTTTTTTGTTTTCCGGATTTCGGCTTTGTACCGATACAGGTGTCGGGCTAAGGTGGTCCTGCTCTCATGGGTTTTCTCTTTATGCCATTTGCGTTCTAGGTGTTTGTATAGTCGTTTAGTGGTCTTCAGCTCAGGAGTGAACCATCTGGGGAAAGGGCCACGGCGGATTGATGGTTTGCAGGGGGGGGTGAGGCGC
Source organism: Ambystoma mexicanum (assembly GCF_040938575.1). Lineage (NCBI taxonomy): Eukaryota > Metazoa > Chordata > Amphibia > Caudata > Ambystomatidae > Ambystoma > Ambystoma mexicanum. Next base: position 352,950,841 of record NC_090941.1, on the reverse strand, counting down.
ATTAGAGATGCGCTAAGCCATGAATCAAGGGCCTCAGGGGTGAGATGGTTGTTGAGAGGGCAGGATGGTGGTGGAGACTGGAGGAGAACCTCGGCTAGGTCTGGGGTGATTATTAGTTTCTTCCAGCATTTGCCTATATTCGGAGGTTCGGATACGAGTAGGGGGAGGGGTTCGGGTGAGTGGATGGTGAAAGAGAGAATGTAGTGATCAGACCAGATGATAGGGGTGGGCGGCATTAGCTGAATCAGGTTGTTGGAGCTAAAGATGGCATCGAGAGTGTGTCCTTTATAGTGGGTCGGTCCGTTTATGTGGGGTTGGAGGTTAATTGCATCTAATCCGTCAACCAGGGAGTATGTCATAGGGTTGGTGGGGATGTCGAGCCATATGTTGAAGTCTCCAAGAAGGGTGAGGTTGGGATGGTTTAGTTGGAGGGTGGCGATAGAGTCGCAAAGGTTATTTGCGAAGTGTCTATCGTAGCCTGGGGGCCTGTAGATTATTAGGAAGCTATGTGAGAGCGATGGTGAGAGGGATAGTTTAACAAGGAGAGATTCGCAGGATGGAATGGAGGGTTGGTTATTGATGATTGAGGCGCGGAAGAGAGATTTGAAGACGAATGCTAGCCCTCCTCCCCTGGACGGACGGTTCAGTGGGATGAGGGAGTAGTTGGGGGGAAAGGCTTCGTTGGCGATTGGGCCGAAGTCGTCAGAGAACCAGGTTTCAGTGATGAAAACTAGGTCTGGTTTGTCAGAGGTGAGGAGGTCAAAGATGGAGTGTCTGTTTTTTGCTATTGATCGGGCGTTAAATAGGATGCAGTTCACATCGGCAGTCGGGGATGATCTTGGTGGTGGGGGGGAGGGTGCAGTGGTGGAGGGTTTGGGGGGGGGGTAGGTTGGGTGATGATGGATGGGAATAGTGGGCGAGCAGAGAGATTGGCAGGCTTCGGGAGGGGTTGGGAGGCTGCGTGTGATAGGATGGTCGGGTTTTGGAAGGGGGATTTGAAAGAGGGATGTTGACGGTAAGGAGTTTCAGTTGCAGCTGATGAGAAATCGAGGGAGAGGGGTTTCAGGTGGGGGGAGGCCGCGGGGGAGAGGGGGGATTGCGGGATAGATGTGGTTGGTCGAGATAGGGGGGGCGAGGAGTGCTGTGAGATTGAGGGGGACCAGGAACGTTTCCTCTTTAGTTTCCTTGCTGCGACTGGTGTGTGGGAGAGAGTGGGGGGGTCGGAGGGTGAGTGGGAGGCAGCTTCGGTTCTTGCTAGGGCTAGCCGTGCAGTTTTTAGGGAGGGGAAGGGGTGAGGTCGAGTGGGGATGGTGGCAGGGGTATAAGGGGAGGGCGGGAGTTGGGTGGTTGCAGGGTGGGGTGTGTCAGGTATGATAGAGAGGGGAGCGGGTATGGGTAATGCTGGTGGGTCGGGGGTGAGGTTCAGAGGATGAGTGGTCTTGGGGTGGGTGGCTCGCCATCGTGCCCCCCTTGCTTGGTGTTTGGAGAGGGGAAAAGCAGGGGGTGCGAGATAGGGTGGGGGGGTTTGGGTGCGGCGGGAGGGGACGGGAGACAGATCGGAGAGTGGGGGTGGTCCATGGGTGGTGTTTCTGACTGATTCTGGTGGAGTGGGTGCACTCATGATTGGTGCGAGTTTTAAGATTGGTTTAGGAGGGTTTTCTGATTGTAGTTCTAAGGTCGGTGATGACACGCTTTTAGGCACACTTCAGGGTTCAACTGCTCAAACCTGAGATCCTTCCTATAACATGGGATGTGATATCAACTCCTCCCCATTCCAATCCCGAGACCCCTCCCACACCATGAGATGTGATATCTTAGGCACACTTCAGGGTTCGACTGCTCAAGAAGGTATTAGATTTATTTGGTGCTTACTAGCTAGAGTTTTAAACAGAGATTATTTTAGTTTGTTGGGTACCTTTCTAGGTTCCTCTGTCGCCAGGGAGGATATTCGGACAGCTTCAAGATTTTATTTGCTTAGAAGGGGTATTAGGTTGTTAGTCTCAGAGAGACTTCTTAGAGGGGTTATTGGGCACAACTTCTACATACGCACGTAGGCTATAGGAGTGTAATACTTAATGAATGCAATTCGGAACACTACTAAAATTTAACTTTTTCAGAGAGGTTATCGGGTGCAGTTTCTAATTGTAGTTTCGGGAACAATTCTAAATGCCAGTTTCTTAGAGAGGCTATTGGGGGCAGCTTCAGAAATGCAATTGGGAACACTTCTAAATGCTGTTTTCTTAGAGAGGCTTTTGGCACAGCACATAAATGCAGTTGGGAAGACTACTAAATGCAATTGGGGACACTTCTAAATGCAGCTTTCTTCAGAGAGGCTATTGGGCGCAACACCTAAATGCAATTGGGAGCACTATTAAATGCAGTTGCGAATACTATTAACTGGTATTAGGAACACTTCTAGGATGCAAATTTTCTCAGAGAGGCTATTGAGCGCAGCACCTAAATGCAATTGGGAGCACTATTAAATGCAGTTGCGAACACTACTAAATGGTATTGGGAACACTTCTAGACGCATTGGGCGCAACTCTTAAATGCAATTGGTAACAATACTTAATGTAATTGGGAGCACTACTCAAGGCTATTGGGCGCAACTCCTAAATGCAATTGGGGACACTTCTACATGCAATTTTCCTCAGGGGGACTATTGGGCACAGCACCTGAATGCAATTGGGAACACTTCTAATTGGAGTTTTCCTCAGAGAGGCTATTGGGCCCAACACCTAAATGCAATTGGGAACACTATTAAATGCAGTTGGGAACACTACTGAGTGCACTTGAGAACACTTCTAAATGCAACTTTCCTGCGAGGGGCTATTGGGCACGACTCCTGGATGCAATTGGGAACACTTCTAAATGCAATTTACCTCAGAGAGACTATTGGGCACAACACCTGGATGCAATTGGGAACATTATTAAATGTAATAGAGGACAACACCTGAATGCAATTGGGAACACTTCTAAATGGAGTTTTCCTCAGAGAGGCTATTGGGCCCAACACCTAGATGCAATTGGGAACACTATTAAATGCAGTTGGGAACACTACTGAATGCACTTGAGAACACTTCTAAATGCAACTTTCCTGCGAGGGGCTATTAAGCACGACTCCTGAATGCAATTGGGAACACTTCTAAATGCAATTTACCTCAGAGAGACTATTGGGCACAACACCTGGATGCAATTGGGAACATTATTAAATGTAATTGAGGACA